>NC_060072.1:149308761-149613564 GCF_922984935.1 Meles meles | reverse complement strand
TTTCCAGGCCGACTCGGGTGATCTCACAGCAGCCCACCCAAGGAAGCCACTGACACCTACTCGGAAGCTAGAGGCCTAGAGCAAGCGGGACAGAAAATGGATGTTAAGGATAGAGGAGGACCAAAAGCTGATTTTAAAAAAAAAAAGGAAAAAGGAAAAGCAGCAGGGGAAACTCTGGGGCAGAACGATACCCTTAGAACTTTGTAAGCCACCTCAACATCCTGCCTGACAATAGCCGCCAGAGTCCGACTACTTAAAAATGGATCAATCACACCAGAACCAGATTCTGAGATTATAAACGATGGTAAGGCTGCTCCTGACAAATCACTTCCTGGATGTACTTTCACATACACAACTCTGATATCTGCATGATTGTGCTCAACAGTTTAAAAAGTAAATTAGTTCCTGACCCAGTAATGGAATAGGACTCGCTGAGAATTCACAGGCACCATATGTTCCTATCTGCTCAAAATAACACAGTACGCTTTCGCACAAGCACAAGGCCTCGGGTGCCCACCCCCAAACCAGGATCAGAGGAACCCTCCTAAGTGGCCAGACAACTGACCCCAGGTGCCAAGGGCCCCTACTCCAGCCCGATATGGGTGCAATTAGAGAAATCAGAGGAGAGACTTAAGAGGAACTAAACTGCACAACCATGGCGGCTAGCCTCCTTGGGAGAAATTCTCCCACACAAGAGTTTGAGGACTCCATCTCCCTGGAAGGTTCTCTCATCATGTATCGGCTACATGGCTGTGGGCACGCTTTTACAGAAAGCAACAGAGATTTCAGAAAAGGAGTGCATTGTGAGGCGTCCCTCTGCAGAGAGAGAAGCGGCTCTAACACCAGCACCCGTCTGCTAACTGCCCCCGCAAGTGCGGGCTTCTAGACCTCGGGGCTCCGCCAGCGCGGAGAGGACCCCTCCTGACCCTTCCCCGTCTGCCCTCCTCGCATCCCGTAAGCCACGGGCCAAAAGCACATGCCTCAGGGCACAGTAAGAAGCCGAAGAGCTTTGTCCCCCGGCTCCCCGCCTCCCCTCTGGCTCAGCTCAGAGACCCCATGCCGCCACCGCTGCCAGTGCCTCGGCGCACGCCGCCCCCTCGCCCGCAGCCGCGCTCCCTCACGGCCCTGCTGGAGGCTCAACGGAGGAGGACGGAACACCCGGCAACTTCCAAATTTGAGGGGTCACCGCATTCAGTCCTGCTCTGTCAATGACAGTGTGTCGGACGGACACTGCTGTCCTCCCCAGGCCGCGTCCCTTCACGAACACGTCTTCACGAGTCAGCAGGGAACATGCGCCTCCCCCGCCGAGGCGACGCGCTCCTCTCCAGCTCTCCCTTCAGCCAACGCCCTCCTCCCACCGCAAGCGTAAGGGGGGCCGCGGCGGGGCCTGGCTCGCAGGCGTCCCCCGGCCCCGCACCTGACCTGAGCGCCGCACGACTGGCCCTGACTCAGGCCGCAGCCGCATCCTCAGTCATCAACCGCCCCTGCCTTCCGACCACGACCTTCCGCACGCTCCACGGCCCCGCTCTGGTGCCCACTAGAGCCGCCCCGCAGCCCCAGGCACACCTGTCCGTCTGTCCGTCCGCACTGTCTAGGGCGGGAGGCCAACGGCCGGGGCCGAGCAGACAAGTCCTGCTTCTCACACCCCACACTCCGGCAAGCGCGCAGCAGCACCGAGGGAGGGTGCACCTGACCTCTCTGACCTCTCCGCTCTCGCCGGCAGCGCCACTGGAGGGCAGCGACTGGCCCCGCTCCACTGCCGGTCAAGTCTAGGGCTGGTTGAGGGAAAAAGCTCGCAGGTCTCCCACTTGTCCTCGGCTGCTGGAATCGCTGAACACCTCTGTCTCCGCAAAAGCACTTGTCCCCTCAACCCGCCCTGCGCTCAGGAGTAACCCAGGCCTCCCAGAGCCTGGACCACGCTGTGTGTTTTCCCGGGGATCACACAGCGTAGGAAGGTGCCGCCACATAGGAGGGCAGGGGGACTGGGCCGAGATCAACAGTAGAGCCTCCAAAGGCTTTTTACGGGTCCGAAGGTGCATAGTGATCTCCCGAGTAAGTCTGAATCCGCCGAAGAACTGAGGTCTGTTTTACGCTGGCCAACCATCTACGTCCCTGGTTTGCTACCAGAACACCCCGCCCGAGCACCCAGTGCAGCGTCCACAGCATCCTGCTGCACTAGCTCCGAGTAGCGACAGGACTCACCAGGGGCGGGTCGAGATAGCTATGTGTCGCCGACCACGTCTGGGGGGCGATCAGGCTGTACAGGGGGAGCTGCTGGGGGCTGTAGACCGGAGGCAAGTAAAAGGAGGCTGCGTAGCGCTGCTGCGCGTAAAGGCTCATGTCCAGAGGTCTAAATCCATTCTTTGGCAAAAATGTGTTTATAGCTATTGCCTTTGCTTTTATCCGTGCCTAGGTGGGAACAGAGAGATTTCTGTCAGTGTGCTCGAGAACTGTCTGCAAGTAAAGAAAGTATAACCAAGATCTTGCTTACCTTGATTGGTTTTCCTTGAAAAGTTTTGACTTCTTCTCGCAGATACTTGTAAGCCTGAGGGCAAAAATCACCCAAAATGCCACTGTGTTAATCTTGTAAGTCAGATGACCTGACAACCCAACGCCTCAAACAGGGAACGGTACAGTTAAGGTATGACAGACAAGACCCAGAACACTGATCCTTAATCCACTTCGGGTCCCAGATTCCTTCGAAGAACCTCTAAGACCTAGGGAGCCTAGTCTAGCTAAAACTCTGCTGAGCGACAGACGAGTCTATCAGTACCGACCCACGCCACGAAAGCCTCCCACGAGCACAGGCTCAGGACACCGAGCCCTGAGCAGTTACCCTGATGTGAAAGCGGAATTACAGCCGGAGAAAGGGAAACACTCTGACGGCGGTACCGGTGCGGCTCCTACGCCTCTCCTAAGCGCCCTCCTTAGCTCAGAAGGCTCCGCGCCGCCTGCGCTGCCCCTGGCTGCCCCCGGCCCCGTGATGCTGAGGGGCCTTGCGCCTGCTCGGCCGACGGGACTCCCCGCATCTCCCACCGCCCGGCCCCTCCTACGCCCCTTCCCTCCAACCCAGTCAAGGCCTGTGTCTTCTGAACATCGCGGTACCCACATCGCTTCCCACTGCACGACTCCCCCAAACAACCACAGCCAGAACCACGAGGGTCCACTTAACAGCGGCCTTTGGCGGGCACACACAGGACAGGACTCTGCACGGACCTTCTCCTCCCCATGACTTTCTCCACAGTCTCCTCTCTCCTCTAGCGTACTTTATGGTGAGAACACAGCACACAGCACAAATAACACACAAAACACGTGCCAAGTGTCGCTGCTGTCGGTAAGGCTACAGGGGGGCTGGCGGTGGCGTATGAGTTCAGACGCGAGGCGCCCGGAGTTCGATGTGCATCCTCCCTGCATGGGGTCGGCGTCCCTAACTCCCTGTCACTCAGGGGTCAACCGTACTGGCATTCCTTGAAGCATGTTAATGTTTCCCCAATTAAGATTCCTCTTTCAGGCCAGGGAGAGCATCTTCACTCCTTCCCTCTCCTCACAGAGCTTCCCCAGGGCCTTTGCAACTCTCTGACATGCACAATGATGCCTCGTGAAACTTAAAATGACGTTCAAATTGCCCAGAACGTTTTTCGAATATTAGAACTTTCTCTTACCCAGATGAAAGAACAGAAGTTATGTTCATGGGCACTTGTCATACATGTCCTTGGGAAATAATGTCACATGCTTTTACTGCTACACAAACAGTCTTCACAAACATGTCTACTTCAGTCTATAACCTTATTTCCTCTGCGCTTTATAATCAAACTCAGGACCACCATACAGCAGTAATCTCCAGGCTCCAATTTAGTGCCCCCAACGCATGGCTTGTGAAGTAAGGGTAACACTGAGATCCACAGGGTGGGGGGAGGGGGGCAGCTTACCTGCTGTGCATCAGCTTCAGTTTCAAACGTAATAAACCAATTATCGTTATAGGCAAATTCACAGTTTATAAATTTCGGTAAATTGTCTCCTTTAAATAGTGCTTCTACTTCCTACAGGAAAGAGAGAGGGAGAAATTAATTCTCAACTACGCCACATGTGTCCTTACGAAGTAGAAACGACTCCCAGGGACAGGGGGTGTGTCTCCCCCACCAGGCAGAGCAGAGAACACTCCCAGCGCACAGGCGCTCGGGCGCAGCGTGCAGAAGGGCACTGCTCTGGAGTGGGCACGGACACGCCCTGGAGTCGCGGGGCCCTTCTTCCGCCTCACAGCACTCCTGGAGGGTCGAAGGGAACCTCATACAAAGCTTAACGCCAGTTCCAGGAAACAATACGTGAACATTTAGTACCCAATAAAGTAAAATCCAAAATGCCCAGCATCCATTCAAAATCTACTGGGCACACAAACAGAAAAATGTGACCTGAAGGAGAAAAAAAAGAATCAATCACGTTAGACCCAGAAGTGATACAGACGACAGAATAAAAAGGAAGCATATTAAAGCAGTTCTTGGACCCATATTCTACACTCAAAAAGGTAAAGATGGAGCACGTCAGAGAGACACAGAAGAGGAAAGAAACAAAGATCCAAAAAGAACTTCTGGAATGAAAAATGCAGTACGTACGATGAGCAGTTAGTTAGGAACTTTGACAAGAAAAGACAGGAGAAGAGAAAAAGTGAAGAAATGACACCTCAGGAAACTTCCTTTCAAGAGGCATGCGAGAGGCACCAAGGGGCATCACCATCAAATTGCTTAACGTGCTCATAGCACCGGGGAGAGAGGGAAGAGCGCTCACACGCAGAGGAGCAAAGAGAAACGACGCGCACCAGAGCGCAGGACAACAGCAGCTGCGGACACAGGAAGGGAACACAAACCTGGAATCCCGAGTTCTATGCCCAGAGAAAAGGGCTTCCATAAATGAAGGCAAAATACAGATTTTCTCAAAAAGAATGAATAAAAGAGAAAAGAAAAGAATTTCTCAAATGCACAAAAGCTGAAAACCCTTCCTGCCAGGAGAGCCGCAGCCGGAGAACTGAAGGGCGACTCGGGCAGAAAGGAGGCTGGAGCAAGTGCAGACCTGGACATGCACCTAAAAAGCACCGTAATTGGCAAATGCTGGATAAACACATCTTTCTTACTTTCAATCTCTCGGAAAGAAAACTAGCTTGTCTGACGCAAACGTAACAAAATACCGTGTGGTTCGGGGCAGCAGCGTGCGCCGGCCGAGCGTGGGAGCAGCGACGCCCGAGAAGGGGCAGCAGTGGCCACGCTAGCCGCAGGCAGCCGCCACCCGCGGAGGACGGCCCCACCACCCCCGGACGCAGCCGGGAAAACGGAAGTTAGAGCAAGAAGCCAAGAAAGGGAGAAAGAAAGATCAAATGTGACCCAAGCCGAACGGGAGGCACAGGAAGAAAGAAAATGAGGACCAGCACAGAGAGACCGAGCAGCAAGGAGCAGCAGGTGGCGAATCCAAACCCGGTCCCGTCACTGATGGCTCACATGGAACGGTCCGAAGTCCCCGCCGAGAAGGCCGCGAACTTCCGAGCGGCCCAGGAGGGCAGGACACTCTCCTCCAGGCAGCCCGCGGAACGTCTGCTCTGGCCGCGGACAGCCAAGGCACTAAAGGTGCAGATGCCGGGCCGCGCCCACAGGGACAGGACAGCACAGGGGTGGCGCCGCGGACACCACGGTCAGTTCCAGAGCAAGGTATTCCCGGGGCATCAGGGCCGTTTCGTGCATGTCTATTACTCAACCCAATGAACTGCCATTTAAAGACTTTTCTGACCACGGACAGGCACGGGGCTGCGCGGCCCCGGGAAGCGCGCTCCGCGCCCCGCATGCTCGCGTCCGCCCCTACAGCCGGCCCCACTCTCCCCCTTCCCTTCTGTTTCAACCTCGGTTTCCCAAAAATCTAAAACACTTCCACGGCTCAATTTTACAACAGACCTAGGGTGTGCTATTTGGAGTAACACAAATATACCAAGATCAACGTGTGCGGATCAAAATAGAAAATTCTTCTCCACTTTTACCCTTACGAATGTCTCAGAGGACCTCCGTGTGCGGGATCACGGGAGCTAACAAAGACTCCGGACTGGTAAAAAGAAGGAAGGCGGCGCTCCCTATTTACAACCTTAAAAGGAAAAGGATAAAAAATTCATTCCCAATTTTTCTTCCCAGAGAACACAGAACTAGAAAGCACAGCATCAGCTGAACGGAAAGTAAAACCCGCTGGAACAGGGCCGCACTCGAGAAGGGAGACATTTCTTAGGCCAGGGTTGTCAAACCGCACCTCCGTCACACCACACGGAGAAGTGTCCCTCAGACACCCGCACACACACCAACCGCCTCCACAGAGCGCTGAGCACGCGGGCAGCACCAGTCCCTCAGGCCTGACCCACGAACACCCGTGACGGTCGGAACGAACCTCCCGGGGTCGCAGACGGTCCCCGCAGCAGACAGCGGCCGTGCTGTCAACAGGCCAGAGCTGGCGCTGTCGGAGCCTCCCATGAAGGTTCCTCATCGTTTCTGGGGCAGCCGCCAGCGCGTCACTGCAAGAGGCACCGCAGTCTACGCTTTCGGACAAGTGACGGAGTTTCAGAGCAATGCAGTGACTGTGGAGGACTTTTCGTGACTCTGACACTATCAAATGCTACGGTTCCCTCAAATTATTGCCTAAGTTGGTACCTTTTTTTTTACTTTGAGATAGAGTAAGAGGAGAGAGCACAAAGGTGGGTAGCAGGGAGAAGCAGGCTCCCCGCTGAGTATGGAGCCCCACATGGGGCTCGACCCCAGGACCCTGGGGATTGCTTAACCGACCGAGCCAGCCAGGCGTCGCACCTTCTTCAGTATTTTTAACGTGAAGAATATGATGGAGCTCCAGACCAGAAAGTTTGAGCACCGCTCTAAAAATGAGTCACACTGTAACCAACAATGTATGAATCCTGGGGAAAAAGTGTTACTGTGCGTATTCTTTACAATACACCCTCTAAAAAAACCACAGAAGTAAACAGAAATAAAACAAAAACCCACAAAGAAAGTCCGTGCACCCTTCAGAGACTTACTTCTACAGGCGTGGACTCCGGTATTTCCCGCAGGATCACAATGCAACGACTCTGATTTGGCCTTACTTTTTCTCCCTTCTCATCCACTTGGACTAATGGTAAAGCTACAAAGAGAAGAAAAATGAACAGTAAAACACAAATATTCAAACAAACTGTCTGTTCTCTAGTTATGGCACAACAGACATCCCAGTGTGATGTGCTGTATCTCATTTACTGGGATAGTAAACAGGAAGACACCTGTATGCAGTGGGACAACCTTAACACGACCCATCAGAAGGTTTTACACCCATCTCACAGGTTAAATTTCTCAAAATTAAGAAGCACAGGAATTTAAAAAGTCCTTTAAGATCTAGAATAATCCTGAAACAAGGATTCAACAGCGCAAACGACATGTAGATCACAACTCAGAGTTACTGGCTTCCTCTTCTCTAAGAGCCCCTAGCATAAAATAATTTTCTGACCTATCACGACACTTTATTTTGAATCACAAGGTGCCACGGGCATCCTACACGCTTTTCCGAGCAACGACGTCCTCCACAACCGCAGCCCACGGTCAGCACAAGGAGGGTGGTGCTGGGACAACAGTGCTAACACAGGGACAAGCCGGATTCAGACCTCACAAGTTTTTACATACGCTCCTTTTTGGGATGTTCTGTTTTGGTGTCACGTCTACGAAACTGTACCCCGTGTAGTTTCTAGTCACAACCCAGCATGACACAGGACTCAGAGCTGTCCACCCGCCAACGAAGACATGCTGCCAACATCAGGAATGAAGACTAACTTCAGTACAGGTTCTACTAATATTGAAAGTACCCTAAGGGAACATTATGAAAAAGTTCCTGCCCATAAACGTAAGTTAGACAACTTACACGAAACAGAAACATCTTTAAATATAGACGCTATCAACGTTCGCTCTAAGAAGACAGTCACCAACACAGACCCGGATCTATGAGAGAAAGAAACTCAAGGCCCATGTGGTATCCCCGGAGAATCCTATCAAACACTTGAGAAAAAAATAAACCCGTTCTACAGCACAACCTCTCCCTAAATACCTGAAAGACAATACACGCCAACTCCAGCTGCGAAGCCGGTAGTTCTCTGATACCCACATAGAACAAAGACAACACAAAGCAAGAAAACTACAGACCAATATCCCCTGTGAACACAGATGAAAAATTCTCACCAAATTTTGCCAAATCGAACCCCACAATATATAAAAATGATAATAAACCATGACAAGTGGGGTTTATCTCAGTAATGAAAGGTTGGTTTACCAATCAAAAATTAAGCAATGGGCGCCTGGGTGGCTCAGTGGATTAAAGCCTCTGCCTTCAGCTCAGGTCGTGATCCCAGGGTCCTGGGATTGTGCCCCGCATCAGGCTCTCTGCTCAGTGGGGAGCCTGCTTCCTCCTCTCCCTCTCTGCCTGCCTCTCTGCCTGCCTCTCTGCCTACTTGTGATTTCCGTCTGTCAAATAAATAAAATCTTAAAAAAAAAAAATTAAGCGGGGCGCCTGGGTGGCTCTGTGGGTTAAAGCCTCTGCCTTTCACTCAGGTCATGATCCCAGGGTCCTGGGATCGAGCCCCGCATTGGGCTCTCTGCTTGGCAGGGAGCCTGCTTCCTCCTCTCTCCCTCTCTCTCTCTCTGCCTGCCTCTCTCCCTACTTGTGATCTCTATCTGTCAAATAAATAAATAAAATCTTTAAAAAAAAATAATTAAGCAACAGAATTCACATTAATGGACTAAAAAAACAAAAAAACATACAATCACCTCACAGATGCAAAGTATGTGGCAAAACCCAACATTCCTGAAAAGAAATTCTCAGCAAATTAGGAATGGGAGGGAAACCTCCTCACATAGGAAAAGCCAGCGTCCAGCATCACACTTACTGAAGACAGGACAAAGCAACAACAGCCACTCTCTCCACTTCTGGTCGGCGCCATCCCGAAGGCTCAACCAGGGCAGTAACGCGAGCGACAGAAACTGGACGCACCCAGACTGGGTACGAAGAACTGAAACGTTCTATTCACAGGCAACAAGCTTATCTCTATGAAGAAAATCCAAAAACATTTCCCAAGAAAACTAGAATTGAGGAGTTTTAACAAAGTTTTCATCAAACTTAGTTACAAAAAAATACAAAAATGAATTATATTTCTACATCCTAGCACTGATGGAAAACTGAAAGAAACACATTTAAACCTGTGTCAAAAACAGGAAAATAATTATAAAATCTGTTAAGATACGGACTACCTTGTACACTGAAAACTGCAGAACGTTACCAAGGACAAATTATAAAAGATGTACATAAATGGAGAGTTACTGTGTTCATGGAATGTAAACCTCACTATCATTATGTGTCAATTCTCCCCAAATCGATTTATACATTCGATGCAATCCCAATAAAAATGTTTTTAAGGGTGGCTCAGTCAGTTCAGCCGCTGTCTTCGGCTCAGGTCACGATCTCAGGGTCCTGGGATCGAGTCCCGCATCAGGCTCCTTGCTCAGCAGGGAGCCTGCTTCTCTCTCCACCTCTGCCTGCCCCTCTGCCTGCTTGTGCGTGCTCTCTCTCTTTCTCTCTCTCTCTGACAAATAAATAAATAAGTAAAACCTTAACAACAAGAAAACTAAAAAAAAAAAAAAAAAAGGACACTGCAGGGCAGGTGTCAGGACAGAGAAGCAGACCAAGGACACGGGCCCAGAGATAAATCAGCAGTGGGGGGCGGATGATCCCGACACCGGCACCAGCCAGCTGAGGGGAGAAGGGAGAGCCCGTCCAGCTAACGGCGCTGGAACAGCTTCACATCCACATGAGGGGGGCAGAGAACTTAGATCCATACCTCAAACCACATACTAGTATTAGCTTAAAACGGGCCACAGACCTAAAAATGTAAACCATAAAACTATAGAACTTCTGGGAGAAAACCTCCACGGCTTTGGTAGCACAGATTTCTTAATAGCTGTACCACCAAAAGCAAGATCATAAAAGAAAAAAATTAATAAATTGGACTATGCCAAAAATTCAAAAGAGTGTTGTTCAAAAGACACTATTATTAGCAGAATAAGAAAGAGAAGCTAGAGACTAGGAGAACGTATTTGCAAATCACATACCTGATAACAGTTTATATCCGGACACGGACAGTGGTAATACAGATCTCACAGTGCACACCCTCCCACGAACCTCAATTGTAAGAAAACTAATAAAAAGATGGGGGGGGGGGGCACAAGAACAGACACTTCAACAAAGATAAAAGGAGAACAAAGAGGCACGTGGAAAGACTGTTTGGTGTCACCAGCCATTAGGGAAACAAAGGGAAAGGGCAATGAGATAAAGGCAGAGAATCCACAAGTAGGACTCCCGCACACAGCCAGCGCTAGCGAGGGTGTGGGCCAAAGGCCGCTCACCGCAGGCAGTTTCACAAGTTAGAATACACCCTCCATCCCGACCGGGCTACCGAGAGAAGCGGAAGCCCCGCGCACAGCGGGACTCGCACACCAGTGCTCGTGGCACCTTATCTGGAGTCGTCCAAACCTGGCGAGAGCGAGTCTACCAACGGGGGTGAATGACCAAGTGCGGCCAATCTACTGTGTGGAGCAGGACTTGGCAACGAAAGGCCAAAAGCTACGGATGCGCGCTCTCCAACAATCGTGCTGAGTACGGGAGACTGGATCCCCCACTCGGATGCGCTCTCCAACAATCGTGCTCAGCGCAGGAGCCCAGACCCCCACCCCCAAAGGCTACTACACGACCGACTACATTTGCACGAAGCTTCAGGAAACACAAACTAAGGCACAGTGACAAAAAGCAAATGGGGGGCTGCCTGAAGCAGCAGGAAACTCCCAGGCGGACAGCACGGTCATCATCTCCATTACGGTAGCTCTGCAGGTGCACAAAGATGTCGTGACTTGACAGGATGTACGGGCAGTAATTTAAGGTGTGTAAACTCTACCTCGGGAAAGCGGTAAAAACAAAACCAACAGAGACTGGCGAAGTTCCCTGTGCTTCTCACCTCCCAGGTTTGTCCCCAGTTCGCGTACCCACCCCCCGCCCCCCCCCCCCGTAAGGTTCACCTTTAACCAGGAAGGTCAGTCCCACTAGGGTCTTTACACTCTCACCCCTGGACCTCTGAACCCAGGAAAGGCCGACTCCGATCTATGTGACTCATACCTACACTCTGCAGACATTATCGTCCCGTAGGTATGTGAAACAGGCTTTGTAGTCAGCATTACGATGGATTCTTGCTGAAAATGTCACCTAGTTTAATTGTTCTAGCGTTCACGGTGAGGCTCCATCACAATGCATCTATTCCTGCTCTGGTGACGAACACCTGAGTCTATTTTTAAATGAGCAATTTCAACTGTATTAAGTATAAAAGCAAACCATTTGAATCAGGCATTCTGTACCATGCACTCCATACCACGTGTATTAGGACACAAGAACGTAATTTATGCAGTTCGACAACACTAGAGTTTTGGTGTTGGACTGGGGACTATTCAAATTCAAATGTTATCCAGTGTCTCCTGTGTATCTAATGCTACATGCCAGACATTCTGGGGACGGGTACGATTTAAACAGCAGATCTCTGCTCACAGAGCTTATTTCTCTCACTATCTGCAGAACTACAACCACTACGCTAACTCCACGATCCATCAGGTCGTCGTGCTGGCATGTGTCTGTCTGAAGCCGAGTGAACGGAGGCAATGAGACACTTAGGAGCCGCGGAGGAAGGCGAGGAGGTACCCCTGCAACTCCAGACCCTCCCCCCTCAGCAAGGAGGGCAGAAGAAGGGCGGAGAGGGCGGTGGGGCTGTGGGTCAACGGAGAGAAACAGCCTCCCTGCAGCAACCACACAGGGCAATCCAACCGCCTCATGCTCTGCAGGAATGACTCCTGCCAGCGTCAACCAGGAATCATCCACGGGGCAGCCGAGTTTCCAAGGAACGCCTAGAAGAAATAACTACATCTGGGACTCCTGATAATGACCAAAGACCGTGAACTGAGTAAAGTGCTTTTAGGTTAGGAAAGCCACTGGCATTTATTTAAGTGCGCCAGACAGGACCAAACTCAACCCGATCCATCAAACAGACTTCTGTTCTGAACGGAATGTCAAAAACAAAGCCACACTGGAAAGCATAACCTATCTTGGGAAACAGTGGTTATAATTTTCAGAATTCAAACTTCAGAGATGATGCTTACTCGTTTCTTCACTATCTGTTCAAATGATTTAATGACCTTACAAAATCTATCTAGGAACAGGAAGCAGAGAACTTTCATTTGCGAATAGAAACCTAACCAAGTTTTAAGATAAGATGTTCCCCTCCTCTTCTGTGAGGTCGAATGCACACGAGAAAAAGTCATCACTACCTGTCAGTCATGCTGGGGAGAGTGTGGAAAACACTGCTGCCTCAGTGACGGAGAGTCACAGCGGTGACAAAGGGAAATGGGGTTTCAGTTCTGGCATGACGGATGTCCCCTCATTTAGAAATAGTTGGGGCAAGGGGACACACTGCACACTGTTCTTTGTGAAGGAGTCAGAGCAGCCCTGAGAAGGGAGACTACAGAAATAAATCATCTGGTACTTGCAGTCCTATTGCAGAAAGTGACTTTCTATAATTGAAAACAATCCCATTTGAGAAGATATCCAATATACCGTGCACTGAATTTAAAACCCACCCCCAGAGAAGCTATCCCGGCGGCAGGGAGGGGGAGAGGCAGCACGGAGGCCCTCCAAAATCGCCGGGCGGCGGTGGTCTCGAAGCCGTATGCCGAGGCCCACGCTGACCCAGCCAAGCGGCACACGCACGCACAGCACAGGGCCCTGGACGTCGGCTCTAACCTCAGGCAGATGGTGTCTTCAGAAACACACGACCAAGTGGCTGGGCTGTAGACGCCTGCACCAGCAAACCACAGCCTAGAAGCCCACATTCCCTGAACCCCTGCCGGTCTCCGAGGTATTAAACTTTGCTCTGATGTGGTCAGAGGTCCAAGAAACAACTTCACTCACAATATCCTTTTAAAGAAAACAGTCCCATTTCACCCAAACTTGAACCGGAATTTGAATTTAAAGCCCTTCTTGTTGCTAGTATGCCAATGCAACCGGCCTCTAGTGCCGATCCTTCCCCACATCTGTCAGCAGCCCCAGCGGCCCTCCGCCTCTGCGCCAGCCTTTCCTGGGCGCACTCCCAGTGAGATGCGTTTCTGAGCCCACCAACGGCCCCCGCCAGACAGGGCACCGGCCGGAGCAGCCAGGAAGCTCAAGGAAGACCCAACTTGCCATCAAGTACCTGGCGAGACCACATTCTCACCCACCCAGACCGCCGTTTACTTACACCTCAGCACCTCCACAATCAAGTTCATGTCAGTGCTGAGCTTCTTGATGTGGTCCAGGTTAGCTACCGTGGTGATTGGCACATACTGATCACTGTCCATCTGCGATATAAGGTACATGTCGCTGGCCAGGTTCTCCCTGCAGAAAGAAGACAAGAGCTTTTAATGCCTCCTTCTCTAAAGGGACGCTTCCAAAGGGGGGGCGAGCGTGGTACGGCTTCAGAGCCAGATGAGAGCTCCAACCCCAACTGTGCCGCATCCTCTCTCGGACCTTAGGGAAAAATTTTAAAGACATCTGGGGAGGCAGAGAGAGCAGAAGTATAGTGCACCTTTTACAATCACAATAAATGAGTGGATAATCCATTAAAAATGTATTTATAGCTTATCTTTGTTCTAAAAAGTGTTGAGTAGCTAATTAAAAACACACATACAGTTTTTTAGGTAAGAAAATCCAGCTGAAAGAACAGAAAGCTAAGAAAGCTACAGACAGGCCAGGAAAGGCCGGTGCCCAAGTGCCTGCTGCGCCCGCCAAGCCCTCTGGAACGTGAGCAGCCGAAAGCAGAGAAGGACCCGGGACCGATCTCACAGCCCGCGGGGTCACAGCAGGCAGGCTGCAGGCGCTGGCCGCTCGGGGGTTTGGGCCTCTGGTGAGGCTTCTAGTAAGAAGTCTCCGTGAACAGGACAACGTGCTCAGAACACTTCAACGCAGACACACTGGTCCTGGGGAAGGCAGAGGACCGTCTCCAAGGTCCGCAGACGGCAACACTGCTCCAGCCCCGCCAGCCAAGCAGCGCAGGAGGGACAGAGGGAGCTGTGCGGGATGCAGACGCGGCTCCCACCTCGTGGCCTCCGAGCGGCAGCTCCCCCCTGCACAGCGGATGCAGGGGCCGTGGGCCAGGGCCCTGACTGGGGAGGGCTGGGCCAGGAAGGCAAGCTGGGGCACCCGCCCCGCCTCTCCCCTCCACACAGCCCCACAGTCTCCACAGCGGCCCTTCCCAGAGGCTCCGTGGAAGTCCGAAGGTAACCCCAGAGAAACACCTGAAACAGCACCATTGCGGACAGAAAACCTTACACACGGCCCGTCAGTTATCCTCGCAAAGAAAACTACACCGAACCCAATCCCATCTTCCTGTATGTAGGTTTCTGCCACATGGAACTTTAAAAGTCCCGCTCCGCACATCAATAGAAAAGGCAGCACTCGGGACAAAGGCACAAGAGAAACGACAAGTGGCACATCCAGAACGAGTTGCCACGGCAGAGCATGGGTACTGGGGGAACCAGAACAGGAAATCTGCTCCAACTTCGCTGTGCTCAAGAGTGTCTCTGTGAGGCCCCACCCCAGAGTCTGACTCCACAGGACTGGGGACGGGGGGTCGTGTCCAGGACTCTGAATTTCAAAAAGCAACCCGGGTCATGATCATCACGATGAATATGGGGAGAACCGTGGGAAACACCGGCCTAGCTGATTCGGTTCAGTTCTCCCCGTCAAAGGCTTTCACTCCTCCATATTCCCCACGCCCTGTGCAGAGATCAACAGCTCCCTGCCCCTCGTGCACAGTGTCACACCCAGACGTAACAGTCAGCGCACGGCACCCGAGAGCGCAGGCACTAGAAAAGCCATCGGCAGCCTTACCTAGATAAGCAGAATTCCAACGTCTTTTTAAGTACTTCTCGGGGGTCCTCCTGGCTTTCTGGCTGAGACTCATTTCCTCCTATATAAAAGAAATGATCAACTCAGGAAAAATGGTTTAAAATTTACCAAGCAGATGATTCAGCACAGTGATTCTCCTGTTTTCAATATACATATTAACTCATCTACACATCTACACATCTGTGCACAGACAGTAAGAAAACCACTACTTCACCTACTAAGAAAAGGAAATCAGAGGCAAAAGACTTAAAATCCCCTCTCCCCTAAACCAAAACAGCAGTTAACCTGAGGAGTAAGACTTATTAGCCAAGTGCAGAGGTCCTTCTTCCCTGCCCCTCCACCCCGTAAAAAAAGTGTTAAGTTTCTTTAATACCTTGTCTCAATTCAAAAAGGACTTCCAGGTAGCTTACAAGAACACAGATACTTAAACAATAACAAAATATAAAGGAAAGAATAAAAGCAAAGAAAAAGATAAACACAGGCCAGAACAATAAAGGCTGGGGATCCTAAGCTCACGGGCCATAAGGGCGACGCAGTGTCTACACCAGAGCCTTACGAACGTGCTCTAACGTCCATGCAGTCAAAGCTGCAGGCGGCAAGCGCTGTGCTTCAGAGGTCGGATGGGAGGGTACCACGTAAGCGGCCCTCACGAGCAGACAGAAGCCAGCACCAGCTTGTAGCGGAGACTTCTCCCAAGATGCCAGATGGTACAGGGGGAGACATTTAAGTGTGTTTGCCACGAGGCACTGGTCACGGACCAGTGGGCACCGTCAGCAGCCACCCACTGTGACAGCAGGATTTTCATACTGGAGTTTGGGGTGAGGTCCCTGCTCCCCTCCTCCGGACTCTGCACAGCAGGCGACGACCCTATTTTTAGGTTGCCAGGGTATCAGAGGCACGGAAACACAAAAAACTAACAAGTTTTTCATACACTTCTGTGTAGATCTGCGTAATCCTATACGTGGAATTTTCTGAGAAGAAACACTTAAATTTTACAAGTCAAAGACCAACAAAAAATAAGGGAAAAATAGGGCATTTATTAACAAATAAGAACAGAGAGCTCGTGCCTGTTTCATGTCGAACTTTACCAAAATCCACCCCCAAACAGCAAAAGCAAACAATAAAACAAAGCAAAAAAACCCACAACCAACAAAATAAAACCAATGGACTTGACGAGGCTGGAAATTACAAAAGGCCCTTGAAACACAATCTAATGTCATTCCTTTGTCCAGAAAGGCCTTCCTGGGCACTCACTTAAACTCATATCCCACCACAGATTTCAGACATCTACTGTCTCCCGCACGCCAGGCACTCTTGCAACGCTGTTTCCTCAGCCTAAAGGCGTCAAACTCCGCTCCTGGAGGGAGAGGCAATGCGCACCTGAATAAATAAACATTCGACATCAAGTCAGGGGCAACTGGACACCGAGAATACCACAGGCGCGGGGAGAGCAGGGCAGAGGGGACGGCAGGCCTGGCCGGGATCCGAGGGAACGCAACCCCTAGCAGGCAGTTCCCCCAGGTGCACAGGGGAACACATGAGGAATGAGGCCACAGAGGCAGGGAGGGAGGCTGAGGACATGAGAATTCTAACCTAAATGTGACAGGAAGCCAACGGACGTCTTGGAGCAATTTCTCTGCTCTGTGCTGAAGATGGACAGTGAAGGCCCAAGAAGCAAAGAGCCTAGTTCGGACGCCAGTGCAACAATCAAGGACAAACTAGTATTTGGGACTATTCTAGGTGAAGGATACGACTTGAGCCACAAACACAGGAAGAGCTGAGGTCTAGGACTGACCCCCCTGGGCTTGCCGATCTCCTAAGGAAAACTGAGAGGACAAGGCCAGGGTGACGGGACATGGAGTCAGCAGGAAACAGGACACAGCAAGGCCAGATGAGGGAGGACATGGGTTCCCCACTCGGCCTGGCAGCACCCCATCACTGGAGGCCTGGAGAAAGGCGGTGCTGGTCATGAGGCTGGGGCAACAGTCCACCCGGACGGGGCTTGAGGGCGCATGGGAGGCAAGCACATAGAGGCAGCTGATGCAGACGATGCTTCTGGAGAGTGCTGGTGGGGGAAGACAGGATATCGAAGGCGGTCTCATGTAACGGAAGCGAGGACAGAGCTATGTGGAAGACGCCTCACGCAGCTGAGGCAGGGTCCCTTGTCAACACACGGGCAGAGGGGTCACACAGGATGTGAGACAGACAGGTGTCGGGGTGTAAAGGACTCTTCTGACAGCGCCAGTCCTCACAATTAAGACACAGTCGTGAGGTCATCTGCTTCTCGGTGAGAGAGAGAGCAACCAGCACACAGCTGGGAATGGAGGCGGGTGCCAGCTGCAAGATGACAGAAGAGGAGGTCCCCGCGCACGCTCCCCTCGGCAAGGATCCAGCGTCCATCCTCAGACGAAAGTGTCCTGTGGCAGCTGTGGCACCCAGGGAGCAGACTGAGACCCGGATGTGGTCCAAGGCTAAGCAGAGCCGTCGGAGAAAGCGGGCCCTGCATGCAGGCAGCTGACTTGCCGGAGGCCCCAGCTATAGCCTTGTTTGACTTGGTCCAGTCCCCAGCATCTCTGCCAAGAAGGGGCCTTGCCCACCCGAGCCCCAGGTCATAGGCGCACAGACCTCAGTCCTGGCTTTGGACCCCACAATGGCCGACGACCCAGCTCCAGTCCCGCTGGGCGGCAGTCCAGTTAGCGTACTCGGTCACTCTCAAGTACTACGTGGGTCCTGGAAGTGGGCTCCAGCCACCTTCCGGCTCGTCCCTGAGCAGGTCTGCTGGCCAAGGGTCCCAAAGGAAAATGGGTGCAG
This sequence comes from Meles meles, assembly GCF_922984935.1. Taxonomy (NCBI): domain Eukaryota; kingdom Metazoa; phylum Chordata; class Mammalia; order Carnivora; family Mustelidae; genus Meles; species Meles meles. The sequence goes on along the minus strand of NC_060072.1, from coordinate 149,595,732 downwards.
TCAGTGTCCCGAGACAGGCCAGCCGGCCTCAGGGTCCTGAAGTGCACCTGGGACTTGGCTTCAGCTTCCCCAGCTGCATCACAGTCCACAAGCAGTTCTGCCCACCCGGAGACGCGCCCAGGGACCAGGCGAGACCCACAGCCTGCTAACAAGCCCCCTAACTCCACTGCAGACCCAGCAGCAGCCTCGTGACCCAGCTCCGACCCATCCTGACTGTGAAAGCAGAGGGAACGCCATCAGCCCAAACCCACAGGAGAATGTCCTTGCCAGACAAAACCAGTCTGTAAAGACAGAAGAGGTGTTTGCTCCTTCAAATGCACAGCATCAACGCGCGGCTACAAGAATCGGGCACGTATGGCACCACCAATGGAAACTAACAAGGCTCTAGTAACTGATGCCAATGAAACACAGATGGACTCAAAACAATCACCTTAAAGAGACTCAGGGAAATCCAAGAGAACACACACAGACAACTGAATGCAATCAGGAAAATGATGCAGAAACAAAGTAAGACGTTTAGCAATGGAACAGAAACCACAGGAAAGAACCAAACAGAAACACAAGGATAAACCTAAGAACTCAACACAGCACTTCCACAGCAGCGTCAGCCGTGTGGAGCGAAGACTCAAAAAAATGCAGAGACGGGTCATATGACTACAGCCCCTTAGAGGGACAATAAGAACCAAGAATGAAGACAAGTGGGGAAGTCTATGTGAGTGACGGGCACCATGTGCCAGTCTGCGTATGAACACCAACAACCTGAAAAAGAGATCAAGAAAACAAACCCATTCACAACTGCATCAGAAAGAACAAAAAATACCCACAAATGAATTCAACCAAGTGAAAGACCTGTACCCTGAGAGCTACAGACGCTGACGAAAGAAACGGAGTAAGACACAAATAAGTGGAAAGATAGTCTGCACTTACGGACTGCAACATCATCATTAGAATGTCCACACTCCCAAAGCAATCCACAGATTCAATGCAATCCAACCCAAAATTCCAATGGCATTTTTCAAAGAAACAGACCAAACAATCCTAAAATTCGTATGAAACCACAAAGACCCTGAATAGCCAAAGCAATCTCAAGAAAGGACAAAGGGGACTTCAAATTACACTACAAAGTAATCAAAACAGGTTGGTATGAGAATTAAAAAAGACACAATCAGTGAAGAGAGTCCAGAAATAAACCCACACATATACAGTCAACTGATTTTCAACAAGGCTGACAAGAATATTTAATGGGGAAAAAGTGTCTTCAATGAGTGGTGTTAGGAAAATTGGACAGCCACATGCAAAAGAATGAAACTGAACCTTTATCTCACATAAGATGTCACGTTGTTGTGAAGTAGACCAAAATCAACTCAAAATGGGTTAAAGATGCACGTAACACCCAAAACTGTAGAACTCCTAGAAGAAAATGTGGGAGAAAAGCCCCTCAACACTGGTCTTGGCAACAACTTTTTAGACCTACACCCAAAGCACAGGCAACAGAAACAAAACAAACAAGTGGGACCGCATCAAACCAAAAGCTTTTGCATAGCAAAGGAAGCCACTGACAAAATGAAAAGGTTGCCTATGGAATGGGAGAAAGTATTTACAGTATCTATATTTATCTGATAAGGGGCTATATCCAAAACATATAAGAAATGTATTCACACTTAAGAGCAAAACAAAAACCTGATTTTAAAATGGGCAAAGGGGGCGCCTGGGGGGCTCAGTCGGTTAAGCGTCTGCCTTCGGCTCAGGTCACGATCTCAGGGTCTTGGGATCAAGTCCCACATGCGCACCCGTGCTCACTGCGGCTCTGCTCACAGGAGCCGAGACCAAGGACCACCCCGGCGGCTGACCGCGGATGCGCGGATGAAGAAGATGTGATGTATACACACACTGGGACATACAATAGCTATAAAAAAGGAAGAATCCTGCCATTTGAGACGACGTGAGCATTGAGGCACTACGCTAAGTGACAGAAGTCAGAGAAAGGGAAAAACTACATGATCTCACCTGTATGTGGAATCTACAAAGTCCAAACCATTCAACCAAAGGACGGACCCATGGCTGGAGAGTGGGGACAACGGGGACGTGCTGGTCACAGGATATGATTCAGTCACCAGCTCAGTGAGGTTCTGGGGATCTTAGGTACAGCACGCTGACTACAGTCAACAATACTGTATCACACGCTGCAAGCCTGATAGGAGAGCAGATCGTACAATGTTCTCAGCACACCGAAACCAGAAAAACAAAAACACTCTGTGAGTTAATAGATGTGTTAATTAGCTTGATTATGGTAATCATTTCACAGTGACTACATAATATCAAATGATCAATGTTGGATACTGTAAACATATTCAAATTTTACTTGTCAATTATACCTCAATAAAGCTAGAAAAAATTGTAACCTTATCCCATTTTTCTTATACTGTTTCCTTACGCTTTTGTCTTTTCTATTGTAGTTCCCATCCTCTTACCCTACCTATCACAAGCTTAGTATGTGTAGTAGTAATTGTCTCTCTCTGCCAAACAGAGGTAAGCTCACATATAGCAGGGGCTCTTGTCAGCTACACTCACTGATGCATCCCAAGTAAACAGGGTACATGGGTTCTGAATAAATATTTCTGAATGGAAAAACAAAACAGAGTAAATGAAAGAAGTTTTCCAATGTAGGAACACTGGTCCCTAAGAGATATGAGACCTACAACTTTCCCAAGCCCGGGCTCTGCAAGTGGGACGGGAAGCCAAGAAGCCAGTGGGCATGCTGCGCGAGGAGGCACAGAAGAGGGTGCCAGGACAGGCCACACCAGGAGGGCCTCACAAGCAGGCAGCCCTGTCACAGCATGGGTGTGATGCGATCCCGGGAAGTGGGGAAGAATGACCCAAAAGGACGAGAAGCAGCATGCATCCCTCCCTCACACAGGGCTGGACCAGAACACCACAGCTACACAGAGCATGGGGTCTTGCCTCGGGGGCTGGAAGTAACTGGCTCCGAAGCAGCACTCCACTCCTGCCTAACAAATCTTAAAACAAGATTTAAAAAGGATCAAACTATTTCCATGTCAGTTAGATGCATCCCGGAACAATAATCAAACTATTTAAAGAAATACAAAAATACCAAGCACCCAACCAAAAATTACCATGAATGTCAAGCAGGAAAAGTCACCCATTAACTAACAGCGACCTAGCCAGAACAGCGACACAGGTGTTAACACTGACCAAGATAATTATCATGCCAACTGTCCACATGCTTCAAAAGTTAGGTAGAGACATGAAAAATATTTAAAAGACCCAAATCAGACTTCTACAAATGAAAACTACAATGCCTGATAGGAAAAATACACTTGATGGAATTAACAACAGATTAGACATTACAGAAGATTAATGAGCTTGAAGATAGATATACCAGAAACTTTCCAAAATGAAACCAAGAAATAAGAATTTTTAAAAAGGACAGAGGATGGGGCGCCTGGGTGGTTCAGTGGGTTCAGCCTCTGCCTTCGGCTCAGGTCATGATCTCAGGGTCCTGGGACAGAGTGCCCTGTCGGACTCCCTGATCAGCGGGGAGTCTGCTTCTCCCTCTCCCTTTGCCCCTCCTCTGACTGGTGCTATCACACTGTCTGTCAAAAAATAAATAAAATCTGTAAAAATATGTATTTGAAAAAAAAAAAAAAGGAGAGGGGGACCTGGGTGGCTCAGTGGGTTAAAGCCTCTGCCTTCGGCTCAGGTCATGGTCTCAGGGTCCTGGAATCGAGTGCCCCATCAGGCTCTCTGCTCAGCGGGGAGTCTGCCTCCCTGTCTCTGTCTGCCTATCTCTCTGCCTACTTGTGATCTCTGACTGTCAAATAAATAATAAATAAAATCTTTGGGGAAAAAAAGGGGAGAGGATCAGTGAACTCTGAGACAACTTCAAGGGTCTTAACAGAGGTATAGCCAGAGATCAAGAAAGAAAGGAACGGCCAGGGAGACAATGGGAGAGAGGCAACATTTGAAGATATTATAGCCAACATTTCTCCAAGTCTGGTGAAAACATTTATGAATCACAGACTGAAGAAACTCAGTGAACACCTACCATAAGAAACATAAAGAATGTCTTGTGCTCGCTTCGGCAGCACATATAGAAACATAAAGAATGTCTTTAAGTTACATCATGATCAAAATGCCCAAGACCACTGATAAAGAAAAAGGGCTTGACCAAAAAAAAAAAAAAAAAAAAATCTGACAACAGAGAATTCTATACAAAGCAAAAATGAATGTAAAATAAAAATGGTTTGGCTGAAACAATCCACCACAGCAGAAATGCACTACAAGAAACATCCAAGTCCTTTAGGTGGAAGCAAAAGGATACCAGAGGAGGTCCAAATTTACACAAACGAATGAAGACCACCAGAAGGGATAACCCAGAGCACCCCCCTAACAAGAGCAAAATACATATTCTTCTCAAGGGCAAAGGGAACATGTACTAAGATGGCCCAGATTCTGGGCCACAGTACAAATCTTAATAAATTCAAAGGGATTCAAGTCATACGAATTATGTCCCATGACTATAAGGAGATTAAATTAGAAACCAAGAAAAGAAACGTTCCCGGAAAATCCCTAAATATTTGGAAACTAAATACCAGACTTGTAAATTACCCATGGATCAAAGAAAAAAAAATTCAAAAAGAAATCAGAAATAATTTTGAACTGCATTTTTTTTAAAACCACACCCACTATATCAGAATTTGTGAGGCCGTGCTAATAGCCTACTTCGGAGACTTATGGACGTGAACAGCTACCACAGAAAAGAAGAAATGCCTCTCATCAATGAGCTCCGTTTCCACTGAAGACACTAGGGAAAAAAGTAAACCCCAAGTAACAAAGAGAAAGTAGATCATACAGATCAGAAGAAAACCAAGGACACATGAAGGAGAAAAACAAGGAGGAAAAACAACTAAACCAACTACTGGTTCTTTCAGACAATCACCAAAACTGACGAACCTCTACACGGATTTATTACAGGGAGAAAAGAGACACGAACTGCCAATCACAGTAAGGAGTTCAGTGACATGGCCGCAGATCCCACAGACGGGAAATCAACACGGCATTAGGAGCAAGTCTAAGAAACAGAGTTGACACTTCAGATGACGGGGATGAATCTCCACAAGACCCAAGTCACTAAAACTCCCTCAGGAAGACACAGAAGACCTGAGTAGCCTACATGAAAAAGCAAACTGTAGGGCCACCTGGGTGGCTCAGACGGTTGAGTGTCTGACTTAGGGTTTTGGCTCAGGTCTTGTTCTCATGGTTGTGGGTTTTCAGCCCCGTGCTGGGCTCCATGCTAGGTGTGGAGCCGACTTAAAAACAAACAAAAACTACAGCTGAAAACTTACCGTAACACAAAACCCTAGGCCCAAATGGCTCCACTTCTTCATTTAAAAAAGAAATAATAAACTCTTCCCCAAAAAAACTGCATAGGAGGGAATACAATGAAAAGAAAACTACAGACCAACATCCCTCATGAACACAGGTATAAAAATTCTATGCAAAATTCTGGCCAATCTAATCTAACAACTAATCAAAAGTGTGTTACATCATGATCCAGTGAAGCTTATCCCAGGAATATAAGGTGGACTGAATACATGAAAAATCATCCTAAGACTAAAAGAAAAAAGATGATCATTGCCACGACGGAGAAAAAAGCATGACAAATTCCAACAACCACTCCTTACATAAACTCTCGGCAAACATAACAGAAGGGCACCTCATGAACCTGGTAAAGGTCCTGTACATAAACCAAACTAACATTACACTTTCTGTAAAATGCAATGTCTCCCCCACGATTAGTCCCATGTTGGCTCTCACGATCTGTTCACCTCTGTTTGTAAAAGTAATCCCTGCACTCGCTGTGGAGCTTGAACTCACAGCTCCGTATCAAGAGCCACACACTCCACTGACTAAGTCATCCAGGTACTCCTCTGTTCACCTTTGTAATGAAGGCTCTATCCAGGGAGATCAGGTAAGATGAAGAAGTTAGAGGCAAAGACAGACAGACAGAAAGACAAAAAAAAAAAAAAAAGAGGGGCGCCTGGGTGGCTCAGTGGGTTAAGCCGCTGCCTTCGGCTTGGGTCATGGTCTCGGGGTCCTGGGATCGAGTCCCGCATCGGGCTCTCTGCTCAGCAGAGAGCCTGCTTCCCTTCCTCTCTCTCTGCCTGCCTCTCTTGTGATTTCTCTCTGTCAAATAAATAAATCTTTAAAAAAAAAAAAAAAAAAAAGAAAGAAAGAATGACAGAAAGACAAAGAGAAAGAAAGAAAGAAAAAGGAATCAGATTGGATAAGAAATAAAGCTGAACGTATTCACGAATAACATGACTGTCTATGTAAAAGATATGGAATCCACAAAAAGCTCCTACAACTAGTAAGTGACCTTAACATGTTTCCAGAGAATATCAATTTACAAAAATTAACTATATTTCTATATAATAATTTCAAATTAAATTTTTAAAAAATCACCTACAACGGCACCAAAAAAATAGGAAATACTTAAGGATAATTATTTAAGTACAGAAGACATGGAAGACCAGGACACTGAAAAGTAAAAAAGACAGCCGAGAGACAGTAAGGAAGACCTAGCCAGGTGCAGACATGCAACAGCTCACGCACACCACACTAAAATGCCCTTTTCTCTAAGAGATCTATGGCTTCAATGCAATCCCAATAAAAATCTCACCGCTCTGGAGTCACTGACCAGGTCATTGTAACCTGGATGGAAATGAAGAGGAGGAACTAGGATAGCCAAAATAATTCTGAAAAAGAACAAAACTGGAAAGCTAACACTGCTTGTTTTTAAGGCTTACTTACAGTAATCACAACAGTGTGGCACTGTGGTGAAAACAGATTCCACAGACGGTGGAAAGGAAAGACACAGTCCAGAGATACACTGACACATGCAGGGACAAATGATCCTGATGACAACACAAAGACAGCTCAATGGAAAAGGGGGATCTTTCTAGCAAATGGCGATTAAAAAACACTTTGCTGCTCTACCTCACACTACATCCAACAGTTAACTTGAAATGAGCCACAGACCTTAAAAATGTAAAACTTAAAATTATACAACCTCTGGGAGAACACCTTCGTGACTCTGGATTAAGCACAGATTTCTTGGATACAAAACCAGAAGCAAGATCCGTAAAAGAAAAAAAAACTGATTAAAAAAAAAAAAACTAGACTGGGGTGCGTGGGTGGCTCAGTGGGTTAAGCCTCTGCCCTCGGCTCGGGTCATGATCTCAGGGTCCTGGGATGGAGCCCCGCATCCAGCTCTCTGCTCAGCGGGGAGCCTGCTTCCTCCTCTCTCTGCCTGCCTCTCTGCCTACCTGTGATCTCTGTCAAATAAATAAGTAAATAAGTCTTAAAAAAAAAACAAAACCAGACTACCTATAAAATTTAAACTTCTAATTCTCAAAAGATAATGTCAGAAGAACAAAAAACAAGCCACAGACTGGAAGAATATATTCGCAATTATAAATCTGATAAAAACTTGTGTACAAACATATAAAGAACTCCCAAAACTCAGTGGTAACACAACCCAGCAGGAAAATGCGCAGAAGACCCAAACAGATCATCTCTTCACCGAAATGGTAAATGCGTATGTTAAAGACGGTTGACACTATCAGTCATTAGGAAAAACAACTTAAAACTACAGTACGATCCAACCACCTTCTGAAGGGCTGAAATTAAAGGACTGATCCCATCAGGTGGCGCGGCCGGAGCCTCGCTGCACGGTGGACGCGCTTACAGCAGCGCCACTACAGACCACAGCTCCACCGTTTCTTCAGAGGATAACCTACCAGATGGTCATCGATTCCGTTCTCATGTATTTCCCCAAGAGAAGCGAAAACATACATGTATACGAAGTCCTGCCTTATAAGTGTTCATAGCAGCTTTATTGGTTAACAGTCCCCACCCCAAACTGGAAAACACCCAAATATTCACCAGCAGGCAAACAAAAAACCAACTGGGGCACAGGATGGAACAGAACACTGCGCTCAGAAATTGCGGAAATGACCTATGAATGTTACAACATGAGTGAATCTCGAAATTAGTAAGCCAAGGAAAAGAAGCCTGACAAAAAGCACACATGCCATAAAAATCCATTTATATAAAATTCTAGAAAATGCAAACTAACTCAGAGTGACAGAGAGCCTGTATCAGTGTTTGCCCGGGGCAGGGAGGGGCCCAGGAAGCTTTCTGCGGTGACAAGTATGCCACGATCTGGACGGCGTTGCAGGGACAAACACATCCTACCGAACGCCGCAGAGAACAGAGTGGGAGTGGAAGTCAGCAAATCAACCCCATCATGCCCTCAACCGTGTGCGCCAAACCGGGGCGAGTAACACCTACAGAAAAGCTGGGCTCCGCTTCCAGCACGTGATGTTTGTTGTACGTCATGTACAGCTCTACAGCCCGAAGAAAGAGGAGGAGGAGGAGAGCGCCAGGTCTAGGAGAGAACAGAGGGCTCGCTACGGCCGTCCAGGAGCTCAGCCGCACAGCTGGGAGTTTGCGATCCCGAACTCAAAACGACGGCAGCGCACACTGCATGTTTTGTTCGGCCCCCGTCAATGCGGTCAGGACCAGACACACCGGAGCCAGAGAGCTCATGGAGGGAAGTGAGAACAGGCCTGGGTGCCAGAGGCAGAGGTGGGAGGAAGAGAGGGCGGGAGGATGAGTGCCAGCGGCCATGGTGAAGGCAAGGTGTTCACGGGGCTCGCCCTTTCAGGGGACACACCAACATGGACACGCCGCTGTCCCCTGGAAGCGCGTGCGCACTACGTGCAAGAACGTGTGTTAACAGACCGCCTCCTGGGAAGGCTCGCGCAGCGACACGGTGGGAAGGAGGGGCTTCTCGAACTCGCGCCTGGCTCCGGACCGTCCCCTGGGGGACCAGACACACTCCCCGTGCCTCTGGTCCACGTGAATCCCGTCAGCCACCTTCGGCCGGTTATCTGTCCCCCTCCAAGGGCCCCATCCTACCGCTCACGAGGCAGCTGCATCCCAGCCCACCACCGGCGGGGCCTTCACACCACGCTCGCCTTCCAGATGCAGGCAGCACCACAATCGCAGGGGAGCCGTCCGCATCCGTCTCCCCGTGGTAGTTCTCCAGCGGCCCACATCGCGGCCCTGAGACAACTGCTCTCTTCCCCCGCCCCCCGCTCTTTCTCTTCTGCAAACAGCCTTCCCTGTGCCCTCCCTTCTTATGAAGAAGCCAGCCCCGCAGGTCCCGAGTCTCGCCTCCGGCTCTGGCGGTCCCTCGCTGCGCTGTCCCGGATGCCTGGCCCTGCAGTCCCCCTCCTGCATCTCCCAATCCACCCAGACCCGCCCCCCAGGAACTGCTCAGCTCTCCCGCTCCTGGGGCCGCCTTCCTGACAGAGCTCCATACCCACTTAAGAGCCAATTTCAAGGAGAATCAAAGGGACCAATGAAAGGCACGGTGTTTAGAGAAAGACTGAAGCTAAATTTTAAAAAGCAAAATGAAAAAGCTCGCACTCTATATAAAAATGAGTTCATGACACAGCCTTACCGGTCTCGCTATTTTCAGGCGGAGACTCATGTTCCGAGCAATCCAGAGCCAAAGTGCTCACAGCAGTTTGGTCTGACTCCTGCAAATCTGCCAGCGCCACATTCTCACGACTTTTGTCACCATCACCATTGGCATCCAATCCTGTAATTAGGAATTTTATCCCAAACGGCAAAATCAGAAGAGTAACTTTCTTTTAAAACAAAACAAAATAAAAGCTTACAGTTGTAGTTACTTCAATTTCTGTAACTTGGACTCCTTGGCTCTTCAGTACTATAACCACAACACACATTTTAATTAACAATTTCTTTTTTCAATCCTTTTTTTTTTTTTTTTTCATTTTAAGTAGGCTCCCTGCCCAATGTGGGGCCTCAGCTCACAACCCTGAGATCCAGAGTTGCACGCTCTGCTAACTGAACCAGCCAGGTGCCCCAGTCAGCAATTCCTTCAAGATGGATTAAACGGGAACAAAGACAACACCGAGAGAGCAAAGGCTCTCGCCATCCCAGTCACGCCCACAGCTCACCCTCCTGGCCGCAGTCCGTGCAAGGGCCCGACGGCTCCTCCCAGTCGGCACTCACACCGCCGTCTGCCGCGCTGCCCGCTTCCAAGTGCAGCACCGGCGTCCCCCACACTTTAGCATTAGGGTTTAGCTCCGAAACCTTGGCTGTCGGCACCTAGGGGAGAATGTGACAAACATCTGTACCCCAATTCCAACCAAACACAATTTTACTCACTAATTCACACTTGAAACGCAGCTGTGTGAGAGAGTTAGGCCAGAGAGGCGGAGTCTATTTACACATCCACTGGGGCGGAAACATCGTGCAAAGAACAGAAGTTGACAGGCTGAGCTCAGCCTCATCCACCAGCAGGCTCCTCAGCTCCCAATACGCAGAAGGCTCTCCAGAAACTGCACGTGAAAGACGAGGTACCTGCCTTCGTGGACATTCAGGAAATAACGGGGGACCCAACTGTCATCTCTGTCCTAGACACAGCTCACAGACTGACCACCGGAACGGACTGTCGGTGGAGAAAAGTCTTCCATCCCCACCATTCACATCAGCAAAGGAGACAGACAACACTAGCCCCTCAGAAGAGCAGAGGTCTCACAATGGGTCCGCCGGGCCAGGGCTCCGTGCTGCTCACGTGCAGGGATCGCGGTCTCCATCCTGCTCCAACATGCTGTTTGTCCCGAATGCCCGCCCCCTGTCCACATGCTCACACCTTCATTTCCTTTGGGGATGGGTGAGCTCTTCCCTGGTGCACCTAACTAGCCCCTGACTTTTCCTCTCTTGCTCACACACCTCAAGTGGATATCTGAGTCTAAAGAAAATCAGTGTCCCTGGGGCAGCTGCTCCCCCAACTCACTCCGATTCGTCCTCACAATGCTCTCAGCAAACCTGCCAAGTGACTTCCTTTGCGCATGTAACACAAGCCCTGATACCACCATGCACAGTCGGGAGTTTCCTAGGAGAGCCACAAGGGTGCTAGTCCCAGGAGCCCTCGGGGAATGTCAGGCAGGAGCCCTGAACTGGGAGCAGCCTCCCTGCCTGAGGCCAAGGGCAGATGTTACGCAGCACTGTCCCCAGACGTGACAAGGGTCAGGAAATACCATGACCCGCCTTCGAGGACACGTGTGCATTAACAATCTTCAGAAGACAGAGTCCCCCTGGCTGGGGTGACAAAGGCTTGCAGTGAGAACCAAAACTGACACGGACACGAGAGGCCTTGTGGTTAGACGACAGTACGCACTTCGCTCACACCTATGAAGTGAGGGAACCGACCACCCCCCACCAGAACCAGAGGCCTAATGAGGCCTGTCTGGGCTTCTCCTTATAAAGTGACAGGGCAGCAAGCGAGGCTCCCCTTCTCCGGAGTATCACACCTCGGAATCTCCGGTTCTCCTCCCTTCCGACGGGACACCGAAGCATCCAGCGCATTTTCAGCGCAGCGCTTCTCTCTCTTCCGCCCACCTCTCCAGGAAGCGCGCCCGACACGCTCACGGAGCGCCTCCCCGGCGCTCAGCAGTCCGGATAAAACGGTGAGCAAGCAGACCCCACCCCTGCCCTCCTGAGCAAAGAGGATGATTCGGGAGACGCTCCATGTTTCACAGACACCCCTACCCTCCCCCAGCATTTCCATGTTTCCATCTGCTTTTTGTTTTTTATTTCATTTTGTTTTGAACTCCTCCCCTCTCTCTTTCCCAGTCCAATGCTGGTATCAAGGCCTTTTCCTCACTGGACTCTCCACCATGCACAGGCACACATCGAGCCTTCCCACGTTTCTGTATTCAATCCCCTGAAGTGGCCCCTGACCTCAGGCACACACTCCAGTTCCCGCCGCCCATTGAACGGGTCCTTCCGAGCTGAGCACCTTCCGGAGCTACCTGCTCTGGGGTGTCCCCTGCACGGACTGCCCATCACACTAGGACGCAACGCCCGAAGCAACAGCCTCGGAGCCAGCGCAGGGCTCGCCCTGCTACAACACACTTGACCTTCCCACTAGTCCGTCCCTTCCGCTCGCCACGGTACTGCTAGTGCCTCGCAGCCCTGACCTCAGTACAGCTGCGCCTGAGAAAGGTGCTCAAGGAATGAATGTTTAACGAAGAACAACAAGAGTTTTGTGCCAGAACTGAAAAGAAACCTATCCTTATGTAAGGTACTTCTTCTTCAGTGGTGAAGACTCCACAGTGGGTTAAGCCGCTGCCTTCGGCTCGGGTCATGATCTCAGGGTCCTGGGATCGAGTCCCGCATCGGGCTCTCTGCTCAGCGGGGAGCCTGCTTCCCTCTCTCTCTCTCTGCCTGCCTCTCTATCTACTTGTGATCTCTCTCTGTCAAATAAATAAATAAAAAATCTTTAAAAAAAAAAAAGAATTTGGGACATAGCACAACTTTAAGCAGCTAACCGGTATTCAAGTGATCCTCTTGAGTGACAAGGGATAAAAGAATGGAGACGTATACTTAGGAGCTGATGACATGACAAGTACCTCGAGTCTGCTAGGTGCCAGGCACATTCACGTACCTTCCTGAGCGGAATCCCAACAACCCTATGAGGGTGTCACAAAGAAGAAAACCATGGCAGAGAGAGCTTAAGTAACATGTCCACGAAGACAGTAATTAGAAAACTGTTCTAACATCAGCAAAAACATTACCAAAAACTCATTACCTTCTCATAATTCACATGAAAAATAACTAGTCTGTTGTATTTCTTTAAGGTGTGGGTCTTCTCCTAAAGTCATGTGGACTCCAAGCATCCATCAACAACTCAAGTTTCACCTGCTTGGCGACCTTATTTTTCCACTGAAAATTCATGGCTAAGCAGTGGTTATTAAAAAGTGAGCTGACCGGGGCGCCTGGGTGGCTCAGTGGGTTAAGCTTCTGCCTTCGGCTCAGGTCATGATCTCAGGGTCCTGGGATTGAGCCCCGCATCGGGCTCTCTGCTCAGTGGGGAGCCTGCTTCCTCCTCTCTCTCTGCCTGCCTCTCTGCCTACTTGTGATCTCCCTCTGTCAAATAAATAAAATCTTAAAAAAAAAAAAAGAAAAAAGTGAGCTGACCTTAGCAGCCATGCTCTGAAGTAATTTTATTTTTTTTTTGAGTATTTTATTTATTTATTTGACAGAGATCACAAGTAGGCACAGAGGCAGGGAGAGAGGAGGAAGCAGGCTCCCCACAGAGCAGAGAGCCGGATGCGGGGCTCAATCCCAGGACCCTGGGATCATGACCTGAGCCGAAGGCAGAGGCCTTAACCCACTGAGCCACCCAGGTGCCCCATCCCTGAAGTAATTTTATATAAATGACCAACACTGCTCTTTCAAAGTAAAGCATCCAGAAATTCTTAAAAAGTAATAAATCAAGGGCACCTGGTGGCTCAATTGGTTAAGCAACTGCCTTCGGCTAAGGTCATGATCCTGGAGTCCTGGGATTGAGTCCCGCATCAGGCTCCCTGCTTGGCAGGGAGTCTGCTTCTCCCTCTGACGACCCCCCCTTCTCATGCGCTCTCTCTCTCTCTCTCAAAGAAATAAAATCTTTAAAAATAATAATAATAATAATAAATCAATAAATAAATTCTAACACTCTAAAGAAATTCTACTCCCCAACAGTAGGCTCCATTAAAAAAAAAGAAGAAAACAAAAACACAAAACCTAACAATTCATGAATCTCTTCTGGACACGAGAAAGAATGGTCCCACTGACACGTTACTGAGTAGGAATCAGTAACTAGTATCAGAGAAGCGGACAAGGGAGCTGGGGAATATAAAGTAGGTGAGACAGTGGAGAAAGGAAACTTTCAAATGTTTTATTTCAAGTTAGCATGGACTACTGCCGCCCAAGAAGCGGAATTATTCGGCGCAGTCCACTGGCTTCTCAAGCGTCCGTTACCTCCGGTTCTTCATCTGCAAAATGCAGTAAGAGCCACTGCCTAGGACCGGTGGGAAACAACGTCCGGACAAGTGCTCTGAGAAATGAAGTGGTGAAAAGAAAACACCTGCATTAAACGTGCTCACACGAGAGCACCACGCAGGCCTACGTCAATCGAAAAGGACCTGCACATCTGGCGTGAAGGGAGCGCCAGGGCCCGTGTGTGCGCTACACGGATGAGCCCCGTACAGACTGGCAGAGGACTGGTCCTCACCCCCGCTACACAAACAGTTCCGTGCATGTCACTTAAAGGCCTAATTCTGTTATGTTCTGCCTCCACGACTATTTAAGAAACAAAAGCAATTAACTTGAATGTAACTCCTTTTGGCAAAAGTCCCAAATGTGGGAATGGAAAAGAGATTAATGGGTAATTCCCTATGTTACTGATGCTCATGTAACTGACATATAACATTTGAACCGCCTCTATCTCCTTACTACCATCAATCATTTTTCTTGCTTAATGCAACAAAAATCACTAGTAATAAACTATCATGGGGCACCTGGGTGGCTGAGTCGGTTAAGCGCCTGCCTTCAGCTTGGATCCTGAGTCCAGGGTCCTGGGATCCAGCGCCATGTCAGGCTCCCTGCTCAGAGGGGAATCTGCTTATGTCCCTCCCTCTGCCTCTGACCCTCCCCTCTCCGCTCCTGTGTGCTCACCTGCGTGCGTGCACTTTCTCCTCTCGAATAAATAAAATCCTTTAAAAAAAAAAAAGGTAAATAGGGTGCCTGGGTGGCTCAGTGGTTTGGGCCTCTGCTTTTGGCTCAGGTCATGATCTCAGGGTCCTGGGAGCGAGCCCCATATCAGGCTCTCTGCTCCGTGGGAAGCCTGCTCCCCCCTTTCTGTGCCTGCCTCTCTGCCTACTTGAGCTCTCTCTCTGCCAAATAAATAAATAAAACCTTTATTTATAAATAAATAAATAAAATAAAAATTAAAAAAAGGTAAATAAACTATCATCAAAAAGGTAAGAAACAAGAAGTGCTGGTGAGGCTGCTGACAAGGGAGGCCGTGCACTGTTGGGGGACCACAGACTGCGGCAGCCACTCTGGAAAACAGTATGGAGGCTCCTCAAAAAACTGAAAGTAATGGGCGCCTGGGTGGCTCAGTGGGTTAAGCCTCTGCCTTCGGCTCAGGTCATGATCGCAGGGTCCTGGGATCGAGCCCCGCATCAGGCTCTCTGCTCAGCGGGGAGCCTGCTTCCTCCTCTCTCTCTGCCTGCCTCTCTGCCGACTTGTGATCTCTGTCTGTCAAATAAATACATAAAATCTTAAAAAAAAAAAAAAAAAAAACCTGGAAGGAGAAACCTGTACGATCCAGCAGTCCCACTTCTAGATGTTTACCTGAAGAAAACAAAAATACTGATTTGGAAAAAAGTATCCGCACCGGGTGTTCCCTGCAACATTATTTACAGATATGGAAGCCACCGCAGAGCGCGCTGCCGGGTAAAGCCCATGTGGCGTCTATGCGACGGAACATTACTCGGTCGTAAAGGAAACCAGTGAAGTCCTGCTGCCTGCAAGGATGCACAGAGAACTGCCAGGGTGCTCTGCTGAAGGAAACAAGTCAGAGACACCCTGTGATCTCACTGCTGTGTGGAATTTAAAAACGAACAAATGAACTGTTCTCGTAGAACAAATCTGGCGGCTGTGGCGGGGGGCTGGGAAAATGGGTGAACTGTTTTTTAGTTGTAAGATTTTTTACTTATTTGTGTGTGTGAGAGAGCGAGCGAGCACAGAAGCAGGGGGAGCTGCAGACAGAGGGGGAAGCAGGCTCCCCACTGAGCAGGAAGGCCAGTGTGGGACTCAATCCCGGGACCCTGAGATCATGACCTGAGCCGAAGGCAGAGGCTTATTTAACCCACTGAGCCACCCAGGCATCTCAGTTTATAGCTTAAATAAACTGAATTTATAAACAAAACAAACTGCCGGTTGAGCCAACGAGATTCCGCTGTTAGAAGTTTGCCCTTCCGTCACGCATGTCCAGAAGGACCGTGAAGCGCAGGGCGGGCTGCACGTCTGGCGGATGTTCAGGCTCGTGGCGGGCTGCCGAGAAGCCGCTCCACTGACCGCCAGCTGCGGCAGCACGTGCGGCCTCTCCAAGGAGCAGCACCCCAGCACCCTGTGGCCAAGGCCTGCAGGGGCTTCTCCGGACAGGAGGCAGACTTCCAAGCCAGGGCAAAGCAGCAAACGTGTAGCAGAAAGCACAGCTTTTGAGTCTTCTCTACTGTCCGAGCGTGGCCTCTGTGAAAGGACTTTAAAATGCCACAGGACAAACGCTTGCTCCGCTCTGACAAGGGGGTCAGGCGGGACAGGGCAGCCCTGAGGAGCAGCCGCCGCACCCACACCGCTGAGGTCTGCACCGAGCTGGGTCTGACCGCCAGACACGTGCTAACGACAGCCAGCACACAAACACTGGCCCAAATATATCACACGGTAAACTGAGTCACAGTCCCCAGGTGGGAAACGGTTAAGCTGATGCTACAAGAACTCACGGCCTGACATAAACATTCAAATGACTGTCTATTATTTAGAATAAAACTTCATGGAAGTTAAAAGCAATCAAAGTGAAGCACCAGCATTCCCCAATAATAAAAACCGATAAACATACTTACTAACTGTCCACCTCTATTCGGCCATCCCCAAAGAACAGCCTCTTCTGCCACTGGTAGCCGGTAGGGGGGCTTCTCCAGCCAGAACAGAGCGACCTCTACGGCCGGCGGCCTCCTGTGCAGACCCTCGCTGGGCACCTGCTCCTCTTCCAAGGCCTCGTTCCCGATGGCACGAGCCCATGCGCAGTCCTCTGGATGCTCCGGGCAGCCATCGGCCAGTCCTTCAGAAAACGTCGCGCTTGCAAACCCTCCCACGGGGTAACAGGTGGGTTCATTCAGAAACGGGGAGCACCACGGCCCTGGGAAGCTGAGCAAGTCCCCTCCTGCAGGATTCGCAGGTGTGTTTACAGCATCTTCTGTGAGCGGGAAGACACGGGCCCCGCCGTGTGGTGCTGCTATTTCCGCACTGTCCCCTGCGATGACGGGAACCACCTGCAGCACCTCGTGAGGAGGGGCCGTGCATCCGTCCACTTGGGCCACACGGGAACATCCCTCAAGAGTCTCCCCCAGTTCCATTTCTCTGAGAGTCACCTGTGGACCTCCCACAAAATCCACTCCGCTGTTCCACGCAGGGCCATTCGGCACGGGTCTGGCATGACTTTGCCTGATGTGGCGTGCATGTGTGTTCACCCCGCACACGTGGATGCTGTCCCTCTCCTCTCCCTGACCTGCTGTTGCCTGCGTGCTGATCCCCGTTGCACCACCCCCTAAGGCATCTGCGCGCTCCTCAGCTGAGTCTGAGGAAACCTGCTGCAGTCCTGCCTTTCCACGGCTGTTAACAGAGTCTGTCTCTCCTACCTGTGACCTCTGCTCACCCGAACTCGAGCCCAGGCTCAGAGGCGGAGCGCGACCGGGACCCTCCCGGCGGCCGGCGCTCAGTGCGCCGGCCACGTCGCCCTGCTGAGAGCGGCGGCTGCTGCCACCAGACCGCGCTGTGGAGGCTGCCGGACCACGAGCCACCCCGTGGGGTGTTGCACCGGTCTCCGGGCGGGAGGTGAGTTCCCAGTCTGACTTCACATCTCCTCTGTCATCCTCACGGGTCTCTCTTCGACTGGCCTTCAGTGACTCTTTTCCGGCACTTCCTGACCCTGGCCGGTCACTCACCGCACTGTTCACGCACATCTCATCTTCCGTTTTAACACGCAGGCCAGTTTCACCTTCTTCTGCGCCGGCGAAAGCAAACGCAGAGATAAAGCTACCCTGAAAACAGCCAGAGCCGTCGAGAGACTTGCCATCTGGGGGCACTTCCTGGGAGCTTCCGAGTTCCGGGGCGCCCGCTCTGGGGAACGCTCCCTCCGCGCCCGTCGTGCACGGTGCAGCAGTTACATCGCAGACCTGTGCTTGGGCCGGGCTGGCCCCAGGGTCTGCACACGGGTCCGCCACCTGCTGTGAAGGTCCCCATTCGAAAGCCCTCTGTCCATGACCCTCTTCTTCAAAACTGCTCATTTTATCCTTATCTGGGTAAGATGAACTACTTTCAGATTGCGAAGACAAGTGTGCTTTGTTTACAGGCTGGACGCTTCTAGGTTTCAGGCTGCAGACACTGGTCTGCTGACCCCCGGCCACGGCTGGCCCCAGCAGTCGGGCCGGTCCCACATCACCGGGTCCGCTACGGGCTCCTTCTCGGAAACTGGCACAAACGGGAAGACGCTGGTTTCTAAGGCTCAGGCAAGGGACACACCTTTCCCAACTCGGATGAATCCTATCTAGACTCCGGGGAAGGAGAGTACCTTCTGGCCCGCTAACATCAAAGCAGAAATGATCACTGTCTTTCAGTGGTCTCAAAGAATTATCTTCTCTTTCCTTTTCAGAGTTGAAGCCCTGGCCTACGCTCGCTGCTACAGTCCCAGACGCACCATTTCTCTCCGTTTCGGAAGGGTGGGTTAGCGAATCAACGTGCGAGTCACCAGTGGGACTTACCTGTTCTAGACTACAGTTCTCACTTCCCTCCGGGGGGGCGCACACACGTCCCGGCGAGCTAGTGCCCCCGTTCCGGTTAAGTGCGGGGACTGTGCCCGCAGTACGTACTGCGCTGCTTTCTGTGCGGTCCTGAGGGACCGCGGTGTAAGCGTGAGCCCTTAAAGACACAGTCGTTAGCTCCAAACCAGGTTTAGTACTTTCCTTAAAAACGTCCTTCCTTTCATTTGGGCTGGGCATGCCCCGTGGGGACCGCTCTTCCTGCGGGGCAGCTAACTGTCCTGGGCCTTGTGCAGCCTTCCCCTGCGGCCAGGCCCCTCTGCGAAGTCCCTCAGAGGTGACAGCTGAGCAACTGTCTTCCCCGGCAGCTGCGCCACACACGGGGGCACACAGCTCCTCCGCGAGGCCCAGGCCGTCAGGATCTACACCACAAATGCTGTACAACTTGCTCTCCCTCCAAGCCCCGTGTGCCTGGTGACCACCGCAAACAGGGTGTCTGCCCGTCACCCCCCTGCCAGACCGGCCTGAAGAGCTGCTGTCACTTCGGAGCTGAACGTTTACCGGCCCGGAGTGCTCGGTGAGGGCGTTGATGCGAGCGGCTGGGGGATGGCCGAGACGGCTCCCTACGAGGGTGCCTCCCTGCACGCCCTGGCCAGAAGACAGAGCCTCGTCACCTTTGGGACGAACGTCTTCAGAGAAACCCCGTTCCCCAACAGAGCTCACACGGCGAGTGACCGAGACACGGCCACAACCGTGCTCAAGAGCAACAGCTTCTGAACTCGTCTCTCTCTCCTCGAAGCTTTCAGACCTAGGCAGGAACTGGGGCACGGGAGGGGACACGGAGTCTGACGACAGCCCCAGCCCCCGCGGGGGCCCCGGCCTCACGGAAGCCCTCAGCCACAGAGCGGCTCCGGCAGCCGCCCCGCCGCCTCCATGTCCGACACCGGGCAGCTCCTCGCCTTCAAGGGTATCAAATAATGAAGACAAAGCTTTACTTATCTGGTGCCCTGACCCCGCCTCCTCCACAGATTCCGGCAACAGGCCAGCTTCTTCGCTGTCACTGTCACTGCTTGCTTCTTTGCTGAAGCAACAACCCATGTTCCAAAGTCGAAAAGCTCACACAACCATGCCTGCCGCTTTCGGAGCCTCCCCAAGCGCATCTCACGCTAACTTGCTGTGACTTCTGACGAGAGGCCGAC
This sequence comes from Meles meles, assembly GCF_922984935.1. Taxonomy (NCBI): domain Eukaryota; kingdom Metazoa; phylum Chordata; class Mammalia; order Carnivora; family Mustelidae; genus Meles; species Meles meles. The sequence continues at coordinate 149,576,042 of NC_060072.1, read as the reverse complement.
ACCCAGACACCAAAAATAACCCCTTGCACAGCAGTCACATGCCCCTGCCACTCAAATCCAAAACCCGAACTACAACAGGCCCTGCCAAGCGGCCATCCTCCTCCACGCACTAGAGACCAAACGCCACGTAGAAGCCAACGCCTCAGAAGAACAATACATAATTTTCGTAGTATTTTTCCTATTCTCATAAATTCAATTAAAAAAAAACCCCTACAATTGTTACCCCAGCCAGAACAAGACATTCCAGACTCCTGTGTTTCCCACACTGTTTCCACATTCTCTGAATTACATGCGGTGGGATGACGGCAACCCAAGGAGTTAGCGTGTTTGTTCCCCAAGAAGAAACAACAATGAAGACTGTTCTTTAGAGCGTACAGGCAGCGAGAGCTGCAGCTCCCTTCTGGCTCTGAGAACCAAGAATGCAGGTACAGAGGAGTACCTGCAAGGCATGACGCCGGAACAGTGTCCACGAGGGACACCCACGGCAGTGTTTGTAGTGAATGGCGCAGAGTCGGGATTTGCTCTCAAACACCCCAGCAAGTCAAGAAGTAAATACATACACATCATTTCTTCTAAAAGTGTGTGTGTGGGGGGGGGGGGAGATAAAATACCAGTAGCAAAATGGGGGGGGGTGCTCTTCAAGGTCGCGATGGGCACATCAGGTTTACTATTTTCACTTGCACAGATGTCTATAAATTCTCACCAAGACAAAGGAAAGAGCAAGTGAGAGAAAAAAAGAAAATCCACACCCACCAAGCCAATAGCACCAAGTCCCTTGAAAGTTCCCAAAACCCTTGCCAGTCCAGGTGTGAGGCTCGGTTTATGTTTACTACATGCATAAGCTTTGGAATATCATCTAATCTTTGTTATGAGTTTCCTCATTTGTAAAGTGGGGCCAACAACAGCTGTTTTAAAGAGTTGGCATGAGGACAGCAAGTAAAACACTCAGATCAGACCCTTAATACCGCTCCGAAGTCCTCGCACTCTGGCGCAGGCCACCTCCAGAGCCGCCTCCCTCTCTGTCATGCCTCCCTCCTCACCTTCTCTAGTCCATCCACGGAACCCACCCAAACAACCCCAGCACCGCCCGCGTTTGCCCACCTGTCATGACTCCCAGCCATGCTTTCCCTGTCGCACCATCTTTTCTAAGATCATCCCCCCCAACTAGGCAGGACTACCGTCTCCCATCCCCACACGCTGGTCACTCTTTACGCCTCTAGGAAAGCATGCTAACAGCAAGTCTCAGCGCTGGTCCCATCAACTACCTCAAACCAAGGTCTGTCCTGGCCTCGGAATCTGCAGGGGCTCTAAAAGGATTAAAAGATGCAAACACAGGAATACCTGGGTGGCTCAGTCCCTTAAACATCCACCTTCTGATTTCAGCTCAGGTCATAATTTCAGGGTCATGAGATGGAGCGCCGTGTCAGGCTCTGTGCTCAGTTTGGAGTCTGCTTGTCCCTCTCCCTCTGCTTCTCCCCACACTCGTGCACACTCTCTCACTCTCAAGAAAATAATTTAACATAAAAAGATGTAAACACAAAATCTTAAAGACACGCCCATGTTTGTACGTAAGTTGAGCACAGCAGCACTGTGCAACAATACTTTAACTGACCTGCTCTGTTGAGAAAGAGTTGGATTAAAATGTCCCAGCATCAGGGACGGCTGGGTGGCTCGGTCTGGCTCAGGTCATGATCCTGGGGTCCTGGGATCGAGCCCCACGTCAGGCTCCCTGCTCAGCAGGGAACCTGCTTCCCCCTCTCCCTCTGCCTGCCTCTCTACCTACTTGTGCTATCTCTCTGTAAAATAAATAAATAAAATCTAAAAAAAAAACAAAAAAACAATAAAGTGTCCCAAACTCACTCATGCCTGGTGAGGGCCAAGCGACACCAGGTATGCCATAGAAACACACCAGCAAAGTCATGGGCAAGTTGTGCATGTGGCGTTCAGCAGCTCAGGCTGTGGTAAACTCAAAGAAACCCTGGGGAACTGGTAACACAAGTATCTGGCGACGCAGCTTGAGTTCCAATAAAACATCACCTGCCAGACTAAATGAATGCCATTAATTTGCATGTTATTGGTTTGGGCAATGAAGTTTTGTGTTTCTGTAAAAGTTGTACGCAGTAAGAGTTTATCAGTAGTCCCTGTAATTAGAAACACAATTTAATAACAGCTTAGAAAACATTCTCGTTTAAAATGTTATAAAAAGTCAAGGAAAATGGGGAACTAAGTATCTCCAAGCTTTCATTCTCCTCAGAAGTATCAAGAAAACAATGAAAAGGGGCGCCTGGGTGGCTCAGTCAGTTAAGCAACTGCCTTCAGTTCAGGTCGTGATCCCAGACTCCTGGAATCGAGTCCTGAGTCAGGCTCCCTGCTCCGCGAGAAATCTGCTTCTCTCCCCCTCCCCCTTGCTCGTGCTCTCTCGCTCTCTCATATTTTAGAAAAATATAAAATCTTTAAAAATTGAAAAAACTTTCAGTTTAAAGTGTTAAAAAAAAAAAAGGGCACCTGGGTGGCTCAATGGGTTAAAGCCTCTGCCTTCGGCTCAGGTCATGATCCCAGAGTCCTGGGATCCAGCCCCGCATCGGGCTCTCTGCTCAGCGGGGAGCCTGCTTCCCCCTCTCTCTCTGCCTGCCTCTCTGCCTACTTGTGATCTCTGGCAAATAAATAAATAAAATCTTTAAAAAAAAAATTTGCTAACACAAGCTAAAGGAACAGAGACTTCAATGAACATACACATGACAAGGGACAGTCTTTATAAAAATAATTTGGGAAATCTTCAAAACAGTAAGACATTATACACATAAAATCAAATGCCCAGTTCTCCGCAACAACAAAAATCACAAGGCAAACAAAGACACAGGAAAACACAACTCACTCAAAGGAAGAAAATTCACTATCCCCGAGAAAGCTCAGACATGGGGCTTACTCCACAAAGACTTTAAAACATTTTTTTTTTAAAGATTTTATTTATTTGACAGAGATCACAAGTAGGCAGAGAGGCAGGCAGAGAGAGAGAGAGAGAGAGAGGAGGAAGCAGGCTCCCTGCAGAGCAGAGAGCCCAACATGGGGCTCGATCCCAGGACCCTGGGATCATGACCTGAGCCGAAGGCAGAGGCTTTAACCCACTGAGCCACCCAGGCGCCCCTAAAACAACATTTTTAAATGTGCTCAAAGAACAAGGGGAAAACATGGACAAGGAACTAATGTTAACCAGAAAAATGATATATGAACAAAATGAAAATGAGAATACCAACAAAGAGACAGGTATTTATAAAAAGAACCAAAAGGAAATATTCTGGAGCTGAACAGCAGTACAGTTACTGAACTGAAAAATTCACTAGGGGGTTTTCAACAGCAGACTAGGGCAGACAGAAGAATCAGCAAATTTAAACAGGGGACAAATGAAATTATCTAGAGGAGTTTTTTAAAACAAAAACAAAACAAAAAAAAAAAAACAGAGAAAAGTGACCAGAGCCTGAAGGACATCATCTACTTCCCCTATGGACCAACATACTCATCATGGGAGTCCCAACAGAGGAAGGGCAAGAGAGAATATTTGAAGAAATAGTGGCCCAAAACTTCCTAGTTTTGATGAATACACAAATTTACAAATCCACAAACTCAACAAACTTCAAGTAGGATAAACACAAAGACCCACACCAAGACACATTACAATCAAACTGTTGAAAAACAAAGCAATCGTGAAAGCAGCAAGAAAAAAGCTACTTGTAAGGTACAAGAGCTCTTCAGTGAGAGTATCAGCCAGTTTATCATCAGAAACCTTACAGGCTAAGAAGGCAGGGGCAAATATAGTTAAAGCACTGAGAATTCCTTATCCAGCAAAACTGTCCTTCAAAATGAAGAAACTAAAACATTCTCAGATAAACGAAAGCTGAAGTAGTTGTTAACACCGGGTCTGCCCAGGAAGAAAGGCTAAAGAAGTCCCTCGGGCTGAAATGAAGCGCGTGACACAGCAGCACAAAGCCGTGTGGAGACACAAAGCTCTGACAAAGGCGAATACAAGGACAGTTACAAAAGCAAGTATTATTATTTTGATTTACTGCTCCATTTTTTATTTTCTACAGATTTAAAAGGCAAATGTGTAAAAAAATTATAAGTCTATGTTATTGGTAGCAATAAAGATGTAATTTGTGACACGAGTAACATAAAGGAGGAGGAGAACTTTACAGAGAACAGTTTCTGTGTGTTATTAAAGTTAAGCAGGATGAAAAATTAGGCAGTTATAACTTCTGGATGTTATACGTAATTCCTATGATAACCAGATATATGTATGATTCGATAAAGATAAGTTTTAGAATAAACAACTAAACTATCAATTATAACATGCTGATATTAATGCGATTTCTCAATTTAGGTAAAGTATGCCTTGCAAGTCCATTACACAGTTCCTGCCCTGATGGGTCTTAAAACTGCTGAGAGAAAACTAAGACATTTGAAACATTTTTTTTTTAATGATTTTATTATTTGATAGATACAGAGAGCCAGAGAGCACAAGCAGAGTGAATGGCAGAGGGAGAAGCAGGCTCCCCACCCAGCAGAGAGCCCAATGAGGGGCTCCATCCCAGGACCCTGGGATCATGAGCTGAGCTGAAAGCCGATGCTTAACCAACTAAGCCACCCAGGCGCCCCACTTGAAACATTTTTAAAAAATAATATAGAATATACCTTCTTAAATAAACTTTAATCAAATTATAAAAGCAATATAGGTGATTAGAAAAGGATGAATCAATGAAAAGTTAAAGCCAAGGATGGCCACTGCGGGACATAAACGTCTGTCAAGATAAGCAAAAAATTATGGAAGGAAAAGAAAGGATTACAGTTGATTTTATTCCAAGTAATAACTCAGTTACTTTTCAATTATATATCCCCAATCCACAATTACGTAGTTTTAATGGTCTTTTCTGTATAATAAATTTATAAAGTAGTAAGCAAAAAAACCTCTGTTTATTTCAAACTTAAACCCATCAGACTCCAACCTCTCCACTGAGGTCCAACTGCCCCACTGCCCCCCCACTGCTTGCCTGAGTTTCTACCAGCTGGATTTCCCCTCCACAAACCTTTCCTTCTCCAATTTTTTCCATCTCATAAGAAATGAAACCGTTATCCATCAAGCTGTTCCACTACCCCTCACTCCAATCCAATCCACCACTTGGTGTGGTTAAACCCACCTCCAGAATAATCTGAAATCCACTCACTCCCAGTCCGATCCACCATCGCCACTTCTAACCTCCGTTCCTTAACAGTTTCCTGTTTGCTGTCTTTGCTCACTACCATCTATTTTATAGAAAAAATACCGAAGCCAAGGTCATCTTCCTAAAATACAAGTCGTGCTATTCCCCGCCTAAAATCCTCCAACTTTATCCCAAGTTAATTCCATCCACTCAGAGATCATTCAAACAGGTTTTTGTTTGGGGTATTATTTTCTACTTGTTTCTTTTTTTTAATGAAATAACAGACACCAAAGAGGAGGTATACCTCGCCTTGAGTTTGGACTCTGAAGCCAGGTTGCCTGGGTTCAAATCATGGTTCTGCCACTCTACAGATATGTAATCTTGGGGAAATTACTTACGCCTCTCTGGGTCTCAACTTCATGAGCTAAAGATCACGGGTTTTGATGCTCACTGATTGGCTGGGGTTGTAAAGAATTACTACTCAGTAACGTTTTAGTGGGGGGGAGCTGTACAACAGATAGGATTAATATTACCACTGGGTAAATGCAAAGTTACTCCTGAATTATTCAGACATTTATTTGGGCACCACTACGGCAATTCTACTCTCACCATATCCAGCTGGAGGAAGGCTGAACCTTCAAGAGACCACTTCCCGAATCAGCCTGCCAGACACTCTCACTCGGCCACCGAAACACCTGCAGCTCTACACCGAGGGCCAGGCCCACACACTCGGTGCACTGTGACGATGCCAGCTAGAAAGCTATTCAAAGCAATGCTGTTTATAACAGCAGGAAAGAAAGAAAAACAATATAAATGCCCCCAAACCAATGGCTAAAGAACCAGAGCACTGCAACATAAAGAAAATACCATAATGGCAAGGACAAGGAGATACATAGACGAGATCATGCCATGTGGGAAAAGATGAGGTGAAATACATGTATGCTGATTACGACTCCATAAAAGCGTGTGTCCTTTCACTTTCTGTAAAGATGCTCAAGTTTGTTGTAAATAAAGCTTTGTTACAAGCCCAGATATCTCCCAGGGCACCTTCCAGCTCTAGTATTTAATGATCCTATGAAAACCTAAGTGTGCAAGCCCCTGTTAACACTGGCAAATAGTACATTCACATTTTACAAAACTTTGCATCAGAGATGGGATGTGACAAAGGGCCAGCAGGGGTGCAAAAGATCAAGGCCGAACCAAGAACCTGCCATCAAGGGTCTCTTACAGGGCACTAGCTCTTAAAAGTGACGAAGCATTTACAGGCAGTACTAGTTGCAAATTATTGCTGTACGGAAGTGAAATTCTACATTCTGGCTCAAGTATTTCAATTCTTTTCTAGATAGGTCTTGTCTCAATATTTATGCATAAATTAATAAAACAGGCAAAAAAAAAAAACCCCAAAGAATCCAAAATTTAGTTTTATCCTTGCAATAAGTTTTAAAAAGATTATCTGAATATTATGTTGGACCGTAAATCAACAATGGGAAGAAAGAAGATTGGTCCTAAAAAGATTTTTTTTTCAATGATTTCTGTATGGGTAATAGGGAGGGCACGTACTGCATGGAGCACTGGCTGTGGTGCAAAAACAATGAACACTGTTACGCTGAAAAGAAATTAAAAAAAACTATATAAAATATTTATTAAAAAAAGAAATATTAAAATGAAATACAATGAAAACCAAAAAGAAATAAAATAAAATAAATGTGATCTTGTCATACCACGAAAAAAAAAATGATTTCTGTTTAATTTCCTTTTTAGATTACTAAAGGTCTTATATTGGGATCTTAAACTACTTAAAATATTATAAAATTCATTTTAAAATATCAATGTAAAATACAATATACAAAAAAAGTACATATACAATAACAACAATGAAATATAGTTTGGAGGGAATCTTTCATTTTTAAAAATTCTACCTTATTGGGGGCGCCTGGGTGGCTCAGTGCATTAAAGCCTCTGCCTTCGGCTCTCATGCCGAGGCTCACAAACTGATCATGCCGAGGTCATGATCTCAGGGTCCTGGGATAGAGCCCCTGCATCGGGCTCTCTGCTCAGCGGGGAGCCTGCTTCCTCCTCTCTCTCTGCCTGCCCCTCTGCCTGCTTGTGATCTCTCTCTGTCAAATAAATAAATAAAATCTTTTTTAAAAAAAATTCCACCTTATTAAAAGGATCAGCAATCCAATCCTTCCTTCAGTTTCCGTGTGAACTGCTTGCAATTTTTTTTTAATATTTTATTTATTTGACAGAGAGAAATCACAACTAAGCAGAGAGGCAGGCAGAGAGAGAGGAGGAAGCAGACTCCCTGCAGAGCAGAGAGCCCGATGTGGGGCTCGATCCCAGGACCCTGGGATCATGACCTGAGCCGAAGGCAGAGGCTTTAACCCACTGAGCCACCCAGGCGCCCCAAACTGCTTGCAATTTGGACAAAATTTACTCTAAGTTTTCTAAGATTACATTAGAAGTTTTTATTTTTCAAATTGTGCCAGGTTTATAAGATCACTTAGAAGATGCCAAGCTAAGTCTGGAGTGGCTCCAAATGCACCTGACCTATGCGCATGCACGTAAGGTAAAGACAGTTAAACACCAATGCATCTCCATTCGCTTATTCTTTCATTAACCACAGCCAAAGTGTGAAACTGATTTTCTTAGTAAAAGCCTACTATGACTTGTGTACTTTAAAGAACACAGACTTTCAAAATGTAGCTCTAATCATATACAGCCCGCAGATTACCAGCGGATCACTAAGAACGCCGTGATGAGTATTTGACACTAAATGCGCATGCGGCACACCCGCCTGTAGAACCAGACATGCGGCACACACAGAAACCAGAGGAGGACACAAAGTACCGGCCGCTTACAACAACCCACATGGGGCTCCCCCACCACCAGACCCCCTTTGTTGGGAAACATCAACATTTTCCAATTTTGTTACAATACATAGTTGTTTGTGAGCCTCGGCTGTGAGTTACCTGACTCAAAGCTGGGATGGAGCTTGTCTGAGGAGTGGTCTGAGATATGGGACCATTCATCTGCAAAATTGAAAACATCAAACACACCATCATTACAATGGAAAGCAGTATTTTGAAACCACAGTAGTTTAGCAAAAACAAAACCCCCTAAGAAATATACATTTTTATATGACAAACCAATAATATTCAGAAAGATGTAGGAGCCTAGAAACTTAAAATATTTTAAAATTCTAATTGACCACTGTAAGCAAAATTCCTTGTAGTTTCAATGGGGAAAAGTAATAAAAATCTGCTTTGTTTAATATGGTAAAATTTTAAGAGCAGTCAGAATTTATTTTACAGTCCTAGTTAATTCTTTAAATACCTATCAGTACAACAGGTGTAATGTTATTACAGTATTTATATTTATTTTGTGTATATATTTATTATTACAGTGTTTATATTTATTTTGTATATATTTATTATTACAGTATTTATATTTATATTGCATTTTTCTCCGTGATTTCAACTCCAAAAGCTTTTAAGTGTCTAGAGATACGTGTTTCCTCTTTCAGCTGCTACTGCGTCCTCTACTACTAAGCTCCCCATAAACTTATTCAGAATCTAACACCTATACTTCGGTTGTAAGATATGCCAGAGTTACTACTCTAATTTACTTATTAAATCCAACACAGCATCTGTGATGAGAAGAGGCGAGCGAGGCACCAGGCCAACTCTGGCCTCGACCCACACTCACCAGATGAGCGCTGTCTTTCCCTTCCTGGACTCGCTGGCCCTGCGGTTCAGCCACGACCTTAGTGTCCTGATCAGAAGTCATGAGCTGTTTACTTTGTGGCTGCACTGGGAGAAGCTGAATGGCAACCGTAGAATGCTGTGAAATAACAGAAGACAACACATCAGTAACCTGAAGTACACAATACAACGGATGCTCAAAATGAAGTTACTAGGAAGTCTTAAAATTCTCAGGTTTTCCAGGGCATGTGTTTATCCCTCTGGAGTCTAAGAGGCTTATTTACCTATTTATTTTAAATTTGGGCTCACGCCCAGCATGGAGCCCAACTCAGGGCTGGAACTCATGACCCTGAGATCAAGAGCCCAGGAGAGATCAAGAGCCAGCCACCCAACGGAGTGAGCCACCCAGGCACCTCTGCAGTCTGGGTAGTTTACAAAACTCCACCCACCAGGCGCCTGGGTGGCTCCCGAGGTTACACGTCTGCCTTCAACTCAGGTCGTGATCTCAGGGTCCTGGGATGGGGCCGCGTGAGGCTTCCTGCTCAGCAGGGGCACCTGCTTCTCCCTCTCCCACTGCTCGTGTGCACATTCTCTCTCTCTCTCTCTCGCTCTTTCTCTGTCTTAAACAAAATCTTAAAAAAAAAAAAAAAAGGGAATCTGCCCATAATTCAACCCAAGAATATATTAAGACTACAAATCACATGTTAACACATACAAACCCACTCATACTCAGAAAACCATTTTCTTAAAAACAGAAAATAAGGCGCGCCTGGGTGGCTCAGTGGGTTAAGCCGCTGCCTTCGGCTCAGGTCATGATCTCAGGGTCCTGGGATCGAGCCCCACATCGGGCTCTCTGCTCAACAGGGAGCCTGCTTCCCTCTCTCTCTCTCTCTCTGCTTGCCTCTCTGTCTACTTGTGATCTCTCTCTGTCAAATAAATTAAAAAAAAAAAAAACAGAAAATAATAAAATGAATAGGGCTCCAATTTGTGATTTGACGAAACCCAAATTTACATGTATCATTTTGACTAGCCCCATTAATTTATTTTGTTCCAGAACAGGAGTTTTAAAGAGAAATAAACAATAATTAGTTAAAAAGGAAGCCCTTCAAAAGCCTGACCCACACAAACTGAAAAACCACCTCAAGACAGCAGGACCGGGGCATCTGGGTGGCTCAGTGGCTCAGCATCTGCCTTCAGCTCCGGTCATGATCCCAGGGTCCTGGGATGCGTCCCGCTGCTGCAAAGCAGACTTTCCAAAGCACTGGTTTGCCTCAACAGTTAGAGACTGAACTTCAAACAAGAGATCTCATCTGATTTTCCCAAAGAGCATAAATAATAACTCCTGAAGACAACAATACTCATAATTTTGCACGATCAGCTTAAGAACCAGGGTTCTCAGACACCCGGGGCTGACCTCTGGTGCTTCCCTCTTTCTGCAGCACCGCGAGCGCCGCGCTGCCTCAGAGCACCACTAGGACTGGCTTTAACCCAAGTTCCTCTCAGGCTCTCCTGAAACAAAGCAGCCACAGGCCAGATACAGAGATTTAAAAGCTAGCTACTTCTGTCTCGAAAGGTAACCAGGCAGGTTCTTAGTTTCCATGATGGTGCTCCCTACTCTCAATAACCTGCTTATGATAAATTCCCAAAACTCTTGTTGATGAAATCGTCTGAAGATCGGAGGTAATCTCTTCCAACGGTCAACGCTACCATCAGGCACGAAAGCACAAAATCACTTCTGTGCTGACAGGTTTGGCAATAAACTGCAGGAAGCAAAGAACGCCTGAAACAGATCAGTTTCATGGAGGTCGACATCCTCCAAAATCAGGGTATCAGATGTTAAACTGTAAGAGTCTGCAACATGTGAAACTATCACAGAAACGAACATCCAGGGGCGCCTGGGTGACTTGAAGCATCTGCCTTCGACTCCTGTCATGATCCTTGGCTCCCTGCTCTGCGGGACTACTTCTCCCTCTCCCTCCACTCCTCCCCCTACTGGTACTCTTTCTCTCCCTCTCTCTCTCAAATAAATAAAACTGAAAGAAAGACAAAGAAAGGGAAGGAGAGACGGACGGACGGACAGACGGATGGACATCGACTCTCCCCAAACACCAAATCCAGAAAATGAAGTCATGGGATCCTAACTCGATGTCACAGAAGGCGTTGTAAACACTGTACCATTATGAACGCCTCATTTTGTAAGATTCTCAACGAAAAAAAAAGTTTGGTTAAAAACAAGGTAAGAGAGCCAAAAGGGGGAAATTCCACTGTAAGAATCCTTTATTACAACTACTCCCTATATTTTTTCAGGTAGAGACCCTGTGCCTCTTGAACCAGTAGCAAGGCCAGGAAGTGGTCTTGCAAAGCAAACAAACGAACAGTACACACACACCCAGGATGGTCTCATTGCTGACTGACTGCTCCTTACATACGAACTCACTACAAACAGTGCTCCTGCGGACCCCAGGGGTGCGGAATACTCCGACAAGTAGCCTGGCTTCCTCAACACCAACCGACATAAGATGCACGTACTGGCCAAACCATGGCTTTACTTGGTTTGTGTGGCTTTATTCAATTCAAACAAGTGACAATCAGGGAAGCAGTACGGATGGGATATCTGATGGTATCAAAAAATTACTGTATTTTCTAAGATGGGAGAATGATGCTATGGTTATCTTTAATTTAAAAAAAAAACAAGCCTTAAAGAGTTGTGTACTGAGATATTTACAGGGTCAATAATATGATGTCTGGAATTTTCCTCAAAATAACATGTGGACAGAGAGGTGGGAGTTCGTATTTGTTCCCCTTGGAAGAGGGATATGGGGGCTCATGATTCGATCCAGTCTGCTTGTGCGAGCTTGAAAATGTTCCACGACAAAAGGGTTAAAAGGTTGCACGGCCGTGTCCTAGCACAACAGACACAGCCGACCTGGTCTGCCCCAGGTCTGTATTTGTCCCAAACAAATACTCCTGACGTCACACCACAGGATCTCTTAATTACTGATCTAAAAAACATGCACTGTTTCTCTACGTCCTACACCTGAAAAGACCTTACTGATCTCCAGCTTGTTTAAGCAGCACAGAAGGTACACAGCCTTAAAATCAGACTTTATCAAACGTCTGAATCTAAAAGAAAGACAGTACGATGATGCAACACTGACAGTAGTTCAATAAATAACAAAACCACCTTTTCATCACTCATTCAAGAGCCCCAAGCCACCCTGAGACTTAAACCATTTAAACTACTGCTTCCAGGAACGGCCAAAGAGCAGGTCTCCAGGTTTTAAAGAGAAATGGGGGGGGGGGGGCAAGACTTATCACCAAAACAAAGCATTTGCCAGCATAAGACCTAGGAATTTGAAAACCTGATAGTGTTCAGAGGCAGCCTTCACAAAGCCTTCCTGAGCTGAACAAAAGGACTGACTTCCCTGGTCTGATTTCATCTCAGAGTGAAAAGGCAGAGATGAAATCAAAGGGCCCTCCTTCCTGTCCCGTGGTCTCTATGCTAGTTGGACATTTTGAATTTCACCTGTCAAAGCTACACCTAAAAGCTGAATCAGTCATATTAAACACTTGGGAGAGGATGGTTCTCTCGGATCTGATCCTGAAGAATCCCCTTTCCAGGCACCAGAGATGTCTGTTTCCTAATGAAACATTCATGCAGGTCTCGGGGGTCCCATCTAGGACCTCCGGCAGCATTCAGTTGTCACTTCCACCTGTGACAACTCCTCAGGCTTTCCTCATCTTTTCCACACTTTTCAAGAGCGCCGGTGACTGCTTCTGTCACGCCAACCTGGGCCACACTCACTATGACAGCAAGGAAGCCAGGGAGCGTGCCTGCAGTCTCGGCACAGAAGCAACGCGAAGGGAAGGGCTCTCACAGCCACGGAAGGACAGAGTCTGGAAAGAACGGGTAACAAACGTGTCCAAACCCACACACCGCGCTGGTCACCTCTGGAGGTTCTCAGGATACCAAGTCACCTCTCTGACGCTTTCTAGAGGCCAGCAGTCGTCGGCCTGCCGTTCCTGCGTGACGCCTGCAGCGCAGCCACGCAGCTGGTCGGGGCGCGCGGCTCTCCGTACAGGAGCCATAACTAACAAACACTGACAGGCCAAATTAGAAAATCAAACTGTTTTCAAGAGCTAATGAAATAAAAAAGCAACAACCACTGATGTCTACTCAAGCCCGGGGCAGAGCTGATGGAGAACTTCGCAACGGCCGGATGAGAGGGGACATCAGAGCAACATCTCCATCCTGTCACGGAAGGGGGACGGCCAGGTGTTACACTCTTCCTGATGTGAAGAGTGAGCACCATTCATCAGTCATTCTTCCCAAGAAAGAACCTGTAGTTAATCAAACCTCTAGATCGGACTCCCAATTTAAAGGAAATTCTGGGACAACAGATGTTAAATCACATCAACACAAAGCCATTAGCTAAATCCAAAATGTGGGGCATTCTAGAAGACAGATGACCTCATTTCTGCAGCACACTTAAGACATGGGAAAATGGGAGGGATTTTTTATTGCCACATAATACAAAAGCTTTAACCAAAATAACCTTATATAACGTGAGAACTGTACCTGGACTGAAATAAATTAACTTTACAATGACATTTTTGACAGGAAAAACTGACTGTTGCCTAGGTAACAAAGGGTATTAGCGAATGATTATTGATTCCACTGGGCACAATCCAGGTGCTCTGTCTGTTTAAAGGTCTTATCTGGGAGACATATAAACTGAAAGACTACAGATGACATTACATACCCACAATTTGCTTTAAAATATGCTAATAGTTTTTTTGGTAAATTTAAGAAACAAAAATACAAGACTGCAGCAAGTGGCTGGCAGTTGAAGACAGACGGGCACACAGAGGCCTGCTCTCCTACCCACCCTCTCTACTTCTGTGGTTAAAAATTCCCACAAGAGGGGCGCCTGGGTGGCTCCATCCTTGAAGCATCTGCCTTCAGCTCAGGTCATGGTCTCAGGGTCCTGGGATCGAGCCCCACATCAGGCGCTTTGCTCAGCAGGGAGCCTGCTTCCTCCTCTCTCTGCCTGTCTCTCTGCCTACTTGTGATCTCTCTCTCTCTGTCAAATAAATAAATAAATAAAAATCTTAAAAAAAAATTCCCACAATAAAAAGTAAAAAGAAAAATTTGACTAGAATAACATCCATCTAAAACTTCACATGCCTGCTGTTATTTAAAACCTGTGCTGGGGCGCCTGGGTGGCTCAGTGAGTTAAGCCTCTGACTTTGGCTTGGATCATGATCCCAGGGTCCTGGGATCGAGCCCTGCATTGGGCTCTCTGCTCAACGGGGAGCCTGCTTCCTCCGCACGCTCGCGCTCTCTCTCTCTCTGCCTGCCTCTCTGCCTACTTGTGATCTCTGGCAAACAAATAAATAAAATCTTAAAAAAAAAAAATCGGTGCTAATGAAATAATAAGTAAACTATTTCACAAGCAGCTTTAGCAAGAAACAAAAAAATAAAAATAATTATAGAAAAGCAGAAACTGTTTAAAATATTCAGAGATTACATTAAGTTAAAAAAGCAGGGTATCAGACCGTGGACAGGATAATTACAGCTATGTTCTAAAATTCACAGGGGCGCCTGGGTGGCTCAGTGGGTTAAGCCGCTGCCTTCGGCTCAGGTCATGATCTCAGGGTCCTGGGATCGAGTCCCGCGTCGGGCTCTCTGCTCGGCAGGGAGCCTGCTTCCCTCTCTCTCTCTGCCTGCCTCTCTGCCTACTTGTGATCTCTCTCTCTCGCTGTCAAATAAATAAATACAATAAAATAAAATTTGTAAAATAAAATTCACATAACTAACCGTGAATATTTACAAGTATATACACCAGGATGGGGCTCAGTTTGCCTTGGGCTCAGGTCATGATCCCATGGTCCTGGGACAGAGTCCCACATCAGGCTCCCTGCACAGCGGGCAGTCTGCTTCTCCCTCTGCCTCTCCCCGCCGACTCATTCTCTCAATCTAATAATAAGCAAAATCTTTAAAAAAAAGGGGGGGGATGCAAAAAAAATATGAACTAGATGTTTTAAAAAGGGGGTCATTTTTTATTTTGTTTCATTTCTGTAGTCTCAATTTTTTGAATATCTTATTGTTTCATAATCACACACACTTCGTAAAACTCACTGGGCTTACACAACCCAGAGTCCCACTGCACTTTTCCTGTAGAAAGGAGTAAGCACTGACCCAGCAGGAAAAGCATCCAACTCCCTTCCCAGTGGGTTGTCAACACAGATTAATAAAACGCCAAATGGTTGTCACAGCATTTTTCTTGTGAAAATGCATAACTCAGTCCTGTTCTCTAAGACAGAGGGTCACAAAGGGTGGCCTGGGCCTGTCAGGGGTCCCAGAGACCTTCCCAGGGCCCCCAGGTCATACGAATTGTTACAATGCCAAGATGCCACACGCTCTCTCCTCGTAAACTGCCATGGAGTTCTGGTGCAGTTACAGAGAATGGCCAAGATTATATGAAAAGACTATTAAAAGATTCCTCACTTTTCAAACTATGTATTTGTGAAAGGTCAGATTTCCTTCTCATCCTTCAACCAAAATAACACATCGCTAACAGAGCAAATGCAGAAATAGAGAAGAAGCAAGCTGAGAGTCTATTAGACATCGAAGAGATTTATAAAAATATAAAACAATGTCTTTCTCATCAAATTATTTTTTGTTTTTGAAAAGACTGTTACCTTTTATCATAACCAATGTTATTTATATTACATGTAACGGCTTTTTATTATTGTCAAAGAAAAATCTTTTTATATTTGAGTCTTAATTTTTAATACAAAGATAAGCCCTACAAACCCAATTCTTAAAGATCTGCAATAATGTTTCAGAGTGCAAAGAGGTCCCAAGACCACAATGTTTGAGAACCACCAAGAGAAGACAAAACTAGTCCTGGTGCACAGATGCCTGGTGTTCATGGAGAGGAGACACCCTTTGTTCACAGATGGGAAGACATGGTATTCTGATGGCAACAGTCCCCACATCTAAAGAGTCAGCCCAATCCCTATCAAAATCCCCCCTGCTTTTTCTGCAGAAATTAATGAGCCTATCCTAAAATTCCTATGGAAATTCAAGGGACCCAGAATAGCCAAATAATCTTGCAAAGAAAGAACAAAGCTGAAAGACTCACACTTCCTAATTTCAAAACTGTCAAAAAAGACAGTGTGGTACTGGCACATGGAGAGACACACAGATCAACAGACAAAACTGAGAGTCCATAGACCCTCACCTTTACAGTCAGTTAATTCTCAAAAGGTGCCAAGACCTTTCAATGGGGGAAGAAAGCTCTTCTCAACAAACGGTGCTGGGACAACTAGTATCCACATGCAACAGAACAAAGATGGACTCTGTCCAACTCTATACATAAAAATTAATTCAAAATGGATCAAACACCTAAATATGGGGCACCTGGGAGGTTCAGTGGGTGGAGCATGTAACTCTTGATGGCAGGGTTGTGAGTTCAAGCACCACGCTGGGTACAGAGATTACTAAAAAGTAAAATAAACTTAAAAAAAAAAAAAAAACAAAACCCCACCTAAATATAAGAGCTAGAACTGCAACACTCAGAAGAAAACATAGGAGTAAATCTTCATGGCCTGGATCAGGCAATGTCTTCTTAGACAGGACACCAAAACCACAGGTACCAGAAGAAAAAAAATCCGTTGGTCTTCATCAAAATTAAAAATTTGGGGGCTTCAAAGCAGAGCACCAGCAAAGTGAAAGGATAACCCAGAGAATGGAAAAGAATATTTGCAAATTACATACTTCATAAAGGATATGTGCATATATACAGAGCAAGAGAGGGAAGAGCGTGTGTCCAGAACTCAATTCTAAGAGACAAGTAAGTGAAAGACAGGCAGAGTCTGAACTGACATTTTCCCAAAGACATAGGAATGGCCAATAAGCACATGAAAAGATGCTCAACATCATTAGTCATTAGCGAAATGCAAACCAAAACACGAAATGCCACTTCAAACTCACTGGAATGGATATAATCAAAAGACAAACAAGTGTTGGCAAGGACGGAAAGAACTGGAACCGCAGTATGCTGCCGGTGGGAACGGGAGGCCGCACGGCCCCTCTGGGAAACGGCTGCAGACACAGAACACAAGCTCATCGTGTGACCGAGCAATCCTACACCCAGGGACACACCCAAGAGGACAGAAAGCACATATCACCAAAACTCGCCCATGAGTACGCATCACAACATAACAGCCAGAAAGTGGAAATAACTCAAACTATTAGAGGTGAAGATCCTTATTTTCATCCATGCGCTTGGCATGCTTCAGTGGATCCGGTATAACAATGAGAACATAACTGAAGAATTTGGTAATTTCTAAAACAATCAAAATAAAGATATCATTCTCTTAAACATGATTTCTTCCCCTGCTTACAAGACAGTGGTGTGTAAACAGAGATATTTGTCTGCATATCAGAAATCCAAAAAGGAAAGAATTAGCGTGTGGATCTCTGTTATGCAGTAATTCCTCGAAGTGCTTTACAGGTCACCGAATCGACTTCAGTTCTCTCAGTAAGGCCTCCTGCCCACTTAGCGGACTGGGAAAATGAGTTCAGAGATGACTCAGTGAAGGTCACGCAGCGAGCTCACCCACAGACACACGTCTAGTTTCTGCTCTGCCACTCTCTGTGCCCACAGAGTTCAGCAGGGCGGGCAGCTCACCCCGCCGACCCACGCCAGCGGGCACCCCCCCTCCCCCCCCCCCCCCGTGACACGACCTCCCAGCACCTGCAGCTTCCGCAGCCGGCCTCCATTCCTTCCTCCCTTCTCTGGGGACAGTCCATAGTGCACCGGTGCACAGATGATTGAAGAAAGCATTTAAAAACAAGCACTTTTTAAAAGACCAACATGCTACCTAAATACAAGCCAAATATTTCATCTCCTTATACGACGATGACCTGATTCAATGCCAAAAGAAAACCTCGCTGTGTTGAGAGGCGATTTGTTGCACCTTCCTGGGGAGTTTTCAAGTATACAGAGAATTTTTTATCAGTTGACCTTGAAATGTAAACATTTCATATGAGATGAGAGTCTACTCTATGGGGACCAGATAGAAGACCTCTTTTCTCGATCTGGAAACATTCTTCTGAAGCCAAGAGTCTCTACTTCTCCAGGTCGCCCTCCAGTCTCCCCACTCACTCGGTATTCAACACTTCACACACCCCGTTCTGGCCTGGGCCGCTCTCCCCTCTGAGGGCTTCCTTCCCACTCCTCTCTCCCTCCTCCACGCACACACAGCCTTCCCGGTTCTTCAGGGCACTGACCACATCTGCGCTTCTCCCCACTACCCCGACCCTCTTCAAGGAACCCAGGTGTTTCACGTCCTCACATACGGGGTGCGGGAAGAGTATGCACCCCACCAACGGTAAGCTACAGTTTACCCCCGAGGGAGTCCTTCTGCAGAAACCATACACAGGTGGCTCGGCCGCAGTGATGTCTCCACACTCTGCTTCCAAGCTGCACCCACAAAATGAGGGAGAGGTCCGGTCAGCTACGGCGCCTTCCACCTCCTGCGGTCTGCAGCTGGGAGCACGGGGTGCAGGGACAGAGCCTGAGAAGAGCAGTGGGACAGGACAAGACGCTGCCGCACAGACACGCCTTCTGAGAACGCCCGTGGAACCGCTAGGACTGTTTTCCAAAAACCCTAAATGAATATTCAACTAGGTAAGTAAACACAGTTTTACCCAAATATGGAAATCAGGTGGTGGAGAACTTTAGAGACTGCCCTAATAGAGTACTATGTGATCCCCTTTGGGAATCAATTAGAAAAGCCAAAATCTGTTACTTTCAATGGCTAGACATAGTTTGTAGAAAGACAGTTTACCTCCAGACCTCTAGAACTAAAACTCCTCGGGAAAAACAGAAATGGGCAGAGAAGCTTCCAGTACAATCACAGCATCTGCAGATCTGGAAGGACATTTGTTAAGAAGAGCAACTTTCTTCTAAGAACTCCATTTGCACACCTCTAAACGGAGGCGTAAGGAAATGAAATACTGCAACAGGAGTTAAGGATCCTCGTGCACTCGCCTAATGCCGCAGGCCGCACTATCCAGTTTATCTCGCGGCTCCGCGGCTGTCTGCATCGCATGACCCTGTCTCAGGGCAGGTTAGTCCATGTACCTTCCACAGCACCTTACAGAGATCATATATTCAACGGACTCTGTAGGCGTGAAGAGTGGGAACATTCACAGAGCGACAGACAGCTGTCTCCAGGAGAGCGGTTTCTCAGACACACTATCTCCACGACAGCCCATTCTCCCGGCAGAGCTTCTTCCCCGTGACTGTGGCTGGCACGCAAAGACACAAACAAATGAAAGAAAGGAATCCAACCTTAGTAAGTGGTTGTTCAATGACACATTTAAACTGGCTCCCCGTAGGGAAACAGTCCTGAACAGATGCTGCCAGTAAGCTTCCCGATTACTTTTTAAAATTTCCTTCTACACACGTACACCGGTGCTTCTACTGAGAGAGCCGGCAGTGGGAAAAGGTAACTTATTTTTTACAGTCGATCTGATTCTGCTCCTAGAGAAGGCATAGAATCAGACATAAGACACACTTATTTCTCTAGCAAATACGACTGGAAAAGTACCTACATGAGAAGTAAACTCCCAAAGTTCTATTTAAAAATTTTCCCACTAACAGCTTTTTGAATTTCTTTAGAAACTACACACACACACACACACACACACACACACACACACGCACACGCACACTCAGAAAGGTCCCTTCCAGCTTTATGAATAAGCTGGTTGGTGGCAGGACGCCTGGGTGGGTCAGCCGGTGAAGTGTCGACACTCGGTTTCCGCTCAGATCATGATCTAGGGTTGCGAGATGGAGCCCTGCATTGGGGTCCCTGCTGGGCATGGAATCTGCTTAAGATTCTTTCTTTGCCGGGGCGCCTGGGTGGCTCAGTGGGTTAAGCATCTGCCTTCGACTCAGGTCATGATCTCAGGGTCCTGGGATCAAGCCCCACATCGGGCTCTCTGCTCAGCAGAGAGCCTGCTTCCCCACCCTCCCTGCCTGCTTCTCTGCCTACTTGTGACCTCTGCCTGTCAAATGAATAAATAAAATCTTTTAAAAAAAGATTCTCTCTCTTCCTCTCTCTCTGCCTCTCCCCACACTACCTCAAAAGAAAAAAAAAATTGATGCATGACATGTTATTTCACTCTGGAGAGATCAATTATTTCAAAAGATTGTCTTAGCTGGAATTCTTATGAAAATATAGCACAAAACAAAGGGAGAGTTTAGGTCAGCTCATTAACCCTCAGGTTATAAGCATTTTTGACAAACTTCAAACTGCCAGTCCAATACTTGGTCATAAGGAAGCCTAAATAAAATATTATTTGAAACAAGTGAAACAAATATGAAGACTAAAATGTCCTATCTCTTACTCTGCGTGTGACTGTGAGGGTTATTCTGTAAAAGAGGGCAGACACAAGGCTGGGGTAGGCGATCATATGCTTAGAGACGGCACCTTTCAGCCTCAAACTCTCTTTCCCTCTGACCATGAGTCACTTCTTCTCCAGGCGAAGACCACCTCCTGAAACAGACACACACCTTTTCACCCAAGAGAAGCAGATGGAAGGAGCATCGACCACATCAGGCCTAGCTACATAGGGCACAAGCTCAGCCGGTCCGCACGCCTGCCTGAATACGACCAGCAAGTGCAAGGCCAGACCAAACCGGCGACCTCCACGGACACGATGCAGCCTGTCTACTCCGTGCCGCCTAAAATGGAAGGAGTAAAATACAGGAAGAACTGTTTTCTACAAAGACGTTCAGTCCCATAGTTGAGAAGCGAACTACCCGAGTCTAGCCTGTTTAAAATGTACTGACTTCCATCTGTCTATCATCATTTCCCCATTAAGAACCACTTCCCATATTGTAAACCATAAGCCCGGGCCAGCCAGAGCTGCCACAGCGGCAGGCCAGACAGACAGCCCGCTGAACCGCTCGGGCCTTACTCAGGCCCCCGCCGTCCCAGGGTCACGGCCCCCCAGGCACTTTGGGGTCAAGGGGCACCTCACCTCTGCCATCTCTCCCCTCTGCCACACACAACCTCCGGACTGCAAGCCAAGTGGGTCTAGTGTCCAGGGGAGAAAAAACCGGCCTACTGCTGGCATTTCATCTGTATTAGCACCTTATGGACAAAGAGCAGAACTGCCTCATTCAATCTCTTTCAGAATTTATTTTTACCCCAGGGAACTGCATTATGTGTGGCTCACCCTTGTTTGATGACAGTTTTGTTAACTTCATTTTGAACACGGCATCATTCTCTTGAGATAATCCACACTCTCCCTAAAAATCTTCACTTTCTCTCATTTACACTTGAACACAAAAAATGCTGACAGCTTAATGTAGTATCAGCGTACAGCTGCACCAAGGAAAGGTCAGAATCAACACCACAAAAAAGTCTTTCAAGAGACCCCGAAGTCCTCTTCAAAAAAAACAAGGCTCTGGATAGGACCTTGCTTCAACCCTTTTCTTCTTGTCCATCTTTCATTCCCCTGAGGAATGCCGATCACATTTTATTACCCTTTCCAATCTACTGTCACCTAACTACAACTTTTTAGGGGACCCCGGACGACACAGTGGTGGCGAGCAGCCTTAGAAGAGAGCACGGCCGCAAAGCCTGGAGCTAGACAGCGGCTCAGAGCGCACTGAGCCAGGCTGCGGGACAGTCTCACGCCGCTGACCCAGGAGGGCGCCAAAGATCAGAACCAGAGGTGGAAAACGGTCTGAAGTCCAGAACTATATAGAGTAGTTTACTTAAAAAGAAGTTAAATTTAAGGAAAGCCACACAGCAAAAACCCGTACACCTGACACCGACAGACTAGCTCCACCTCGCTGTCCTCTAACAGGCGTGCAGTCTGCAAAGATGGTACATTCAAACAAAGAAAGCTTTACTTTCAGAAAAGGTACTTTTGATCTGGGTTAATCAAAGCCAATTAATCAAAACAAAGGAAGAACATCTTGAATGCAGTTTCTCCAAATGAAGGACAGCGGAGCCCAGCGAGGCGGAGCCCAGCGAGTCGTGAAAACATTCCCAAGAGTGTGCAGGGCTCTAAGTCAAGAGCGGTTCGAGCCAATAGACAGAAGTGATAAAGAGGGGGCGCCTGGGTGGCTCAGTGGGTTGAGCGCCTGCCTTTGGCTCAGGTCAGAATCCCAGGGTTCTGGGATCAAGTCCCTACGTCAGGCTCTCTGCTCTGCAGGGAGCCTGCTTCTCCCCCCTCTCTCTCTGCCTGCCTCTCTGTCTGCTTGTGATCTCTGTCAAATAAATAAATAAAATCTTTAAAAAAAAAAAAAAGAAGTGATAAAGACAACTCCTGCACCTGGGGGGCTCACTGGGTCACGCGTCTGCCCTCCGCACACGTCAGGATCTCTGGGTCCTGGGATGCAGCCATGTCCGACTCTGATCTCAACGGGAAGTCTGTTTGAAGATTCTCTCTCCCTCTCCCCGCCCCTGCTCATGCTGTCCTGCTGTGGCTTGCTCTAGTATGTCTTTAAAAATATTAAAAGACATTTAATAGCTTTCTAATTGGTGATAAAATATGCCTAATTTCAAAACCTACATTAAAGCGCATCCCTCCTTTCTTGAATTTAATATTCCTAACAGATGTGTATTTCTTAGCACTTTGGTGAGAGGGACATATTCTGTAACAGCCACACTCTACACAGCTGGGAAAATCAGGCCTCCTAAGTCAACGCTAGGCCCCAGCTACAGCCTATACATAAGACAACCTGAAAAAACTTCATGAAAATGACCAAGTTTTTCCTCAGCAGTTTGCACGTCAAGGAAGGTCTGGAGTGGGCACCTGAGTGGCTCCGTCGATGAATCGTCTGTCTTTGGCTCAGGTCATCATCGCAGGGTCCTGGGATCGAGTCCCCTGTCGAGGGTCTGCTTCTCCCTCTCCCTCTGCCTCCGCCCCTCCCTCAGGCTCCTGCTCTCTCCCCCTCAAGCTCTCACTCACACTCTTGCTCTTTTTCCCTTCTCAAATAAATCCATCCTACCAAAAAATTGGTTTGGAGAAAAAGCAACGTGTTCACTGAAGGCATACTGGTCCTCCATCTGCGATCTGGACCCCACTTCTCTCTGCCCGCAGCTTCCCTTCTCCCTCCCTTTGCCGCCCAAACACGCCCCGCCGGGGCTCTCTCTGAGATGAAGCACCTGGGGGCAGCTGAGCTGGAATGAGCAGGGAGGCCAGTGGAGCAGGAGCAGAGACCGGCAGGGCAGGAGGGAGAGGCTGGGGGCCTCCCAGGCAGGTGCAGCCTCTCCAGAGACGCCGCCGTTCCGCCGGGACAACCGAACTCCCCGCTTGCCCCGGAGAGGCTCCTGAGGCCTCCGCAGGCCCTTCCTCAGCCGCAGGACACACTTTATCCCAGCGGCCCGCCGGCCTCCCGCTCCCTCCTCCGCCAGCGGATGCTGCTTCCCCCGCAGAGCACCGGAAAAGGCTCGCTTGACTGGAAGCCACCAGCAATGATAGGAGGTAACTCTAAAGCCCGTGCACGGGTCCTTACCCACTTCGACTCATACAGGCTCCTTCACGCGGGTTCTCGTCTTGGAGCGAGCCAATCGGATAAACCGCAACGCATCACCTAAGACTTTCACTTTGTCTCTTTAACGTACAGCTTAGTTTAAAAGTGTGAACAGTACAGTCCTGCTGGAATAATTATTCTCCAATTTTTTACAACTGTCTTATCCATAGACCCAAGTGAATAGTTTTCTTAGTGGTTCGTTTTTACTGAGACACTCCGAAGTTTTCAGATTAGTTTTCCTATGAATGTTCTTCCACTATTTTTATCCATTTCTATTAGTTAAATCATGTAACTGCTCTAAGGAGTCTAACTGCGCTGAACAAGTTTGGGAACGTACTGCACTGGCTTTTCTAAGCCCACAGCGTAACTGGCAGCCAGAGAAAGAGGGCGGCGGGGCGCAGGCGGCAACAGCGCAGCCAGCCTGGCCCACGGGCCATGAGGCACCGCACCTGGGCTCACCGGAGTGAGCTGTGCTTCCCTGGGCTCTGCGTTCATGGCTTCAGTGAACACCACAGACTGAACATCAGTGTAACTAAGCAAATATCTGCAGACCTTTTTTTTTTTGAGATTTTATTTATTCATTTATTTGACAAAGATCACAAGTCGGAACAGAGGCAGGCAGAGAGAGGGAGAAGCAGGCTCCCCGCAGAGCCAAGAGTCCGATGCAGGGCTCTATCCCAGGACCCTAGGATCACGACCTGAGCCGAAGGCAGAGGCTTTAACCCACTGAGCCTCTGCAGAGCCCCAGGCGTCCCTCTGCAGACCATTTTTTGACCTACAGACTCCTCAAAATCCGTTGTTTTAAAAAAATCCATTCCCGGGATGCCTGGGTGGCTCAGTGGGCTAGGCCTCTGCCTTCGGCCTGGGTCATGATCTCAGGGTTCTGGGGTTGAGCCCACATCAGGCTCTCTGCTCAGCAGGCAGCCTGCTTCCCCCCTCTTCTCTTTGCCTACCTCTCTGCCAACCTGTGATCTCTGTCTGTCAAATGAGTAAGAAGTATCTGAAAAAAAAAAATCCACTCCCACCATCCTTCTCATTTAAGACAAATAAACAAAAACTGACAATCCCTCCAGCTCAAGGAAAGAAAGCAAATCATCTACCCAGCTGCCCAATCCGGAAACCTACAAAACACTTTTAACTTCTTCCTCTCAAATAAGCCCGTATCTATCTCCCGATCTCTACTACTGATAAAAACTGCTCAGATAACCATCATCTCTGAACCAAATTACCACCGCAACTTCTTACGCATCTCCAACCCCACCAATTCTTTGTAGATGACTTTTCCGATACAGGAGACGGTCTTCCACTCCGTAGTTTTCATCCCCAAAGGCCTGCACTTGGGTCTTCTCCACTGCCTGAGTTGCAAAGCCCTTCACACCCAGGGACAGCGTATGCCAAATGCACACGGTCTCTTCAATGCCGAGAAGGCAGGAAAGTCTACCTTCTCAGTCACTGTATTTCTGACACAGAACCTAATAGAACAAAACCTCAGCAGATACATGCTTGTTTAGTCACTGCGTTTTTCAAGCAATAAACACATGAGAAGAAATTCCTGGTATTTAAAATGACGCCCAGTAAAAGCCTCTGTTGCTGCATACTACAAAAATGTGTTAATGTAGGAAAAGGCAGTGTTTTTAGGTTGGGGCAAAATTACTGTGGGCTCATTTTCATTTCATTTCATTTCAAATACGCTTTGGGTGCTGTATATGTGTGTGCGCATGTGCGTACTTGGAATGTGAACATGCAGAAGACTTAGCCACAGAGGGCTGCTGACAATAAAAAAGTACATTTAACTAAAAAATAACAATGGGTCCTTGAACTTCCGAGCGGCAAACACACTAAAACTATGACTTGTATTGAAGGTGGAGGTCACATATCTTTCTGAAAATCTGCTGAAAGCTGAGTCCTTCCCCAAGGAAAACAGACATATACCTGAAATGTTAAACACAGATTAGGAAGTTCAAGGACCCCCTAGTCCACCTTACGGACAGCAAGCTGGGCATCTGAGGAGGACGTCAAGAGCAGGGACTCGAGGCGCACCCAGCACCCTGACTCCCACTAGCCGGGCAGTGGCACCGGGCTAATCGGACCTGCTGTGAGCGCGTTTAGGGCAGGTACGGCACAGAGCGTCATCAAACACCAATGCAGTCATAGCTAATTACTAGGCAAAGGCCAGACCCGGGCAGCCACGAAGCACCACCCTGACTCACAAAGTAGCAGCCAGGCCTGAGACCAGGGCTCAAATGCCAGGTGAGACAACCTGAGCATGCTTTCACATCTCCCAGCACGACCATGCTAAAACGGAATACTGAAATCAACGAATACCACCTAGCATGAAGTGTTCCTTATAAAACTGATACTACTCTTCAAAAAGAATTTAAGCTCCACAGTTAATGAGTTCAAAAATACATGCCACTTTAGATAATCTTTCATTCTGATGTACCAAAGGATATGTATCTAGGCCTAATACCATCTCCATTTTAGAAATAACTGGATCACAACTCAGTTAGGATTGGAGTTCGACAGATGAACTTAACAACACCCTAGAAGTCCCAAGCAAACTATCAGAGTCCGCATCGGCTCCAATAATTCTGAGTGGCTGTTCAGCAAGGTAAATGAACTTCTCTCAGTCCTGGGATGTGGGGATCCCCTGACCCCAATGACACTTGCTATAAAAAGTACTATTAAAACGTTCTGGTTAAAACCAGCATTTCTGGGGCGCCTGGGTGGCTCAGTGGGTTAAAGCCTCTGCCTTTGGCTCAGGTCATGATGCCAAGATTCTGGCATCAGGCTCTCTGCTCAGCAGGGAGCCTGCTTCCCTTCCTCTCTCTCTGCCTGCCTCTCTGCCTGCTTGAGATCTCTGTCAAATAAATAAATAAAATCTTTTAAAAATAAATAAATAAATATCTAAAACAAAACCAGCATTTCTGAAGCTCGGCTGGGCTGTGTGGCACAGGCCACAAATATATCAGGTTACTGCACCTAACGCATATGCAAGAGCTGGGTCCTATTTGCAATGGACTTAGAAGAAAGAAACGAGACAGACCCCATTTTCTGGTCTTCATCGTGTCATGTAAAGCAAACTGTCTCCAGGACTCAGTTTTCCAAACAGCAAAACAGGTGTTCTGAAAAATGAAAACAAAAACAAGCAAGGATTTTGGGTCCTCTGAATTCCAAGCCCAACACAATGCTGAGGGTGAGAACTGTGGCAATCTGCACTCATTTCTCACATTTTGTAGGCAAACTCCAGGCGGCTAAAATCTGAAGTCACTGCACATGGCAGGAAGCGGGCGAGAACAGCGGCTGAGCACGGTAAACTCTGAGGACGGTAAAGTCGGCCGGGAGAGGCGGTACGGCGCTCACCGAAGTGACCTGAACCCTCCTTCAGGTTCGAGCTCCTCTTTACTGAAAGCGGAGGAGCACGAACACAGGTACGGACCCTACCAGAACCCGAACACAGAACCCCGCCCCAGCAGCGGAGATACCAAGGCACAGTTTAGGAAGGAAACCACCAAATTCCTAGGAATTTCTCAAACTAATTCTCAAAGACAATATGTAAACCGCAGTCTTAATATAGGACACAAACTGGAAGACCTGTTAGCGCCTTCCAGAGCTGATTACAGCCAGTAAGTTAAATTACCTAAAATGATAAACAATATCCTTACTTTTCTTAAAATGAATGTTTTTCCAATGTTTTTAAAAACACAGTTTAATAACAGCTTTAAGATTCTGCTTAAAAAAAAATAAATAAAGGGTGCCTGGGTGGCTCAGTGGGTTAGGCCGCTGCCTTTGGCTCAGGTCATGATCTCGGGGTCCTAGGATCGAGCCCCGCATCGGGCTCTCTGCTCAGCGGGGAGCCTGCTTTCTCCTCTCTCTCTGCTTGCCTCTCTGTCTGCTTGTGAGCCTCTCTATCAAATAAATAAAATCTTTAAAAAAAAATAAAATAAAATGTCAACTTAAAATTCTGTAGCATAAAATGCACACTTTTGCCAGTTTCACTTCTCCTTTTGAAACCGCACTATCGAGAAGCATCTTGCGTGGGGTCTGTGGTGAGAGTGCCGCGCAGGGCTGGGCTCAGAGGACAGCACAGGCGCCGCGCTCGGCCGCCGGCCACTGACTTGACACTTCTGGGGCCTTCAGTTTGAGTCGTTCAAGCTCCAAAATCCTCCAACAGCAACTGCAGAGTTGCACTATTTTTCTGACAGTTATTTCAGAAGTAAGTCATCAAATCTCAGTTAATAAAATAAAGCAGACCACACACAGCCTCAGACAGTGACTGTCCCAAGTGTTGCCGCATTCGCACAGAGCACTGTAGGAACAGGGCGGAAGAACAAAAGCTTTCTCTCTCCGTCTGCTAACTCCGCAGTGACCGACGGTGCTGATGAGAACAAAATTCTCCACGCAACTGGACTAAGGCTGATCAAATGTACTATGTCATTACTAAACACTCGGTCAGTACGTTGCTTACAAGTTTCGATCAAACTTATCACGCTACGGTGAAAACCGGAAGTTAACGATCTAGCTTTTACTTCCCTGCTCATAAAACCGCCCAGTAATATCAGTTGTGGCCACATAATGACCCTTGGAAAACATCTGACCTATGGCTCTTTACCTTGAGCTGTAATCTTGCATTTTCAAGAAAAACAGTGAGTTAACAGAGCGAAAACCTGCACAGTGATAAGCACACTTCCCATATTCTGAACTTCAAAGGAAAAGTGCCAAGACTGTCCATGGGCCTGACTGAAACTACTAAAACGCAGGGTCAGGAGGACCTCAAGGGACTCCCGTGCAGGAAGAGGCCGCACTCCGAGGGAAGCCTCGCTAGGTCACAGAGACTCCTGCAGGTGCGGATGGCGGATGCAAGTTCTGTTTCTTTTCTTTTTTTTTTAAGATTATTTATTTATTTATTTGACAGAGAGGGATCACAAGTAGGCAGAGAGGCAGGCAGAGAGAGTGAGAGGGAAGCAGGCTTCTTGCTGAGCAGAGAGCCTGATGTGGGACTCCATCCCAGGACCCCAAGATCATGACCTGAGCTGAAGGCAGCGGATTAAAGCACTGAGCCACCCACGCGCCCCCCGTTCTTTCTTTTTCAACAAGAATTAATTCATTTACTTGACATAGAGAGAGAGGGCAGGGGGAGCAGCAGGTAGGGGAGAGAGAGAAGCAGGCTCCCCGCTGAGCAGGGAGCCCGATGCAGGATCCAATCCTAGGATCATAACCTGAGTCGAAGACAGGAACTCAATCGACTGAACCCCAAACGGCCTGCAAACATATTTTCTTCTTCCCCCAGTCCATTCACCCTTAGGGGTTAACTCTCCGGCACAGAGGCCTGAAAGGTAATGATTTCAGCAGAAGAAATGGCAACACAGAAAGACGTGTGCGGAGCCCTGGCCTTTCGGACCTTCGGTCTGCACTGCTGGCCCCACCCCCGTGTTTAAGAGGTGCCGAAGAAAATACTGCTGATTCACCAGTCACTCGTTTGCACAATGCTCTGTACACAAGTGACCTGTTGAAGGGAAACCGGAAACAGCATTAGAGTCTGAAACAAGCAGTGCTGGAGTTATGGATATTAATCAAAAAGGAACACGAAACTTCCAATAATCCCAAGGAAAGTTTCATCCAAAAAGGTTTTCACACTACATTTCTGCACTAAAGGACAAGGAGCGTACCACCAATTATTTGAATGTTTTTACCTCCTAAGGCAAAATGGTTTTGCATTCCAAACGCCCAGATTGCTAAAAGGTAACTTTCCACAGGGACTTCAAGTCTACTTTCAAAAGTGCCTGCTATCCTCTGACTCTGCAGAGCCGGGAAAGCCAAGCAGCAAAGGATCAGGTTCTGCACCCCTGTGGGTCAGGACACGTATACGCGGCAGGGCAGAAATTACAGAGGTGGAAGATTTTTTTTTTTTTTTTTTTTTTAAAGATTTTATTTATTTATTTGACAGAGAGAGATACAAGTAGGCAGAGAGGCAGGCAGAGAGAGTGAGAGGGAAGCAGGCTCCCCGCCGAGCAGAGAGCCCGATGCGGGACTCGATCCCAGGACCCCGAGATCATGACCTGAGCCGAAGGCAGCGGCTCAAACCACCGAGCCACCCAGGCGCCCCAGAGGTGGAAGATTTAATGGAACAGAGATAAAGTAATCAACAAAGAAAAATATTCGGAAAGCAGTCTTTAAAGAACAGGTTTTAAAGGACATGGTATTAAAAAGAAATACTTAAAAGGGCATGTTTAACTTGTTCAGAGAGCTATAATCAAGCTGTAAATTAAGGTGACTTATAAATGTGTATCAAACTGATCACTATGGTTTTGTTCTTATATTTTGAGCTTTGCCAGTAAAACAAAGCTATCTGAAATCTGAAAACAGGATGTTCTCATTTCTCAGCGATGTTGCTAAAAAAGGAATCTGTCAATTAGCCCACCTTAAAAGCCCATGTAACATACTTTACAACTATTAAACACTAGTAAATGTAAGGCATATCTTTAAACCATCATTTTAAACATTCTCTATAATAAAACTGAATGAGTTTCTAAGCAAGCTATTCTTCATTTAGGCTAGGGCTTGGCCTTTGCCCCGGTGATGCACAGAAGCATAAACACCAGGGCCCTCCACCTCAGGGACCAGTGTGGAACGCCCGTCCATATGTGTGCCCTTTCCTTCCTCTCCACGTCACTCTCCATAAAGCCGGCTAATCACTTAAAATGGCAATTCTGGTCATGTAATTCTCCTGCTGAAAACCCTCCAAGTGCTTTCCACTGTTCTTGGGATACAGAGCAAACTTCTCACCTACACAAAGACGTCTCACATCCTATATGATCCCGGGCTATCTTGACCTGCCCTTCTTTACTGAGCCTCATTCAGATTATTCACCCAAATCCCTGTGCACGGAATCAACGACACTCATCCTGTTGGCCTCACAGGCTGGCTCTGTCCCACCACACTCTTCCTTCGAGAGCCTCCTGGCCCCGTGAGGCCCAGAAGGCCAGCACAATGTATGGCTCTCATATGTGGTTATCTGGTCATCCACCTGCCTCCGTGGCCCACGAGCTCCAAAAAGCAGGGCAATCCATCCCTTCTGTTCACCACTCTCGCCCCCAGATTTATTCATGAAGTATTTGGTGTATACTCTGTACCACTGAGAAGCCTGGGTTCCTGTCAACGAACAAAATAGAAACTCTCAAGCTTACAGAGTTAATTCAAGCCCCAGAAGACAGACCATACATGAACTGTGGAAATGACATGGTACGTTATAACGAAGTAAGAGCTACAGAGAAAAATAAGGCAGGGAAGGGAAATGAGAGGGTCCGCCCCAGGAAGTGCTACAGTACGAGCGAGACCACTCAAGGGAGTGTGGTGCTGAGAGCCATAAGTAAGTTTTGTGGATGGAAGCTTTAAGAATCCAAATGCCTGTCTGCTTTACTTTAAATAAAACATCCCACTTTTCTAATCCCTCGTAGACCACAAGCCTTAGAGGAAAGTTCTGGCATCATTTGTCTTTGTATTGCTAGTGTCTTACTGATCAAAAACACCTGCTCAAGGAAGGCACAAAGCCTTGTCTTTCCTCCAGTGCCTTTCGTTTCTACCAAACCCTGAAGCGAAGACTCTCTACAGGAAATGAAAAATGGAAAAAATCCACTGAAGTTTAAAAATACATTCCCAGGGTGCCTGGGTGGCTCAGTCGTTAAGTATCTGCCTTTGGCTCAGGTCATGATCCCAGGGTCCTGGGATCGAGCCCCGCATTAGGCTCCCTGCTCAGCAGGAAGCCTGCTTCTCCCTCTCCCACTTCCCCTCCTTGTGTTCCCTCTCTTGCTGTGTCTCTCTCTTGTCCAATAAATTTTAAAAATCTTGTAATAAGTAAATAAGTAAATAAATATAATGTTTGTCTATTGTAATTGATTTGTCTTAGGTTAATATAATCTGTTTTAACTTTAAAGCCAAGAAACATTTTTTATTAAAAGGGGGCAAGTTTTTAAAGACTGAGAAAGAGTACAATCTAGGTCACATGATTAAATGCCTCCATCCAATTCACAGCACGCACTAGATTCCACTATCAAATCAGTAATATTTTGTCTATTTTGTATAACTGTGCACTCTCTACTGCACTCATTTCAAGTGAAGATTTTTGTTTGTTTACAAAGGTGTGCAACTGTACAATCCGCAAATCATTTCCCTACAACCAAAATGAGAGGTGTCTTTAGACACGCCCTTCTCCATCTGGTTGAACAAAGTTTACTAAACACCTACAGATGGGTCTCCAACCTACGATGGGTGGACTTACAATTTTTCAACTTCACAATGGTGCGAAAGCAGCACACATTCAGTGGAAACTGCACCTCACATTTTGAACTTCGATCTTGCCCCAGGATAGGAAGCTCCCTCCCAGTCAGCCCGGACATCACAGGAGTAACAACTGAGATACACTGACTACCGTCCTGCACCCAGGCGACTGTCACTTTCGGTACGGTATTCAGTGAATTACAGGAGACAGACACGCAACACTTCATAAACAAATAGGCTTTGTGTTAGATGATTCTGCCCTGAGCCTGTTTACAGCCAACAAGGCTGAGCTGTGATGCTCTAGGTCAGGTGTATGACACCCACTTTCAACATAGTATTTTCAGCCTACAGTAGGTACACCGGGACATAACCTATCACAAGTCGAGGAGATCTGTCTAGGGCACCTGGACCTGAGCTGGCCAAAGAGGTGACAGACAAAAAGGATCTCACCCACAAGGAGCTTCCATTAATTCGTTAGGTGCTGGGCCTGAGCTGCTACAGAAACAGCAAAGCGCTAAGTACAACCTTAGAAATTAAGGCAAGGATTCCTGAAGGCCTCCTGAAACACCTTTACAAAGATGGATTAGAGAGCGGAGAAGTTAAAAAAAAGATTGCATCTCACGCAGAGAAACGGGGAGCAAAGTCAGCACCACTGCAACGCGTGCTTCTGAGGGAGACACGGCGGTCCGTTTAGGCCAAGGGGAGGCAGCCCAGCCAGCAAGGAGGGGGCAGAAATGCCAAGGCCCCTGGAGCAGGGCCCCTGGCGTTTCTCATTTAGACAGGGGACAGTCACGGAGCAGTTTTTACAAGGGCTTAGCAATCAGGATTTGCCTGTAAAGCAACCTCTGGCTGCAGTGTGAGTAAAATGGTATGTTGTAAATAAAAAAGGCACTTTATTTTTATCGCACAAATAAATACTATCCTAATTTTAACTTTTCAAGCCCATACATTTGAATATCAAATTTCATTAAGAACACTTTCAGTGAAGACTAAGTCTAATCTCAATGATTATTAAACTCCCCCTAAAAATTAGGTAGCATGCTTTCAATTTTAACTTAAATACGAAATGTCCTTAGTGTTCTACAATGCACTCTGTGACTTAGGTCTATCAGCGAAGCAGGGAGGACACTGAAGAAAAAACCGAACCGTGAGAGAGACACAAAAGTGTTGGCATCACTCAGTAGCAGCCCTTATTAAATAAACTAAGCTATGAGGGCTTCACCGAAAAGATAGTTTATGAAAGTATCAAAGGAGGGGTGCCTGGGTGGCTCAGTGGGTTAAGCCTCTGCCTTCAGCTCAGGTCATGATCTCAGGGTCCTGGGATCGAGTCCCACATCGGGCTCTCTGCTTGACAGCGAGCCTGCTTCCCTCTCTCTCTCTCTGCCTGCCTCTCTATCTGCTTGTGATCTGTCAAATAAATAAACAAAATCTTTAAAAAAAAAAATAAAGGGGCGCCTGGGTGGCTCAGTGGTTTAAGCCGCTGCCTTCGGCTCAGGTCATGATCTCAGGGTCCTGGGATCGAGTCCCACATTGGGCTCTCTGCTTGGCAGGGAGCCTGCTTCCCTCTCACTCTCTCTGCCTGCCTCTCTGCCTACTTGTATCTCTCTCTGTCAAATAAATAAATAAATAAAATCTTTAAAAAATAAAAATAAAAATAAAAAATAAAAAATAATAATAAAAAAAACACCTCAGTGTTTGTTTTCTTTTGTCCATTAGAAAACTGTTGAGTCAATGGCCTTGTAGGAGGAATTACAAGTATATACTGAGATTTTCTTGCCTTTACGTATTTGAAAAAATTCTTAAGTATGAGAGAACTCTGCAAGAGTACAACCAGGGGTTATGAAAGCATATTTAATACTCATGCCTTTAACATGAAGACAGTACGAATGGCATTTAAAGTAACATTTATCTAAACAGCTTTTAACACTCTTGAGGGACCACCATAAAGATGGCACACATTAGGGGCGCCTGGGTAGCTCCGTGGGTTAAAGCCTCTGCATTCGGCTCAGGTCATGATCTCTGATCAAGTCCCGCATCTAGCTCTCTGCTCCACAGGGAGCCTGCTTCCACCCCCCTCTCTCTGCCTGCCTCTCTGCCTGCTTGTGATCTGTGTGTCGAATAAATAAAATCTAAATAATAACCCTACTTCTCGCTATGGGAAGTATGAACTGCAGTGTAACACGGACGTGACAGTGGAGGGTCGTCACCACTTCCCACTCGGTAACACAGACCTCAGGCCTCCGGCTACAAAAACCTGTAAAACTGTTGCAAATCCACTTACAGTCTTGGGGCTCCTTGAAGGCACTGCTTCCGCTATGACTGTTAACAACCTGGGGCTCTCAACTCGCACTTTGCGTTTCAGAACCATGTTTTATGATATGCGAAGACCGCCTCATAAAAACAAGCGACCAGAATGTTTCCGCAGAGTTTAAATATGTATTTGTCAAAATGTGTGCTTATTAGTGGAAATCACATTAAGTTCCATAAATTCTCCAACTCCCAACTGTTTTTTGTTTTTTTTTTAAGATTTTATTTATTTGACAGACAGAGATCACAAGTAGGCAGAGACAGGCAGAGACAGAGGAGGAAGCAGGCTCCCCGCAGAGCAGAGCCCGATGCAGGGCTCGATCCCAGGACCCTGAGATCATGACCTGAGCCGAAGGCAGAGGCTTTAACCCACTGAGCCACCCAGGCGCCCCACAACTGTTTTTTAAAGCACAATCCCTGGGATGCCTGGGCGGCTCTGTCGCTCAGCGTCTGCCTCCCGCAGGTCATGATCCCCGGGTCCTGGGCTGGAGCCCGCTCAGCCAGGAGCCGGCTTTCCCTCTCCACTCCCTCTGCTTGTGTTTCTGCTCTCGCTGCCTCTCTCCGTCAAATCCATAAAATCTTTAAAAACATAAATAAATAAAGGCAAGCACAACCCCCGGGGCCGTACAGAGAATCAAACACGTCCCTCGGTGTGCTGCCACTTAACTTCCGCGGCTCCCCGACGAAGCCCAATAGACGACTAACCCATCATCACTCCTTTTCTCTCCGGCCCCCACTCAAAACACACACTGCGTCCTCCGAACGCGCTTCCCCTGCGCAAACGCAGGCGACGGAGCAGAAGCCAAGCCCGCCGGCACGGACGCCGCGGACAGCACGCGGGAACACGAGGAGGCCCGCCGCTCGCAGGTGTCGGTGAGCCAGTCCGCGGACCGACCCGGCAGACAGCACCACCGACGGGGGACGGCAGCCCCGCGAGGCTGACAGCGGACGATGAGACGAGGACAGCGAGGCTCCGAGAGGACCGGTCACTCCCGAGCAGTAGACGACTTGGGCCGGTCGGTGAGCTCAGTCCCTGCTCCAGACCGGAGCGAAGCGCGCTTCCGGCCGCGGGCGAGCCTCGAAGGGAGGTCGGCGGTCACCTCCACGGCCGGCCCCAGGCCTCCAGCCACGCCAGCACACCGGAGCGGAGGGTCGCTCGCAGCCGGGCTCCCGCGAAGGCGGCTCCCGCGCTGCCCGCGAGAAAGGCCGGGCGGCCGCAGCGGGTCGACTCCGGTCAGCTGCGGGGCTGCGGCCCAGACGGGGCGGCCGCTGGGCAGTCCGGAGGCCGCGCCCCGCACCCCGCGAGGGCAGAGCCCCGGGGACGGAGACCTCGTCCTTCCCTCCCCCTCCCGCAAACGACCCCGGAGCCCCCACTCAGACGCGTCGTGCGTCCCTCACGCGGCTCAGGAGCGCGGCTGAGCGCGGCGGGCGGAGAACCCGCACTCCCGGAGGGACACCCGGACGCTAACGACGCTCGTCCTCAGGCCGGCCCGGCCTTTCTGGACGCCGCACCCGCACCAACCGGCCCCCGCAGGAAAGCCCCTCTGCCTGCCCGGCCGCCCACGGCTCGGAACGTCCCCTCGCAGCGGCCAGGAGACGGCCGGACGCCCGAAGCCCTCCCGGAGGCTCCCGCCCGGGCGTCCAGAGCCGCAGGCCGCCGCCCGCAGAGACCGGGAGCAGCCGGACGGGGTGCGAAACCGCGCCGAAGGGAAGTTCCCACTGTGACCGGCCGCGCCCGGCGCGCCGCTGCTGGGACGCCGCTGACCTGTCCTCCTCGCCACCGCGCGTCCCGGCGCCGCCGCCAGCACCCCGCGTCCCCAGACCCCGCGTTCCTCCAGCCGCGCCGGAGCCCGCCTCGGCTCCAGCCGCCCGAGAGGAGGACGCGAGCGCCCGGACACGCCCGGAGCAACAGGATCCCCACTTCCTGGTCCCAGTGACCCCGTCCCCTCCCCGCCCGGCCGGCCGGCGGGCCGGGGCCCGGGCGGAGGGCAGGGCGAGGCCTCCGCAGTGCGGGCCGGACGGCGGCGCGGCGCTGCCCGGCCCCAGACCCCGGCCCGGCCCCTGCCCGCGGCCCCCCCCGCCGGCGCCGCCCGCCCCCCCCGCGGCTCGCCCCGCACTTGGGCCCTGCCTCGCCGGCCGCCCCGCGGCCCCCGCCACCGCGGCCCTGCCCGCCGCCCGGCCCCGTCCGGCCTGCACTCCGCCCGCCGCGTCCTCCGGGAAGATGGCGGCCCGTGACAGGCGGGCGCGGCGCGGGTCCGAGGCGGCGGCCCGGCTCCGAACGCGGAGCGGAGGGCACCGAGGGGCCCGCCCGCCGCCCGCCGCGCTCACCTGTCAGCAGCGCCGCCGCCGCCCGGCCGCCGACCGCCGCAGCCCCGGTGCCCGGCGACCGCGCCACACGCGGACGGGCCGAGAGGGAGGGGCGGGGAGGGCGCGGCCGGCCCGGACGAGCGGCGGGGGCGGCGCGGCGCGGGCTGGCGGCGGGCGGCGGCGGCTCCTTCCCGTTTCGGGCCCGAAAAATGTCTCAACCTCGCGACTCCGGCGCCCCAACGCTCCTTCCCGTTCGCATGAGAACACACAGCTCCCGCTTCCGGGGCTCGGCGGAAGTCCCGCCTGGCGCGCCCGCGCGCCCGCGCGCCCGCGCACTCCGCGGCCCGGCCTGCCGACTGGCGCTCCGAGCCCGGGAGAGCCTCACGTCAGGGCGGCGCGGCGTCCCGATTGGCGGCGCGCGGCGCCCGGCCCGCCCCTCCGCTTCCCGGCCTTTCCGTGCGCGCGCCCCTCCCGGCGGCGCTTGTGATTGGCGCGGGCGCGCACGCAATCCCGCCCCGTCCCGCGCACGCTTCCCGGCCCCGCCCCGCCGCCCTCGCCGCCCCCGCTGCGACCCGAGCCCGCGACCCTGCGCGGCGTGGGCCGGGCTCCGCGATACTCGGGTGCCGGCGGCCGCCGCACCCGCTCCCCCAGCCCTAGGGCCCGCACCCTCCGCTTCCTTCACCCCGGGACCGCAGCCTCCACTCCCCCGGGGCAGCGGCAGACCCCGCCCGGGACCGCGCCCCCCCCCGCCCCCTTCCCCCGGGGCAGCGACCCACACACGCCACACCCCTGCCCTCTACTCCCGGCGCCGCGGTCCCAGCCCTCAGGAGCCCGGGACCGCGCCCCCGGCGCCCTCCGCGCAGAACCAGGCCCCGCTCCCCTTCTGGCCGGGCAGCGTCACACACCCCAGACCCCCGCGCCCCTTTGATACGCTGTCACATCCCAGCGGCAAGAAAGCTCACAGCCTAAATAATGACATTTAAAATCATTTTAGATAAATAAAAATATTGTGAAAGGGGGAGCGGCGCCTGGGGGGCTCCGTGGGTGAAGCCTCCGCCTTCGGCTCAGGTCTTGATCTCAGGGTCCCGGGATCGAGCCCCGCATCGGGCTCTCTGCTCCGCGGGGACCCTCTCCCCTGCCCCCCCACCCGCCTGCTTGTGATCTCTGTCAAATAAGTAAAATCTTTTCAAAAATAAAGAGTAAAAGCGTTGTAATGACTTGGTAACAGGCAGGTAAGAGAGGACCGTCCCGCAGTGCGGACAGCGCTGACATTGCGCGTTTGGAGCTCCTTCCGGACAGGACTGGCGGGACGTGGGGCCTTGTCAGGTGCACCGGCCTGCTTCCCGGCACTTGGCATCTCCTGGGCCCAGAGCCCTCCTCCCCACTGCTGAACTCAGTGCTGCGACCACCTTGGAAGATGGGGAATTCTCCAAAGCTGCTGGTAGACGTCCACCGTTTTTGCCTGTGTCAACATTCAGGCAGACTTTTTGACACACAGATAATTTCCTAAATCACGGAAAAGGTCAGTCACCTACGCGATAGGAGAAAACTTGGTATTGAAATGACATCTTCATACTGAAATGACATCTCCTGTTTTGTACTCACACGGTGTGATCCTCCTCCAATCAAAACTGGCTCTTTGCAGATACACTCACACCTGTGGGGCTAAAATCAGCAACACCAGAAACAGCAGGTGCTGGCCGGGATGCGGAGAAGGGGACCCTCCTGCAGCGTTGGTGGAACGCAGGCTGGTGCAGCGGCTCTGGAAGACAGCGTGGAGAGTCCTCAGAAAGTTAAAGATAGAGCTACCCTACGCCCCAGCAATCGCACTACAGGGTGTTTATCGCAAAAGATACAAGCATAGAGATCTGAAGGGACACCTGCACCCCAACGTTCACAGCAGCAATGTCCACAACAGCCAGACTGTGGAGAGAGCCCCAGTGTTTACTGACATGAATGGATGAGGAGACGTGGTCTATGTACAGTGGAGTATTACTCAGCCCTCAGAAAGACAAATCTAGCCATCTGCAAAAACACCGGCGGAGCGGAAGGGTCCTAGGCTAAATGAAGTAAGCCAGTCAGAGAAAGACAAAACCATCCCCCTTGGGATGGTTTTGCTTCCTGTTTCCTCTCTCCTGATTGACTAGCATGGTGGCTGGTCTCTGTTTCACATCTGTTCACAGCCCCCCCACTCAACACACATTTCCTTAAAAATCCTCCTTGCCGTCCTCCTCTGATGATGACCATGGAGGGTGAAGTCCAGGTTGTGTTTTATGGAGCAGAAAGCCCTTCACAAATTGGTCCTCAACGCAGCTGTTTCCTTACATCTCTTTCCCTGCCCTAGGGTTAGACACCTGACCTTCATCACATGCACCTGACTGTGGGGGACTCCCTGGGTGTGGTCATGGAGAGAAGCGCGGGCTTTACACGGTAGGATGGTACCATTGACTGACAGTTCCTTTAAAAAGATTTTACTTACTTATCAGAGCAGAGAGAGCACAAGCAGGGGGAGTGGCAGACGGGGGAAGCAGGCTCCCCGCTGAGCTAGGAGCTCAGTGGGGGTATCCCGGGATCATGACCTCAGCCAAAGGCAGAGGCTTGACCGACTGAGCCACCCAGATGTCCCTGACAGTCCTTTTAAGGAAAGAGCAGAAGGAGGCGCTTGGGCTCCTGACGCTGAGGCTCACATCGTTGAGCCTGGAGCCTCTTTTCACTTGCGACCACCTCGGTTCTTTAGCCGCCCCCCCCCCCATCTGTTCTCTGCCCTCTGCCTGGCTGTCCTTTTCCCTTCCGCTTCTGGTAAAATCAGGCTTTGTTTTTTTTTTTTTTTTTAAGATTTTTTTTAAGATTCCATCCATTTATGACAGAGAGAGATCACAAATAGGCAGAGAGGCAGGCAGAGAGAGTGAGAGGGAAGCAGGCTCCCTGCCGAGCAGAGAGCCCGATGCGGGACTCGATCCCAGGACCCTGAGATCATGACCTGAGCCGAAGGCAGCGGCTTAAACCACTGAGCCACCCAGGCGCCCCAGGCTTTGTTTTTAAGGTCCTGCTCAAATGTCAACCATTTAAA
The DNA here is from genome assembly GCF_922984935.1 of Meles meles. NCBI lineage: Eukaryota > Metazoa > Chordata > Mammalia > Carnivora > Mustelidae > Meles > Meles meles. Next base: position 149,536,609 of record NC_060072.1, on the reverse strand, counting down.
CCTTCTCTTTTTTGACGGTTGGTTTCCTTCCCGGGTCGTCATAGAGCTGTATTCACAGCTCTGTCAACACTGCTAGAACTTGCCACGGACGTGCCGGTCAGCCCCGACTGTGGTCAGTTGCACAGGTAGAAACCATCTGTGGTATCTAGCTCCGTGTGTGTGTGCATGCGTGTGTGTGTGTGTGTGTGTGTGTGTGTGTGGTGGGGAGGAGGGGGTGCCTAAGACCTCCCTAATGTCTGCTGAATTGCCCAATGAAAAAACCAACATAGGGGCGCCTGGGTGGCTCAGTGGATGAAGCCGCTGCCTTCGGCTCAGGTCATGATCTCAGGGTCCTGGGATCGAGCCCCGCGTCGGGCTCTCTGCTCTGCAGGGAGTCTGCTTCCTCCTCTCTCTCTGCCTACTTATGATCTCTCTCTCTGTCAAATAAATAAAATAAAATCTTAAAAAAAAAGAAAGAAAAAACCAACATATTTTTCTCTTAGTAAAGGCCGAAATTTCAGCTGGTGTCTGAGAACATTTCCTTTATTCTCCCAGCATTTTCTGTGAAAAGTAAACACTTTTCCTCCATTGTGTATTGCACCATCAAAACTACCTCTCTTAGGGAGCTCATTTGTGGCTTAGCCACAATGCTCAAGCTTTATTCCTAATGATTTAGAACTATTCACTTATTAAGTTAAACAAGTCCTCACCGGGTACCTGCTTCCCGTCCAGGGCTGTGCTAAGTGCCGGGGAGACAGGAGGCAAGTGGACGGGCAGTCAGAGACAGTGAGGGAAAGATTCCCACGGTGTGTGCATGGACCCACACCCGGGGGAGAGCGAGCACAGGAGGGCCCAGAGCCCACTTGCAGGGGGAACCTGAGCGAGAGGTGAGACCAGAGTGGAGAGGCTGCTGAGAAGCATCCTGGCAAGGAGGGGGAGGCCAGTCCAGGCCAAAACAGGAGTATTTGAGCATGGCAAACAAAAAGTCAAGTTAGCGAGGTGCGTGGAGGGCGCAGGACCCAAAGGGGCAAGGAAGGAAGAACCCCAGGGGTCTAGTGATTTGGATATTTGGATTTGACGGTGAGTTGAGATTTTACTAAGAGGCAAGAGGGGACTCAAAAAAGGTGTTAAGCTTTGGTGGATCTCTGTCCCCAAAAAGGCCACCCGAATAGAAATGTAATAAGGAACCAGCTTAGTCAAATTAGTGGAAGTGTCTGAAGGAGTAGGACAGTAATACATTAGAACACGTTGGGGGAAAAAAGAATGCATGAGTTCGTACCAGGAAGTGCAAATATATGGGTAAGTGAAAAAAATACTAAAGATGAGGAAGGAAAAGGGAAAGCTTCTTCACAGCACGCTGACCAAGACATCGAAGAGGAATGATTTCACACGTCGCCCCATGCAGCTGTCATGGATCCTGGCAGGAGTCATCCATGAAGGCTAAAGTCACTGGGAAGGTTGTTGAGGGACAAGTTTTGCCGCCAGTTCACAGCTCATTAACTGCGCATGCTTCAGTCATTTCAAGGGGGACAGGGTGTGTTTCCAGTGGACACACATGCGGACCTCATGTGAGTCAAGGGTTGAAAGTTGGCATGCCCAATAATGGTGGCCTCCTAATGTCAGGTGACATGACCTCAGCTTGTGGCGTTCCTGCTGAAAGCGCAAAAACTAATAAGAGGGGACAATCACAAATTTAAAGCAAAGACAAATACAAAACAATGGGCCCCTAATCCTCAAAAATATCAAGGTCATACATGACAGTGAGAGGTTGAGGGACTTTTCCGAATCAAAGGCAACAGAGGAGATGTGACAAGGGAACGCCGCGTGTTGCCGCACCCCAGCTGCTCCGGCAGAGTGACGTGTGCAGCGGAGGACGCGGTGGGAAACTCCCGCACACAGAGTTCGACCGAAGCTGACTCGGTAAGTCTGGGCGTAGGATACGAAGTGCTGCGACCTGGCTGTGAGTTGGGAACTCTTCAAAGGGGAGACCTGTCCTTAGCCGTGGTACTGAAGCATTGGGGACCGACATGACCTTCTGTCTCAGATTTCCTTCCAGATCATCGGATAGGGAGGTGGTCAGTGGGAATAGAGGCCAGAGGGCAGGCTGCTGTCCGAGCTTCAGGATGGACCCCTCGCCTAGGGGCTCCCAAAACTCCTCCCCACTCCTGGAGGTGTTTAAATTCCCCCAAGATAACAAAAATGCGGTGGTGAGTCGGAGGGTTTCAAGCCACCGTCCATAACCCAGGAGCATGTTCTGCTCAAAAGCAGTGGGAGAGGACTTCCTCCCAGCTGCATCACGGCCTTCTGGCTGGAGGAACATGGTCGGGGCGAGATCCCCAGGTCTTCACCGGCAGAGGCTGGGCGGGTAGGTGTGGGTGTTAGCATCGGCCGCCCGGGGCTGGGAGGCCTTGGGGCAGGGAACAGAAGGGAGAGTCACAGGGCTGAGGGCCTGCTAGGGGAGGTACAGGGCTTACGGGAGCACGGAAATTCTGGAAAGAGAGGCCCTACCTTGAGAAAGTGTCTGAGAAACTTCCATGCAGTTCCATGGAAGTTCCATGCAGTTCCACAGTTTCCTCTGTGGAAAGCCATGGTGAAGACCCAGGTTGGTCCTTCAAGGCTCCTGTGGTTGAATCCGTGCTTCCTTGGAAAGCAGCTCCGTCAGGGCGGAGGCAGGACACTGGCGGACCGCAGCTTAAATTCACGCCGTTTCCGTTGGAGATGTCTGGGTCAGCTGACCCGCACGGGGCTGCGCTGCCTCCAGGCCCGGGAAAAGACCGCATTTCCCCCACAACGGGCTGCCCGATCAGTTCTCCTGTCCAGGAGGCCTGAGCCAAAGGAAGGAGGAGTTGATGAGACACGTTTGGAGACACTTGCCTGGATGTTTCAGGCAGAAAACTGGGCTAAATAAACTTTTTTAAACTGATGGGAAGATTTTAATCTTGCAGACATCTCTTTTTAACCCCGCATCTGTGGACACTCGCCTGCTGAGAAATGAGAGACATCCCCAACGGGAGAGGAAGGCCCCGCTAGGCGGGCTGCCTGTGTCCTGAGCCGGGAGCGCCTACAGCGACCACCAGCTTCGCTCCTGATTGTTCCTGGCCGCCGTGTCCACGCCCGCAGCACCCCCGCCCCAGCTGGAGCGGGGCCCCAGCCCCTCCCGGAGGACCGAGCAGGTGTCCCAGGCTGCGCTCCCACAAGTCTCCTGAGATGCAGGCCTCTCCCCCCAAAACTTCTCTAATGAAGACTCTCGGGGCCTCACTCTTTCCTGAAATGGACGCCCCCGTGCGTTCTTCAGAGACTGTGGCCCTGCTGCTCACCAGCGTGAAGAGCTTGCAGAGGGGGGGCGCCCGAAGGGTAGCGGGCTCCACTTTTAACCACTAACCACAACCGCCTGATGGGGCTTGACATCTCCCTCCCCTGATTATAAACCAGCCAGAGTGTCCCCAAGCACGCTGAGCAGGCCGCACCCCAGTGTGCTTCCCCTTCTGTCTCTCCCGCCTTCCTTCCTGGAAGTAGTCAGCGGTTCTTTCCCAGACGGAAGGCGGACGCTTGCACCTCCACCGGGAGGCCTTCCCAGAATACCCACCTCCACCCCGCGGTCGGCGGGACCGGGTCCTTCAAGGTGCACCTGTAACACCAGCTCCTGCGGCAAGGCCGAGAAACGCCGCTTCTGTGCTGTCCTTCCTCTTGGCTCATTATAAACTCTGCAAAGGCAGGAGCCAGTCTTACAGTTTGTATCCTCATCGTTTCCCGGCCGCATCAGTGAGTGTGTGCTGAACGGAAGTCATCCCGCGGCCAACGCGCGCGCCAGCCTCCCGGAGGCCGCTGTCAGTCCTTAGGCAACCGCCTTGGCCTTCCTTTCCAGCTCTGCTCACTGCAGGGAACCCCGCGGACCTGCAGTTCTCACCAGCTGCACCGTTCCCGGCACTGCACGGCGATGCCCACTTCTGCCTCCTTGTTCGTTCCAACAACTCCGTAACCTTAGACGCCACACGCCAGAGTGGGGGGATGATAATTCTCCACGCAGCGGCATTATCAGGACAGTGCTTTCCTCTGGCCGTATCTCAGTCACTCTGATCAGACGACACACTGGCGTCTCCTTGGGACACAAAGACGGGCATCTCAGTCACAGCTGCCACCGCAGGAGGCCACTCAGCCCATTTCTGCCCATCTGTCGTCCCCACCCTTGGTGACGCAGGGCAACACTTTCTGACCTCCCCCCACCTCTGGGGATCTCACTCGGTCGACCCCACCCCACCGGTGCTTTTGTTCTCGGATACACATTTCAAATGTTTCATTATGTCAAATACCTGAATTTACCCCCTTCTTTAGAATCATCTCATCCTTAGCTCCGCTGGAGTCCCAGAGTTCATGAAATTTCTATCATTTGACACAGAAGAAGAGTGAGCTAATGGGGGTTTTCATGCTTTTTGAAAAAACCATGACCGCAGTAAAAAATAATACATTTTAAGGGGAGCCTGGGTGACTCGGTCGGTGAAGCGTCTGCCTTCAGCTCAGATCATGAGCCCGGGGTCCTGGGATGAAGCCCCAGGTCAGGGTCCTTGCTCAGCGGGGAGTCTGCTGTCTCTCTCTCCCTCTGCCTGCTGCTCCCCCTACTTGCGCGTGCGTGCGTGCTCTCTCTGTCAAATAAATAAAATCTTTTAAAAAGTACATTTTCTATTAGAGCCCACAACACACCACACACACATGCCCGGCGAGAGTTCCGTGAAATGTTGGTGGCGAAAGCGCCACATCATTAAGGGGCTTCATGCCTCTCCCACGTGGTCGAAATGGTGAATTTTATGTTATGTATATCCTGCCACAAATTGTTAAAGTTTTGTGAGTTAGTATTTCCCTCCTCTGTGCCGTTTTCTCTGCTGTTTATTTTTGCACATTCCAGGTGCAACCTTTAAATCGACTTAGGACTTGCCGTGGTCGCCCCTTCCGCAGAGCTGAGTCGGGGTGAGCCAGCAGCGGCGTATTCCTGGTTTTCACACGGCCCACGGCGCCCTCGGCTTTTCCCAAACATTCGAAGCAATGTTACCAAAAAGAGTAAACCGAGTTGATGGTTCTCCGTCTACGCGCGTGGAAGTGGGTCGTCCTCCGTCTACACGTGTAGAAGTGGATCGTCCTCTGTCTATGCATGTAGAATTCACTGTTTAAAGGCTCAGACTGGAACATTTAGAAAATATGGCTTAGAGTTGTCTGGGGGGCTCAGTCGTTCAGCACCTGCCTTTGGCTCAGGTTATGATCCCAGGTCCTGGAATGGAGTCCTGGGTTGGGCTCCCTGCTCAGCGGGGTTCTGCTGCTCCCTCTCCATTACTTGGGCTCTCTCATGTCCTCTCTTTCTCTGTCTCAAATAATAAGCAAATAAAATCTTTGAAAAAAAAGACAAGAACGTATGGCTTAATTGCATGCCTTGCAATTACATCTCAGTGTGCACATCTTTCCTTCCCCAATTTGAAATTTCTAAGTATGTGATTAAATTGAAATTTCTAAGTATGCTGTACCTTGTTTCACGTGGCAGAGTGGAAGACGAGTAGCTTTCCACACAAAAAATTAACCACACTTACTAAATCGCCCTCTGATAAAATTCAGTCAGACTGTGACGTCATTGCTCAGAGAAGAACGCTGCTTCTACTGGAAGACGTTAATGTGACCTGTGGGTCCAGCTCTGGCTGCATAACCTTTACTGAATGAAGATACGGGTGATTTCAGATCTGCTTGAAATCGGGATTCCTTCAGGCCCAAGACCCCCTGACCAGAGTGCTTGCTTGCACGCAGGCAAACGTACGTCTCCTTGATATGCTCCCCCTTCCTCCCCCCAAGAAATAGGAGCATCCATTGAACGCTGGCAAAGTCCCAGCTTTGCTCTTGAGCCCGATGGTGTTTGTTAAAGGGTAGAAAACAAAAGGCTTATTTTTTGTAGGCATACAAAGGAAATACGCATATGATATGGGCTGTGCTCTCAAAAACACTGAAGTATTTGGGGGGGAGATGAGACATTTATGAACAAGATAGTATGTCACAGAATGGTAACTAATCAGAAGAGAAAATGTGTCAAAAATAAGAGGTATAAATACCAAGGGCTAGGGAGAGGGTCAGGAAAGAAGCCTGGTCAAGCTATGGAATTCTTTTTATAGATGCCGAATTCTATGTGCCATTTTGTTAAGAATTTTTGCATTTGCATTTATGAGGTCTACAGGGCTTTGGGGGGTTTTGTTTTGTTTCGTTTGTTCTTTCTTTCTTTCTTTTTTTTTTTTTTAAGATTTTATCGATTTATTTGACAGAGATCACAAGTAGGCAGAGAGAGAGAACGGGTAAGCAGGCTCCCAGCCCGATGCGGGGCTCGATCCCAGGACCCTGGGATCATGGCCTGAGCTGAACGCAGAGGCTTGAGCCCACTGAGCCACCCAGGTGCCCACGTTTGTTCTGTCTTTGTCCAACTTTGGTGTCAGGAGGATACTGGCCCACGAGATACCACCTTCATGACATGAATTCTGAGACGTTCCCTCCTTTCCGGTGTCTTGGCTGAGATTAGGCCGAATTGGAATTAATGCAGTAAGTGTTCGGTAGAATGTGACCCTGAAAACGTCTGGGCTGGAGATGGGCACACTCAGGGCACAGTGCTGCGTTCCACGTGTGGTGTGACCTCCTGCAGCGAGGTCGCGTTCTCGCACTCCCGGTTCACCGGACGGGCACATGGATGTTGTGAAATCAGCAGGGCGGGATGACCCTCGCCTTTTAAGTGTATTTCAGTTCAAGAAACAGGCTCAAAGGTTGAGTGACTCATCCACGCTCACTTAACAAGCAGAAGGAGCAAAGGCGCGTTGCTCCGCACTGGAGGGTGCGGGTTTGCGTCAGGCTGGAGTTAAACACGAGGTCTCCGGGGAGACGTGCCAGTGTCGGAGCACAGAGCGCGTGTTTCTGTCTGTTGGGACCCGCGTGCTGGGGGATGTTCGAGCCCAGGAGCAGAAACGCCCTTAGGGACACGGGTCTGTACTGTATCTTGACACACCGTTCACATGCGGTTTTTATGAGACAAGAGGTCCGGCCCTGTCTTCTCCCGCAGAAAGCACCCCCAGGAGGGAGCTAACTGCATCCGAGCCTGCGGCCTCTCACCTTGTCTGCAAGCAGAGAGGGCCGCTCAGAGAGGGCAGGAGAGAGCGCCCGGCCTCGGCCCGGCTCTGAGCTGCCGGCGGTTCGGACGATGAGCAAGGCGCCCGTAGTGCTGGGACGCCTACCCCAACAGGACGGCAAGCTGGGCAGCACCGGCGAGCCCCACCGTGCCCGCAGCACACACTCAGCCCGGCCTTTACCCCCGCAGTTCCCGGGCCTCACCCACCTCAAAGCGTCGCCCCGAGCCTCAGCAGCCTCAGCGTTCCCGTTCTCGCGCGCCGCTCTGGAGGTCGTGCGGGCTCTGACTGTGCACGGAGGGTAGGCGAGCTCGGGGCCTCTGGGGTCTGACCGTCCCCAGTCTGTGCGCGGCCCAGCCCCGGCCGTGGAAGCAGGAGGTGCACACGCCGGTGTCGGGCCCCAGCCGAACCCCATCCCTTCCCAACCAGCTCCTATGCGGCCCACGGGGTCCTCCTCAGTCCCGCCGACCTCGCCCCGGCGAGCTCCGTGCAGGCCCCGCTTCACGTTTGGGGCCATCCTGAACCCCCAGCCCCGGTCAGCAGCCTGCGCCGGACCCCTTCAGGTCGGTCGCAGAACCGATTCCTAGCCAGGGCAAAGCGGTGTCAGGGAGCAAGGACGGGCTGTCCTGAGCAGGGACTGGCCCGGTCAGTAAGGGGGTAAGGGGGTGCTGGCGGGAAGGGGAGCCGGGGCTGGGGGGAGGGGCTTGAGGGATTCCCTCCCGCACTTCACGCAGCACCTTCAAACGTGCTGACGCCCAAGCAATGGTGTCAGTGGCCGCCGGTGTCCCCGCGTGTGTTCCCCTGGGACTATTTACTTCGCTTCATGGGCACAACTTCTTCTCAGTCCAAGCAGCACAAATGACAGCGTTTGCACAAGCGGTGCTGGGGCCGGGCCCGACCTGGCACCACGGCCGGGGGTGAGGGGACGCTCCGGCATCAGGGCCCGGCTTGGCCGCAGCGTCAGCCCCTGTCTCTGTCTCCACTTCCTGCGGGACTCGGTGTTGCCCAGAAACCCGGCCTATTTGGCTACAGCCGCGAGTCCCTGTGCCAGTCTGGCTCCCTGTCCCCGTCCTTCCTGTCCCTTCCTCTGTTCCCAGAACTGGAACCATGCGGTGGCTTCCCTGCCCCTCCCAGCGCCACTGCAGTTCGGTTAGGGGCTGGGACCCATCTTCTCACTGCACTCTTCTGGGGGGTGAGTTTCTGCCACGGTCAGCTCTGAACGGGGCACCCTGCACGCTGGGACCGACGCCCTCCTCCCAGGCCCTGGTCTCCTCCTCGTCCTCAGCCCCCTCGGGCCTGTGACTCTGGCCCCCGCGGGTGCAGAACCCAAGCCAGCAGGGGTTTGGGTAGAGCAGAGCCATTCCTCTGAGCAGCCGTGACCATTGTGAATGCAGCCTTGCCCTGTGTCTTCCCGTGGCCCTCACTCCCAAGTACCTAGTGTCCCTCACCAGACTGGACCTGCCAGGCGGCACACACAGTGCCCCACATGGGAGCGAGCATTCCCAGGTTTCCGGAACCATCGAACGGGTTCTCGGGTGTGACTAGAGAAGGGATAGCTGTCTGAGCTTAGCCTTGAAGGGTTTGTGATGGGAATTTATTTAGGACTCAGAAGCACAGGGTGTCACAGTCACAAGAGCGAGGGCTCTGTCACGGCTCGCTTTACCGACAGAGCGACAAACAGCGTCTGAGGAGACGAGCACAGATTCCCGGGATGAGCCCCAGCCGCACACGGAGGGAACCGGGCCATGCTGCGAAGGGCAGAGGCGTCGGCAGTGGGAAGTGGGCACATTCACTTCTACCATGAATGCTCCCCGGGACAACGTGCCACGCCTGCTGTGCAGACACGGGCCTCTCTTCCAGGACATCTCAGCGGACCGTGAAAGGAGTCCTGGTGTCTTCCGAGGTGGCCTTTAAATAAGCTTCCACTCCTTTCTCTCCTCCTTTCCAGCCCCTCACGCTGCACAGTCAGTAGTGTCCTCTTAGTCAAGGGGTCCCTTCCAGACTCTCGGTGGGTGCCCGAAACCACAGGTAGTACCAAATCCCATGTATGCTATGTTTTTTCTATACATATGGGCCTCTCTTAAAGTTTAATTTGTAGATTAGGCACAATAACAGGTTAATGACAAGAACCAATAATTAAATACACTTAATAACACTTAATAACAATATACTCTAATGAAAGTTATGTGGATATGGTCTCTCTCAAAATCTCATCGTCTGCATCCACCTCCCTTCTTGTAAAGACATGAGATGATAAAATGCCTATATGGCGAGATGAAGTGCAGTGAACGACACGGGCCCTGTGACGTGCTGTAGACACTATCCACCCGCTGACAGTGCTTCGGAAGAAAGACCATCTGCTTCCGGACTGTTGGCCGCAGGGAACTGAAACCGTGGAATAGGAGGGCACTACTGTCCTGGTGACTTTGACCGTGTTCCGTACACCCCGCAGGCTTTCATCAATCTTCTTCATTCTGTTTTTTCCTTGCTGCTCTGATTACACTATTTCGAGCGGCTTGTCTTAGAGTTTACTGATTCTTTCTTCTGCTTGATCAGATCTGCTGTGGGAGCTCTCTACTGAATTCTTCAGTCATCGTCTTCTTCAGCTCCGAAATTTGGGGGTTTTGTTTGTTTCTTTGTTTGTTTTAATGATTTCTATCTCAGGACACCTGGGTGGCTCAGTCAGTGAAGCCTCTGCCTTTGGCTCAGGTCATGATCCTGGGGTCCTGGGATAGAGCCCCCCATCGGGTTCCCTGCTGAGTGGGAAGCCTGCTTCTCCCTCTGCCTCTGCCCCTTCCCATGCTCATGTTCTCCCCCCTCAAATAAATAATAAAATGTTTTTTAAAAACCTACTATTGGGAAGCCTGGGTGGCTCAGTCAGTTAAGCAGCTACCTTTGGCTCAGGTCATGATCCCAGTGTCCTGGGATCAAGTCCCACATTGGGCTCCTTGCTTCGCGGGGAGTCTGCTTCTCCCTCTGCCTCTGCCTGCCACTCTGCCTGCCTGTGCTCTCTCTCTCTCACTCTAACAAGTAAATAAAATCTTTAAAAATAAAAAAAAAATTTTTAACTAAATTTTTAATTCTTTGTCATGCAATTCATAGATCCCCCTTTCTTGGGGCTCAGTTACTGGAAATGTATCATGTTCCTTTGGTGGTGGCATGTCTTCCTGAATTTTCGTGCACCTCGTAGCCTTTTTGGCATGGGTGTGTGCACAGTGGAAGAAGAAATCGCCTCTTCCAAACCAGGCACAGTGACTTCAATGAGGGCATCTGCTGGGGCAGGTGCACAGCAGCACCAGACTGGGGTTGGGGGCGGTGTGCCAGGTCTGGTGGGCATCAGGACTTCCGGGTCTAGGAGGCACGTCAGGGTGCAGGGTCCAAGGCAGGTGCACAGCAGCAAGACAGCAAGAAGGCTGGCATGTGCTGGTGGCAGCCCCGGGTCAGCAGAAAGGCACACCGGTATTGTCTCCGGGGGACGAGAAGGGGTCCAGCTCTGAGGGGCCCGTGGTGTGGGCCCTGGCTGTCTGTGGCAGTGGGAGTCTATGTAGCCACGACCGTGGGGTCTTTGGCAGTGACAAGGGCTGCGGGCCCCCAGGTCTTCCTGCTCGTCGTTTTCGGGGGTTGGGGCTCACCCTGAGGGAGCCGTCTTGGCACTGAGATGTGCTGGTCTGGGGCAGGGGTGACACATGAAACACTTCCGCACCTTCATTAGGGGCTGCGTCCCACCATGTTGCTTCAGCTTCTTGGCCGCACCCCAGCGAGGGGCGATCACCCAAGGGGACCTGTTACCCCGTGTTGTGGGGCCGGGACGCCGTCTTGCTGTCATCTCCTGCCCCCCCTTCCATAACCCACCAGAACTGCCGCCAGTGGGGGCGACCCACGGACCGGCACTGGGCAGGCCTCTAGACAGGCTGCGAGATTCCTCCTCCCGCCCCGACCCCTCCTGAGAGGACACGTGCCTTTCCGGCACTTTCTGGTGCTCTCTCCGGGGCTGGCGCCGACGGAGCGGGACCCCTCATCGAGGCCACATTACTCTTCGTGAGCAAAGACGAGCTGCGACCCAGGTCATTGCTTCTCAGGAGAACACTTCACTGCTGGGGCGACGGGAGTCTTTGCCTGTGGCCCAGGAGGCGCCGCTGACGCTTCCTCGACGCTTCCTCGTTCCAGGCACGAGCTTCTAGAGCCTCCTGACTTGCAGGAAAACCGGAGCTTCTCGAGCCTCCTGACTTGCGGGAAAACCGGAGCTTCTAGAGCCTCCTGACTTGCAGGAAAACCGGAGGAGCTTCATAGTCCTGGAGCTTGGAGCGCGGCAGGAAGTAAATCAAGCCCACGGCCCGGAGTGACTGGCAGAACCCGAAGCTGCTCTATTCGCTTTTCACAACCAGGATCCCTGGAAACTCCGGAAAACCCTGGCAAGAAGGAGAACGCGTGAGGGTATCGGGAAGCTCAGATCTTCGTTCCCGTCTTCACCATGCCAGAGGCGACGGCTGCTGGTGGCCAGAGAGACCCACGTCCCCACTCGGACCCCTGTGCTCTGGCAACATGGGCCGGCCCTGCTCACCCGTTCCCGCTCGCTGCTCCGTGGGGGACGCGCCGCGGGACTCGGGTGCGTGACACGGGTGTGGCCTCCGAAGCTGCGGCCTCTCCGCGCAGCTGCCCAGGGGCTCCGGCCGGGCTTCCGCTCCCGAACTGCGGATCCGCGAACCCTGACAGATGGAGGAGAATTACATCCGCACCGATCCCCAAGGCTAGCGCGACCGGGCGCAGGGCCTGATTGTCACCAGAAGGAGCAGACGATGCAGTCAGGCTCCCAGTTCTCCGGCGCTCCCGCGGGCAGGCCCAGCGCACACGGAGCGTCTCCGCAGGAACTGCTCGCTTCCCGCCGGCCAGAGAGGAGGGGAGCTGGGCCCGCTCCAGCCTCCCTGCGGGCGGGGGCTGCGGGCTGAGGGCTGTGGGCCGGGCACATTCAAGACCCTGGTATATAGGGGCGCCTGGGGGCTCAGTCGTTAAGCAGCTGCCTCCAACTCAGATCACGGTCCCAGGGTCCCGGGATTGAGCCCCGCATCAGGCTCCCTGCTCGGCAGGAAGCCTGCTTCTTCCTCTGCCACTCCCCTTTCTCCTGTTATCTCTCTCCCTGTGTCTCTCCTTCAAATAAACAAATAAAATCTTAAAAAAAAAAAAAGACCCGGTGTTTACTCTCTGGCCTCATCTGTCCCCCCAGCCGGGCTGCACGTTTTGTTCCTCTAGAGTCTGTCATTTGGTGAGGAGAATCAACTCCAAGCCACAGGAGAACAAAGCCTAAACTCCTGAGCCTCAGATGGTTTGCAAACATTCCTGACGATGGGAGGGAAGAGCTGGTCTTTGCGGTGAATCTGGAAATACCCCTCCTCCCCTCTGCTACCTACTGCTCCCCTCGCCACGCAGCACGCAGGCACCTGCATTCCCCTGAGAGCCCGGACTGCATGCCCTTGGCTATGACACTCCCGCCCTTGCCCTGAAATGCTTTTCATGGATTTTCCCGATGGCAAGAGCAGCACAGAGTCGTCACCACTCACGGAAACACACAGAAAAGCCCAAAGCAGAGAATAAACACGTCCCGTGCTGCTCTAAGCCCTTCCAGGGACGGGTGCCGGCGCCGGGCCGTGCGGTGCTTGCACAGGGCCTTTTCACCTCCCTGACGCCGTGGCTTTGGAAGGGGGACGGGTTGTGTGGCAGTTTCTGGACTTTTTCCTCAGAAGGGCACTTGGGACCCGGAGGATGAAGCCGCCCTGTAGGGATAGAGGGAGTCAGGGGAACCGGGTCCCCGAGGATTCCTGGGGCGGCAGCACCGGCGGCCAGGAGGGCCAGCCCCCCTCTCCAGGAGGGACAACGCGCTGCAGGTGTCCTCACTCCCCGTCCGGCTGTCTGCTCTACTGCCGTCACACACGCCGGCGCGCCTGCTTGCCCACGTGTCTGTCTGCCTCTCCTTTTCCTTACCCATAGATCTCTGTTCAACGCGGCAGGTCCACCCGGGGGGAAGCGGGTGAGCAAGACTGCCGGGGCTCCTGTCGGCGCGGGGTCAGGGCAGGGAGACGGCAGAGCCGCACGCACCAGCTCCCGCCCAGCGGTAAGGGCCCCGCACAGGACGCAGGGTGTGGGTGTGTAATTCTCCCTGCACTGTTGCACCGAGTCCTCGCAAGCCTCGTGGCTCAACAACACACACAGAGGCCTTACAGATCCGGAGCTCAGAAGTCTGACACGGACCTCCCGGGGTAACAGCAGGGTGCCCTTCCTGGAGGCCCTAAGGGAGAAGCTGTTCTCTCCCCTTCCCGGTAAGGTGGGCCCCACCCACACGGCTGCTGGCGGCTCCTGCTTCCCCCTCCAGGCCGGCCCACGGTGGGGGACTGAGTCTTTCCGGCGCCCCATCCCCCCCGCACTGACTATCCTGCCTCTCTCTTCCATTTCTGAGGACGCTTGTGATTCCATGGGCTCTACCCAAAGTAATCCCAAATAATCTCTCCTTTTTATTTTTTTTTAAGGATTTTATTTATTTATTAGACAGAGAGAGATCACAAGCAGGCAGAGAGGCAGACAGAGAGAGAGAGAAGCAGGCTCCCCGCTGAGCAGAGAGTCCAATGCGGGGGCTCGATCCCAGGACCCTGAGATCATGACCTGAGCCAAAGGCAGAGGCTTTAATCCACTGAGCCACCCAGGGGCCCTAATCTCTCCATTTTGAAGTCCGCTGATGAGCGGCCTTTAACCCGCCTACTGCTGAAATCACCCTTTGCAACGTACAAGGACATACCCACGGGTTGCGGGAATTCAGAGGAGGACATCTTTGTGGGTTTTATTTGGCCTGCCATGGGGCATGTGGAGAATGGACCTGGACTTTCGGAGTGTCCTTCAGGTGGAGGGGAGCCTCTGCAAGGAGATGCACGCACTGGCAAGAGTAGGCCTCCCGGAACTCACCCAGGCACGCCAGCTGCTCTGAGGCTGGACCAGCCCCTGCTGCGTGGAAGAACAGAATGGGACTTAGTGGGGGCGGGGAGCGTCCGAGGCGAGGCGGGGGGTGCACAGGGGCCCCTGGGCCTGGATCTCCTCTCTGCGGAGTGGAACCCATCAGAGGTTTTGAACAGCAACGTGATGTCCTGTGGTGTGCGAAGTGAAGATCACTTTGCGGCCGTGTAGGCCACGTAGAGAACAAAAGTGGAAATGAGGAAAGTGAGCCATGGGGAGGGCTCGCAGTAGTAGGTCGCAGAGGGTGACCAGGGCGGTACTGTCAGGCTCGGGGAAATGCGAGTGGGTTCAGGCTACATCCTGAAGACAGAGGCCGCAGAACTTGCTAACGTAAACCAGCGGCGGCCAGAGAGGACGGAGAAAACCCGAGAACGGGTCTGGGCATTTTGGCTCAAGGAACGGACTGGCTGGTCACTGTACTTACCGAAAAGCAGAGAAGTGGGTGAGAAATGGACTTCCGGGGGAGCCAAGAGTCTGCACGGGTTGGGGCCAGCTTGAGGTGTGGAGCAGAGATCCCAGTCAGGCAGTGAGGTTTGTGCAAGTCTGCTTGGTGGCCTTGACGACACACCTCGGATGGGCAGCGTGGACAGCGTTTCCTTCCCTCACCGCTCTGGAGGCTGGAAGTCCGGGATGAGGTCCCAGGGTTGGTGTCTGCAGAGGCCCCTTCTCTCTGTACCCTTACATGGTGCTTCCTGTGCGTGCGCGAGAGAGCGAGCTCCAGCGTCTCGTCTAAAAGGACACCCGTCCTATCAGAGGGGGCACCCGGAGCCCTTCCTGGTCCGGCTCCTTTTCCTTCACACTCACCTGTTCCCGCTTCCGACTCCACCCACCGCGGACCCTTCCCACTTCTCAGGTGGTCAGGCACGGGCTCAGCCTGAGACGTGCACCAACGCTGCTCCTTCACCACCGGCGCCTTTCTCCAGCCGGAGCACAGTTGGGCGTCCGCAAGGGCCAGCCAGGGGGTGGGGTGGAGAGGTGGGAACAGTCAGGGACAGAGCCAAGGTCGTCAGGGAAGGAAGACATCTGCTCAAAGAAGCACAAGAACAACATCACGGGACAGGTCAGAGGATGCCGTCAACGCTAAGAACCAGGTCTTGACAGGTGCATGTTAGAAAGAAGGGGATTTCAGGGGCACCTGAGTGGCTTGGTTCGTTAAGCTTCTGACTCCAGGTTTCAGCTCCAGTCATGGTTTTGTAGTCGTGGCGTCGAGCCCTGCGTCCGGCTCTGAGCTCAGCATGGAGTCTGCTTCAGACTCTGTCCCTCTCCCTCCTGCTCATTCTTTCTCTAGTAAATAAATAAAATCTTCTAAAAAGAGAAGAGAAATAAGGGCATTTCATTGGTCAGCAGTGACATAAACGGGAGGGTTGGCAAGGGTGAGAGAATGAGGAAACCTCATGGGGGAACCTGCGGATTCCTAACCTCTGGCTAGACACAGCCTCTTTCCAGGAAGAACAGGGAGTATCTGGAAAGACAGTCCTCCGTCCTCTCCAACCTGCCTCCGCGGCATCTCCTTATCTGTGAAGTGCATTTGCCATAAGTGATATTGATGGCTTTTCACCACGTTAGTCCTTCTCACCCATGAGAGAGCATTTGCGCTCCAAACCAGGAGATACAGCACTAAGTAACATACAAATGGGTCCTGCAGGCTTCCAAATGCTTTCGTTTTAAATCCCAAAGCGGTGGTGGCTCAAACTTGTTACTCAGCAAGTGCTGCTGGAGCAGGGACGTTGTGCCACACTCCGCCTGCGGAGGTTCAGGAGGAGGGACCGGTCAGCAGCGTTCTGGGTGAGTAAGCAAGGAAGACAGGGGCAGAAAACGTCCTCTGCATTTAAGCAACCAGGAAGTTCTCGATGTGCTGCTGGCTTATCTGTGGCCCAACGGCAAGCAAAATAAATGAGGGAAAAAATTTCATGATGGGAAAATTCTCTCTGTGACGTGTTGAAGAATTTGGGGGAATTAATTAATTAACTAATGTAGAAGCCATTCTACAATATGTTTATTTGTTTTTATGTTCAAAATACTATTGTTCTTGGTGCAAAATAATAAAACTTGGAAAACAAAACAAAACATACAGGCAGGAGTAATCAGTAAAAGTAATCTGTAATTACCCCGTGGAGAGCGGCAATAGGCACAGTGAACATTTCGTTATATGCCCTTCCAGACTTCTAGCTACACATCGTTATTATTTTAAATAAAATGGTATCACATCATTTATACCGTTTTTAAAAAATAATAGCTTTATTGAGGTACGATTCACATATCAGTACAATTCACCCATTTGAAGTGTGAAATTCAGTGCTTTCAGCACACTCACAGTGTGTTCCAGCATCTCCACAGGCAGTTTTATTTTTTTAAAAGATTTTATCTATTTATTTGACAGACAGAGAGATCACAAGTAGGCAGAGCAGCAGGCAGAGAGAGAGGGGGAAGAAGGCTCCCCATTGAGCAGAGAGCCCGATGCAGGGCTCAATCCCAGGACCCTGGGATCATGGAAGGCAGAGGCCTTAACCCACTGAGCCACCCAGGCGCCCCCGAGACTATTGCCATTTTGACAATGTTATTTTTCTAGTTTGTAAACATGGGATATATTTCCATTTATTTAGATCTCATTTAATTTCCCTCGATAACATTTTACAATTTTCAGAGTATAAGTTCTAAATTTCATGTTATTACTAAGTATTTTTGATCCTATTATAAATGGAGCGTTAATGTCATGTTTTTATTGTCCTGTGCATGTGTACAGAAATACAGTTGATATTGACCTTATATTCTGCAAACTTGCTGAATTCATTCATAAGTTCTAATAGTTTTTTAGTGATTTCCTTAAGATTTTCTAAATATAACATCATGTCATCTGTGAGTAGAGACAGTTTTACTTGTGACTTTGATTTCTTCTTTCTTCCTAGTTGTCCTGGCAAGGATCTCGTGCAGCATTGGACAGGCAACAGTGGACGATGTTTTCTACCAGATCTTAGCATGAAACCTCTCATCTTTTACCAGTAAGTGTAAGGTTAACTATGGATTTTGTTCATTTTTAGGATTCTTTACCAGGCTGAAGACTGTCCCTTCTTTCAAAGTTTGCTCACTATCTTTATTATGAAGGTGTTGAATTTTCTCAAATGATTTTTCTGTATCTGTTGAGATGATCATGTGATTTAAAGTTTCTTTTTTTATTCTATTTATATGGTTTATTACATTAATTGATTTTCTTTTTTTTTTTAAAGATTTTATTTATTTATTTGACAGGGAGAGAGATCATAAGTAGGCAGAGAGAGAGGGGGAAGCAGGGTCCCTGATGAGTAGAGAGCCCGATGCGGGGCTCGATCCCAGGACCCTGAGATCATGACTTGAGCTGAAGGCAGAGGCTTAACCCACTGAGCCACCCAGGCGCCCCCATTAATTGATTTTCAATTGTTAAACTAAACTTCTGTCTTTGGAATAAATCCCACTTGATCATTGTGTATAATTCTTTTTATGTGTTTTTATATTCCACTTACTAAAAAGTACTATCTTGTTGAGAATTTTTAATCCATATTCATAAGGGATATTGATCTATAGTTTTCTTGTGATGTCTTTGTCTGGTTTTGGGATCAGAGTAATATTGCCTTCACAGATTAAGCTGAGACGTAGTCCTTCATCTTCTACTTTTTGAAAGAATTTTTGAAAAGTTGCTATTAATCCTTCCTTAAATATTTAGAATCACCGGTGAAGCCATTTGGGCCCAAGCTTTGCTCTGTGGGTAGGCTGTGAATACGACCCAGTCTCCTCACGTGTTATAGATGTCCTCACGTGATGGGGTGCCTGAGTGCCCAGGTGGCTGAGCATCGCCTTCACCTCAGGTCATGACTCAGGGTCCTGGGATTAAGTCCCATGTGGGGCTCTCTGCTCAGTGGGGAGTCTGCTTCTCCCTCTCCCTTTGCCCCTCCCCCCAACTTGTATGCACACACATGCGCGCACGCACTCTCTCTCTCTCTGAAATAAGTAAATAAATAAATCTTTAAATGTCTCTGTCTCCAGGGGAACATGGACGGCTCAGTTGGCTGAACCTCTGGCTTTGGCTCAAGTCATGATCTCAGGGTCCTGGGATCACGTGGGGCTCTGTGCTCAGCCAGGGGTCTGCTTCTTGCTCTCCCTCTTCCTCACCCCCCACTCATGTTCTCTCTCTCAAATAAACGAATGAAATCTTTTTAAAATAAACAAATAAATAAATGTCTCTATCCCCAGTAACATTTTTGTTTTGGAGTCTCTTTTCTCAGACATTCCATGCTCACGGACTGGAAGAACAAATACTGTTAAAATGTCTACACTACCCAAAGCAGCCTACACATGTAATGCCATCTCTATCAAAACACTAACAGCATTTTTCACAGAGCTAGGACAAATGATCCTAAAACTTGTATGGAACCACGGAAGACCCCACATGGCCAAAGCGACTTTGAAAAAGAAAAACCGGAGGCATCACAATTCCAGATGTCGAGTTATGCTACAAAGCTGCAGCGATCAAAACAGTATGGTACAGGCACAAAATAGACACATAGGTCAACACAACAGAATAGAAAACCCAGAAATTAACCCACAATTATATGGTCAATTAGTCTTCGACAAAGCAAAAAAAAATATCCAATGAGAAACAGAATGTCTCTGCAACGGTGGTGTTGGGAACACTGGACAGCCACATATAAAAGAAGGAAACTGAGCCACTTTTTAACATCATACACAGAAATAAATCAAAATGGATGAAAGATGTAAAGACGAGACCTGAAACCATAAAAATCCCAGAAGAGGAAACAGGCAGTAACCTCTTTGACAACTGGCCACAGCAACTTCTTTTCAGAGATATCTCCTGAGGCAAGGGTTAAAAAAAAAACAGAAATAAGCTGTTGCGACTGGATCAAAGTAAGATGCTTCTGCACCGCAAAGGAAGCCACGACATGTAAAGGCAACTTACGGAATGGGAGCTTTTGAAGGGTTCGTGTCCAAAGTAAATAACTTAAAAAAAACTCAACACCCCCCAAAATGAATAATCTCATTAAAATATGGGAAGAACACATAAGTAGACATTTTTCCAAAGAAGACATCCAGATCGCTAACAGACACATGAAAAGATGTTCAATATCACTTATTACCAGGGAAATAAAAATCAAAACTGTAATGAGATATTACCTCAAATGGGTCAAAATAGCTATAATCAACAACACAAGAAATGATAGGCATTGGCGAGGATGTGGAGAAAGGGGAACCTCGTGCACTGTTGGTGGGAATGCAAGCTGGTGCAGCCGCTCTGGAAAACAGCGTGGAGTTTCCTCAACATTAAAAACGGAACTACCCTGTGACCCAGCAATTGCACTACTAAGAATTTATTCAAAACTACAAAAATACTAATTCAAAGGGACACATGCACTCCGACGTTTAGAGCAGCTTTATGTACAACAGCCAAATTATGGAACGCCCAAGTGTCCACTGATGGATGAAATGATAAAGAAGAGGTACAGACATACAGTGGACTATTACTCAGACATGAAAAATGAGATCGTGCCATTTGTAGTGATGTGGAGGGAGCTAGAGGGTATGATGCTGAGTAAAACAAGTCAGAGAAAGACAAATACCATATGAATTCACTCATATGTGGAACTGAAGAAACAAAACAAATGAGCAAAGAGAAGAGAGAGAACGAACGAAAGGCAAACGAAGGAATAGACTTCACTTGAGCGCACACACGTCGGCCACCGGAGCAGAGGTGGGTGGAGGGATGGGAGAAACAGGAGGCTGCGATGAAGGAGCGCGCTCGCTGCGATGAGCACCGGAGTCGTACGGAAATGCTCAACCGCCACATTGTACCCCGGAAGCCAATCCGACACTGTTTGTCAACGACACTGGGACGGAAAACTTTTCAAAAATGAAGTCCGTTTTGTCTAATGTTACTGGAGCCACTCCAGCTTCCTCTGGTTACTATTTGCATAATGTATCTTTTTCCATTGTTTTACTTCCAATCTATTTCCATCTTTGGATGTAAAATGAGTCTCCTGTGACAGCATAAAATTGGATCTTGCTTTTCAACATCTAATTTGACAAGATGTTTATTGCCTTCTCGCACTGGGTTGTGCAACCCACTCACAGTTAACGTTACTGTTGATACAGTTGGCTTTATGTCTACCATTTTGCTTTTTGTTTCTCATGTGTCTCATCTCCTCTTTGTTACACGGTTACTCCTTTCATTTTCCCTTTTGCACTGAGTACATTTTTCTAAGGGAGCATTTAATTTATGATTTTCATTGCATATTTTTGAATTAGGTCCTTAATGATTTCTCTACGGCTTACCACAGGCATCTTATCAGAATCAGCTTCACATTTATATGTTTAATTCTAGTGAGACATAAAAGGGTTCCTCCTGCATAGCTCCATTCCCTAGCTTTCCTTTCTGTGGTATAAGTTACGTGCATGCTATCTGTATAAACCTCACAGACCCAACAACACCTCGTCATTATCACTTTATAATATTTTAAGTATTTTAAAACCTAAAGAGGAAGAGTGACCATAAATTCATAGCTTTTGTTATACTGGGCATTTTACTGACCATTTCTGATTACCTTCATTTTTCCTGAATGAGTTCTGGTTTCCTTGTGGAAACATTTCCTGAGCACAGTACAGCTTTGCTGCAACTCATCTCTCTTGTGTATTTTTGGCAAATATATTACATTTCTGTATGTTATAAGCCTAACAATGTATCATAAACATATGTTTATATACTCACTTTTTAAGTAGTTAAAAGAAAGTAAATATGCATTTATACTATTATAATTTATAATTATCTTCACTGTGCTCTTTGGTTTTCTGTGTGTCTATGTGTAATTTGAATTCCCGTCAGGGATGACTAGCCTTTAAGACTTCCTTTAGTATTTCTTGTAAGGTGATCCATAGGCAACAAATTCTGTCAGCTTTCGTTCATTTAGGAAAGTCTTTATTTCAGCTTCATCTATGAAAGAAATGGCTTTACCAGGTAGAGGAGTCCTGGTTGACAGTTTATTCTTCAAGCGCTTGGACAATGTGCTCCCGACCTGCCCCACTTCTGGCGAGACGTCGGCTGTCAATCTGACAAGGGCTCCCTTGTAAGTGCTCGGTTGCTCCTGGCTTCCAAGGTTTCCACCGTGTGCTGAGCCTGCAGCGCTGTCCAGAGGGTGGTCTGTTGTGGGACTATCTGCACATATTCCTTTGGGACTTTATTGAGCGTCCTGGATTGTTTTTTAATAACATTGGGAAGTTTTCAGCCATTATTTCTTAGAATATTCTTTTTGCCCCTTTCTCTTTTCTCCTTCTATTTCCGTGACAGGCATGTTGGTGCCCTCGCTATTATCCCACAAATTTTGCAAAGCCGTATCCACATCTCTTCCTTCTCTGTCGTTTGTATGTGCTGCCTGCGTGATCCTTACGGATCTACCTTCAAGTGTGCTCACTTCCTTCCGCTGGTTCCAAACTACCCTCTGGTGAACGTTTCATTTCAGCTGCTGTAGTTTCAACTTCAAAATTTCCTTTTTTAAAATACTTTCTGGCCCTTTGTGGATATCTTCTCTTTGATGGCACTGTAATCGCACCATCCTTTACTTCATGAATTATGATTCCAGGTAGTTCTGAGAACTTGTTTATAATGGCTACTCTAGAGTCTTAGTTACGATCTGGTCTTGCCACTCTCACAGGCAGTCTCTGTTGCTTGCTTTTCTTTGCCTTCTTTTTTTTTTCTTCTCTTTTCTTTATTTTTTTTTCTTTGGTTTCTGGGTCATGGTTTCCTTTGCCTATGTTTTAATTGTGATTTCTATTTTTCTGGGTTTTTTTTTTTTATCCTTCTTTGTTTTTCCACTTAGCCACAGAACATTAATATTTTCCTGTGTTAGTGAAAGAATCTCCCAGGATGCGATTTCATATGGCTGTAGAATACACTTAGAATGGGTGCCCCAGGGTTAAAGCCTCTGCCTTTAGCTCAGGTCATGATCCCAGGGTCCTGGGATTGAGTCACACATTGGGCTCTCTGCTCTGCGGGAAGCCTGCTTCCTCCTCTCTTTCTGCCTGCCTCTCTGCCTACTTGTGATCTGTCTGTCACATAAGTAAATAAAATCTTAAAAAAAAAAAAAAGAATGGGTGCCCCAGTTTATTAAACCTGTACAGTGTATATGGACCTTTCCCACTCTAAGTTTTCACTAAGCAAACTTCTTTTCTTTTCTTTTTTAAAGATTTTATTTATTTGACAGAGAGAGAGATCACAAGTAGATAGAGAGGCAGGCAGAGAGAAAGAGGGAAGCACGCCCCTGCTGAGCAGAGAGCCGGATGCGGGACCCGATCCCAGGACCCTGAGATCATGACCTGAGCTGAAGGCAGCGGCTTACCCCACTGAGCCACCCAGGCGCCCCAGCAAACTTATTTTCTAAGGACTTATATTTTCCACAAACACAAAAACAGATGACCAGCTGTCCTCTTTCCCTCTTCAAACAGAATAAAAAATTATGGTTTTAAGGTGTAACGAAGATTATATAATTCGGACAGAGGGAAAACTATGTAATCATAGAAAGTCAATATTGATGTCCATGTTTGAGAGACTTGTTCAGACCTTGTTTCTTTCCTTCTGGATTCTCGGACATGGCTTTGTTTCTCAAAGGGGATGTTACTGGCATTCTGGATGGGGCTGTGTTTCCCGTGTGGTGTCATGCCGCAGAATGTGTGATGGTTAGCAGCCCTCACCCTTCGGCTGAAGTCGGGACCGCTTCCCAGTTCTCGTGACAACCCAAATCCCCTTTTCCCTTTGACAAAACATTGTTGAAAATCACTGGACCGTCTGTCCATAATAGTGTACTTTCAGTCCTGATAGTACGTAAGGGGATGGAGAACAGATATTTGTGCAAAACAATAACCTAGAGCACAAACGTCGCTACTTCTAGTCTGTGCCCCAGACCTGCCGGTGCGGCCCAGATGCAGGGCTCCACGTGCTCAGCCTGCAAACAAGCCTGTGAGGTTCGTGTCCCTTCCCCGTGGTCCATGTGAGGACACTGAGCCTCAACGGCAAGGAAACTGCCCAGAGTTACACAGCTCTGGTCGCTGAGCTGTGAGACGGAGGCCTCGCGCTCACCAGCGCCACTGACACAGGGCAAAAACGAACATAAAAGACAGAATATGTAAGAGGATCTGTTGCTGTTTCTTTCTCTGGGAGGTCATTACACGGTGTCTGTCATGACTGAGATTCATACGTATGCTACGCTTCAGAGTAAAACAAACAAAAGAGAGGGGCGTGTTTACACACAGCCGTTTTGTAAAGGTCTGATTGTAAGTTGAGAAGAGAGAAAGAAGAGCAAAGCCTCGGGGCGCCTGGGGGCTCAGTCAGTTAAGCATTCAGCTCTTGATTTCAGCTCAGGTCACCATCTCAGGGTCATGGGATTGAGTCCCACATCTGGGTCCCTGTTGAGTGAGGAATCTGCCTGAGATTCTCTCTCTCTCTGCCTCTCCCCCGCACCTGCTCTCTCTCCAAAAAAAAAAAAAAAAAAAAAAAAAAAAAAAAAAAAAATCGAAGCCTAGAAAAAGAAAACCAAGTTCTAAAGGGGTAGAACTCGGTACTTAAGAAGATTAGGAAGACGTGTGCTTCTCATCTGCACTGAATTTCTCCGTTTGTGGGGCATAAATAATGTTCCTCATGAGCTAAGTTATTCTTTTAAAATATTTGTCTTCTCAGCTTCTGAAGGTGTTAACACAGCATTTCCATAGCTGTGCTGGGCGTCTGTCTTCTCCTAATCGTCTTCATCCTTAGTTCTTCTTGCTGCTCCACGATGGGGAAGGTGGGCGCTGTGTTCCTCGCCCCTCCGGACAGGCTTCAACGAGCTGCTCTCCAAGGCCCCGTGCTGAAGTGAGGTTCTGGGCGTGGCCCCTGGAGGCCCGAGGGGAGAGAGGGTGGTACGGTTTGGGAATCCAGGAGAGGTTCGGCGGGGTGGAGTCCGAGGACCAAGAAAGAATTCTTGGATGTCTTTGGTGCAAAACGGTGGTTTATTAAAGGAGACAGGACGCATGCACCGAAGCAGCAGCTGCAGAGGGGGCCTGAGGAGGCACAGTCAGGAAAAGGGAGGTTTCAAAAGAACTTTCATATGCTAAAGAGGACCAACAGGATCCTGGAGCGCCTGCCACTGTCCAGGTAAGGTTGTTTACTCCTCTAGCAAGGCGGTAACTTGCTAGACAGTTGGGAGCTTCCTGGAAGAATGTCTCCTGTGTCCACCCAGGAGGGAAGGAGGGTGGAGGGGGTGGGGGGGGAGGTTCTGGGTGTCAGCTTCTGCTTTGTCCTCGGCCTCGGCCTCGCGGCCGCTCCCTCATCAAGAGCCCGGCCCACTCACTGTCCAGCGCTCAAGGGGACGGTGTCTGGGCCTGGTGCTGAGAGATCGGCTGGATAGGTGTGGCAATCCTCTACGGGACAGCCTGACTGCTAATGGGAAGAAGGCAGGCGTAAAGCGTGGGAGCAATGTGTCTCAGTCCTGACACAGTAGCTTCCCCTCTGCAACCGTGTCTGCGTCCGGCCAGCACCCGCAGGTGTGTTGTGAAGGAGGTGACACTCAGACCCGGCGGACTGGTCCTTCCACCTTCAGCCCACCGCTCTTTCCTCACGACCTCCGGCTCTGCAAATATTGCGATAGGTGACCTCAGCCGCTGCGGTCACGTGATTGTTCTGGCTGACCCTGACCAAGACACAGCCCTAAAATAACAGAATTTTGAGAACCACAGACAGACTCAATGCTTGAGCAGGACGGGGGGGCCTTTTCTTCCTGAAAGTAAAAGGAAGTTCATCTTCTTCAGTTGATGGACACTGAGGCCTCCTGTGGTCTGCAGGTTGCAAGAATAAACTCTTCTTTCCGTCTGCTAACCTGTCCTTTGTCAGTTTCATTCCGAGGCCCTCCTCTTCAGCAAGACTCATCTGAGCTCGCGCATCCAGAGGTCTCTGGGGGCCGGGTCGACCTCGTGAAGGGAACTTCACACGCGTGTTCTCAGTGGGACAGGGAGGCACACACAGGCCAACTCCACGAAGCCTGATTTCCAGAGAGGTCCTGAATTCACAAGTGACCCTGGCTTTCTAACATGCCCGTCTCCCTCCTCAGTGTGTGCTCTGAGGACCCCTGCCCCACAGTGCTTAGGAAGCTTCCTAAAACGGACCTCCCTAGGCCCTGCCTCTGACACACAGAATCAGAACCACCTGCAAGAGGCCTGGGCAAGAGGCAAGAGGAGAACCGCGTTACAGGTTCTCCAGGTCTCCATGCAAGAATCCCTCCGGCATGTGGAAGGAACTTTAGGAAATACAAAGTTGAAAGCGTCGTGGTCCCATCCTCCAGAAGTGCACAAATTCACCTAAGAAGAACAGACTCGCAGAATGTCAGCAGACGGGAGAATGTTGGTCAGTCCGCTTGAAGAGCTCTACAGAAACAGAAGTGTGGATGCCCACGTTTACAAACTTGTCCACAAGTCAAGATCTGGTTAGTGGTTTAACACACAGTTTCAGGGGCGCCTGCGCAGCTCAGTCCATTAGGCGCCTGCCTTCAGCTCAGGTCATGATCTCAGGGTCCTGGGATCAGTCCCACATCGGGCTCCCTGCTGGGCGGGAAGCCTGCGTCTCCCTCTGGCTGCTGCTCCCCCTGCTTTTCCTGACAAATAAATAAATAAAATCTTTTCGAAAAATAAATTTAAAAAATAAAAATGAGATACAATTTCTGGGGCACCTGGGTGGAGCCGTCGGTCAAGCGTTGGACTCTTGGTTTCAGCTCAGGTTGTGATCGCAGGTTCATGCGATCGAGCCCCAAGTCAGGCTCCTGCACACTGTGGAGTTTGCTGGAGATTCTCTCCTTTCCCTCCCGCCCTCCCCCACTCATATACACGTTCACCTCCTCTCTCTAAAATAAATAAATAAATCTTTATAAAATAAAATAAAATCTCAGTAATCCTGACTACAGACTGTGCTTTTTGTCTTAGGCTAGGGCAGAAGCTCCAGAAACCTGCGGACGAGGGTCTGGGCGGATGCGATAACCTGAGACCAGGATGTCAAATACCGTTGCAGCAAAAATCAATTTGGGCTGAATAAAAACTAGCGGTTACTGAAGTCAGCCAGAGCCTGGCTCCAGAGACGAGACAGGAGTCAAAGCCATGTCAGGCCACGGCCAGGGAGAGCCGCTGTGCACGGGCAGCATGGGCCCCGCCGCAGGGTGTTAGGGACCGGGCCGAGCTGTGGGCACACACGCCAGCCCTCTCCCCAGCGGCGGGAGGAGCCACTCTCTGTGGGATTCCAGTTCGGAGCACAGCGTTGACCGAAGTGTAGAGGGTGGCCCGGCAGCAAGAGGCAGCGAGAGATGAGAAGGAAGGAGGGAGAGTAGGAAAAGGGGAAAGAGAATGTGGTGCAGACCGGCAGGGACACAGGGGACAGGAGGCAGGAGCAAGGACGGCGCCAGCACTGGGGAGTGGATAGAGGACCAATGACCAGGTGCTCAGGCCCAGCAGAGCCGAGAGCAAGAGGGGCCGGTGGCGAGCGCCGGGCCCAAGGCCAGGACGGCAGCGAGAAAGTCAGCCCCGAGGTAAGGGGCTCCTGGGAAGTGTGAAGCCCCTTCCCAGCCCGTCTCAGGGGGCAGTTGAGAGCCGGAGAAAGCGGGCGGCCTGGCCCACAGCTCAGACAGGGGCTCTTCAGGGAGGGGTCCAGCGGGTGGCCTCGGGTCTGCGGCGTCCAGACAAGATGTGACACAGCCGTGAAGAGACTCTTGTCCTGGAGAACCGTCCACAGCTGCTCTGCGAGGAGCCCACGGAGCCTTCCCAGGCGCCCCCCCAGGGCCACCCCCTTAGAGCCGGAGCCACCAGACCCGGAGGACGGCACCCGGCACTGCTTCCGACCCTGGGACGAACAGAAGGAGGAAAAGAGCCCCAAGGGAAAAGACACGATGTGGGGGGAAGGCGACCGCAAGAAACGAAAACGCTGCAGCCGCATCCTCGGAGCGAGAAGGTAGAGAGTGAAGCCAGGACACAGCACGGAAGCTGCTTTTAAACTGAAGCTCGTTTGTTCACTTAATAATTAATTAATACACTTATTTTTAGAGAGCAAGACTGGGCATGTGTGCAAGAGGGCATGAGAGGCATATGGAGAGGGAGAGAATTTTTTTTTTTTAAATATTTTTTATTTATTTGACAGAGAGAAATCACAACTAGGCAGAGAGGCAGGCAGAGAGAGAGGAGGAAGCAGGCTCCCTGCAGAGCACAGAGCCTGATGCGGGGCTCGATCCCAGGACTCTGGGATCATGACCTGAGCCGAAGGCAGAGGCTTAACCCACTGAGCCACCCAGGCGCCCCGGGAGAGAAATTTTTTTTAAAGATTCATTTATTTTTAGAGGGAGAGCGGGCATGCATGCGAGTGAAGGAGGGGCCGAGGGGGGAGGGAAGGGTCTCGGGCAGACTGGAGCCTGCCGGGGGGCTCAGTCTCAGGGCCACGACAGCACGACCATGACCGGAGCCACAATCAAGACTCAGATGCTTAACCAGTCGAGCCACGCAGGGCCCCAGAGGTGAACGCCTTAAAAAGGAAACACTGAAGGCGGGGAAAGTTGTCGTGAAAAAAAAAAAAAACAAATACAAACCAGAAAAAAACAACTAGAGAGTATCACTGCCAGTCTCAGCAGGACAGGGGCAAGGTGAATTTTTTTTAAACTCTCAAAATCCAACAGGAAAAGGGCTGAAAACAGGGATGAAATAAGACACACCTGTGCTTCTGCGACAAGTAGAACTTCCAAGGAAGCAGGAGGAGCGCCGCCCGCCATTCCGGAGCTCGGGTTGGGGTGCTCCCGAGGGCTGCCCTGCTGAGTGCCGAACAGGGGATGAGCTCACCGATGCCTCAAAAGCAGCCCTGGGTTGAGCAGATCAGGAGCAACGCCCAGGCCCTCCCAGGACACAGCACCGAGGCTTCCTTACCCAGACCCCTTCACTGGCCATGGAGGGACTTAGGCACCGACTTCTCACATGCTCCTCAGGAACGGAGGGATGAGAAAGCAAACAAGCACGAAGGCACCAGATCTAGGGGAGCAAAGTCCAGCACAGGACGGGGGAAACGCCAGACTCCTGAGGTGGGTCCTGAGCAAAACCTGGCACGCTGAGGCAGGAGGTCAACACCCAGACAACAGGACTGCCGACAGCCCGATGTGTCTGGGCCCCTCGAGGAGATTGCTGTGCTCATGGTGGAGAGTTTAGGAGAGAATTCACGATAAGTGCATGGAGAGTTAAACACCTGAAAGACCAATGCAATTATTCACTTTAAGGAGAAAAAAAGCATAGAAGAAAGGAAACAGGGGCGCCTGGGTGGCTCAGTGGGTTAAAGCCTCTGCCTTCGGCTCAGGTCATGATCCCAGGACCCTGGGATCAAGCCCCGCATCGGGCTCTCTGCTCATCAGAGAGCCTGCTTCCTCCTCTCTCTCTGCCTGCCTCTCTGCCTGCTTGTGATCTCTGTCTGTCAAATAAATAAATAAAATCTTAAAAGAAAAAAGAAAACAGAATCACAATTTTCAGTGTGAACGGTGTTTACATAGACACAAGTCAAATACCCAAATATTCAGGATAGAGCGTGCTGAGAACTGATGCTGAGACACAGCGCCTGTGCACGTGTGTGCCGCTACGTGTGCACGGGTGTGCGTGGGCGTGTGCCTGTGTTCACTTGTGCGTGTGTGTGCACGTGCGTGCATGTAGTGGTGAGCCAAAACACAAAGCACGCAAACTGAAGGTCGGTGGAAAACACCTGAAGCCACAGACGCAGGAGTCAGCAAGCACTCTGAACCCATTTTCAAGTTCAGTCGGGGGAGTCGGCCTCATCGGTCCCAGTGTGGCCTGGACGTCACCGTGTTTAAAGCTCCCAAGTGATCGGATCATCAAAGATTAAGAACCCAGTTGAGGGGCGCCTGGGGGGCTCAGTGGGTCAAGTGTCTGCTTTTGGCTCAGGCCATGATCCCGGGGTCCTGGGATTAAGCCCCACATCCAGCTTCCTGCTCAGTGGGGAGCCTGCTTCTCCTTCTTCCTTTCCTCCCCACTACTCCTTTCCTTTTTCTCTCTTAAAGAAAGTCTAGAAAAACAAAAAGACAAAACCCAAGAAACAAAGAACCCAGTCGAGAGCAGAGACTGCGAGTGGGCTGGTGAGGCTGAGAAGACCCCCTAGACCACCCACAGGCACCTCTCAGCGCGGCCTGTGTTTG
Source organism: Meles meles (assembly GCF_922984935.1). Lineage (NCBI taxonomy): Eukaryota > Metazoa > Chordata > Mammalia > Carnivora > Mustelidae > Meles > Meles meles. The sequence continues at coordinate 149,507,277 of NC_060072.1, read as the reverse complement.
TCTCTGACACACCTTCACGGGGAAGAAGAGTGGCTTCTTGGATGTCTTCTTGGTCTTGGAGGCCGGCATCCCGGTCCCTTGAGTTGCTCGGGAAGGGAGGGGGCAGAGACCGTCCGTGGACACTGATTTCCTGCATGGACGGAGCCCCGCGTTGGTGTTTTGCACGCAGTCTCACTGGAGGAGATCTTCAGGAAGAAAGGTTGGGATGGGGTGCAGACACATTGCTCCAGGCCAGCAGGCTCTGGGCAGGTGAGCCTGGCAAGGACGGGGTGCCACCCAGGAGGGACGGGCTGTGGGGTGGTTGGAGAGTGGGCAGCTGCGTGGGCCTGGGACCTGTTGCCTGGCCCGGGGGCCTGGCGCGGCCTCGTCTGTGGGGAAACGTCATCAGAAGAGTGGACTGTGGCCGCCTAGCGCATTGCTTCCTCCGTGGCAGGGGGTGGAAATCACCCCAGAAGATCTCGACTCAATGAAAATAAATACATTTCTCCCTCTCCCGCTCGTCTCCCCTCCTCTCCGTAAATCAGGTCCGACAGAGATACACGTACTGTATCACACAGTCCTTGCTCAGGAGGAAGATTCAAGCCGAGGCTTTCGGCAATGGGCAGAAACTCAGACTGGATCTCCTCGGAGGTTGTCTCCGTCTCAAGACCCCATAGTCCCGAGGGCGCAGTCTCCGCAGTACCTGAGACAGAACCGGTCACTCATGGCCGTCACACCAGGCCCTGCGGCAGTGGGCCTTGAGCTCACAGAACGGCTCTCTGAGGAAGCCAGGCTTCTCCAGAGCAAGCTGGGGCCCTGCGTGACAGCGGCTCCACACCAACAACCGGTGCTCATTAAGGTGATTCTCAGAAAGCGTCCAGAGAATTCTGTTCTCCTCGGCAACCCTCTCTTAGCATATTTTGGCTACTAAATGTACTTGACTTTGCACCAGCCTAAACTGATAGGTTCTGCCCCACGCGGGCAGCTAGCTGGAGGTGCGGGAGATGCTCACCGAGGATCGAGGCCGACTGCCCAGCCAGCGGCTGTCCGTCTGTCCAGCGACACTCCCGAAAGCCCAGCACCCCGCAGCTCCGCTCGCCGTGCTGGTGAGTTCTCACAAAGCTGAGATTCCTCCAAACCCAAGGAGAGTGAGGCTGGAGGCAGCTTCTCTCCTTTGTGCGGTGGCCTGGGAGGAGAGCTCCTTCCTGCGCCTGCGCTCCTGCTCTCCGAGAACAGCGGCTGGGGAAGGCGCTGGAAGGAGAGAGAGCAGCTGCAGGGGGAGGACAGGTGTCTGCCGGAGGGGCCTGGGGCAGTGGACACTGACTCACGCTGCCCAGAGCACGCCCAGCCAGGCTCTGCGGGTCTCGTCCTCGCCCAGACCACGCCGGGGCCCTATGTTGAGGTCTCGACAGGGTATTTTAAGAGAGACTGGGGCATCCAGTGGCAGGCTGAGACAGGGATGGAAAACCTGGAAACTGTTTGGGGGAATCATTGAAGGAAACAGGAATGGTTTCTGAACTGGACTACATTTGAGGCAAACGTGATTGAAAGTTTCAAATATTTGGGAGGAAGTTTTTTAAAAACTGGCTCATTTTTACTTGGTGTGGAAGATAAAGCTTGTGTTTAGTCCGGCCACATTTGCCTTCCTTTCTGCCTTCTTGCCGCCCACCTCAGTCGGGCCGTGTTCAAGCAGGCTTCCGCTGCCTGCGGGCTCTGCCAGGAGGTTCGAGGACCCTCCCTGACTTGTACAGAAGTTTGTAAGAAATTAGACTTTCAAGTGGTGCTAGAGAGAGGAGTGGTCTTTTTAAGAATTAGGAGAATAAGATATTCTGGGAGGAAGGAGATGGACGTAGGTGACTTGCCCCGTGGTGAGAGACCTCACCCCCTTCCAGGAAGGCACCGTGGAAGGCAGGAGGGCCTGGGGGCCTGGGGGTTGCTGAGCAGCCAAACCCCACACAGCCCCCGTGGGACGCTGAGCATTCCAGTGGTCTTGGGCATGAGCGAACAGACTAAAATAGGAATGTCCCTGAGTACTGGCTCCCACGGGCCGGAACTTTTCCCCGCCCCGTGGCTGTCGGGTTGTGGCCGGGAACTTTATACTCACTGGCTCTGAGGGCTGACACTGACCGCACCGGAGGGAGGCACGGATGTGGACGTGAACTGACTTAAGGAAAGACATTGCCACTACTTCCTCACCTGTATTTGCAGCTTGGGTAGCCGTACGTTCGCGGAGTTCAATGACAGAGCAGGCCCCGCGAGTGCAAGGTTCAGAGGGGAGGAGCTCAATGCAGACCAGAAGCCTTAGCTTAGCACGGACGCCGCCCAGCGACAGCACGGACCCCGGCGAGAAGCCGTGAACTCTGATCACAGCTGGGGACTGGAGCGCTGCCCTTCAAGGGTGCTTTGAAGGACAATCTCATGATGGTCGGCTCAAATCTGATTGAGTCATCTCCTCCGTCCCCTCCAAATCTGGGGTTCTGTGAGTCTGTCAAGCCACGGAGTCCACGCGTCAGGGTCAGAGCAGGATGGAGGGTCCAAGCAGCTTGTAAAGACTGACCCCGGGCTCCCAGGGAAGCAGAGGCTGGACTGGAGCGTCCCAGCCCTGTCGCAGGTGCGGAGCCCATTTTCAGAGAGGATAGCTGTGTCAGCCTTGACTGTTCTCAGACTTGCTGTGTATTTTGTGTCTTCCTTGATGTCCGAGGAATGTTTTCCTTTCTTTTGTTGTTGTTTTTAATGGTGACTGTCAGACTGTGCCGGGAATCAAGAGAGAAGAAACTTCATGTGGAAACTGGAAGTAATCCTGGAGGAATCAGGGGCCAAGGAAAGGAAAGACACAGATGGAGAAGCCAGATGGAAACACAGTCACCTTCCCAAGCCAGGCTGGAGCTTTATCACAGGATGCCTCGAAGCCCCACTGTTGGGTTTGGCTGGACCGTCCCCCGGGGACACTCGCTGTGGGTCAGATGAACGTGGAGTTTGCAGAAACCACCGCAGCGGCATCTGAGTGCACACGCCTGTGCCCCGCTCCCACGCGGCGCTCACGCCCGGTTCTCGGGCAACTACCCCAACCCACCCATCGCTGTGCAAAACATTATCCGAGCAAGCTTTACGAGCAGAAATTAGTTCTTTAATTTTAATTATCTTTCATTTGATTGAAAACCCAAAGAATTCCGTCAGTTTAAATGCCGGTTCCAGTACCGAAGTGTGGACAAGTAACTTGTCTTTCCTGTTTTCGATAAGCCTATGAAGACGATCTTCGTCGCTCCTAACTCAACTACTGGCTGCTCCGTGCGACGCTAGATCCAGCTCCTCCTCGAGCGTCTTCCCGCCGGCGTCTTGCCCTCAGTCCTTCCGGCGGTGACTGTTGGACCCAAACCCAGAGCCAGGCTGTGACGCAGCCCATGTCCCTCCGTCGAGGAGCAAAAGTATCTCAGGGAGATGGCGCCCGAATGTGGCACCACCGCGGGCGGCCGGCGCAGGGCGGGCAGCTGGCTGCGCCTGTGCCCGGGGCCAGGGCGGGTTCAAGCAGGAGCAGCCCGGGCCAGCGCGGGGCGGGACGGAAGCCGGCCAGACGGTCGCAGGCATCCTGGGCCGGTGTCGCCCCCACAGGCCTGCCACACGAGCCACATCAGTCACCGCCGGGGATCTGGTCAGTACTGTCTGAAAACTGCAGAGAAGGCGGAGCAAGACGGCGGAGGGGCGGGACAGGGTCTCCTCCGGCCGCGGGAGTCCGCTGGCGCCACCGAGCCGCTCCGAGCACCCGCGAGCTCAGCGGGCGGGCGACAGGACGAGCCGCGGGGTCTGGGACGGGGCCGACCGCTCACCGGCAGGCCGGACGTGCGGAGCAGCGACCCCGCGGCGGTCACGGACGGCCGGGCGGAGGGGGAGTCGACGGGGAGGCCTCGGCAGCGACTCCCGGCAGGCGGCGGAGCACGAGGTCGGGACTTTGGGATCCCTCCGCGGAGGGGCGACCAGGGACTGGGCGGGCCGGGCCCCCGCGGGGACGCTGCGGTCTGGGGACACGCGGGTCACAGAGACGGGGCGTCCGCGTGCGGCCGAGCTGCCCGGGACCGCGGCGAAGCCGGCGGCACAGACGGAGCGGAGGCGGCTCAGCGCGGTTACCTTTACCCGTGACCGAGGCACAGTCCGGCCGCGGCCTCCGCGCAGGGACCCCGCGACGGGCCGACCTGGAGACTCACCTTCCTGCCCTGGGAGGAGCCGCGCGGCCGGAATCCGCGGGTTCGGAGGCTCCAGCGGGGGCCGCGCGGGAGACAGACGCGCGGTCACAGGCCGGGGAGCTTGGAGCGCGGCGGAGACCAGGGAGCCGGGAGGGACGGACGGCTTCTCCCCGAGGGTGCGCCGAGGGGCGGCCCGAGCGCTCGGCTCCTCCGGCTGGAGACCGGGCGGCCGCCATCTTCGTTCCCGGCCTCCACCGCGGTACGGAAAGCGCTCAGGGAACAAAAGCTCCGAGCGCGAACCCGAGCGAGGGCTTAGTCCGGCCCCTGGCAAGGGCGGTGCAGGCCGCCTCCGGCAAAGACATTGGAGAATCACTTCAGGCCCCAGATGTGCAAGAACATGCAGCCAAGACCAAGTTCACCGAGCAATGAGAACTGCGGAACTCCGGAGTTACGGGAATACGGCACATAGAATTCATGGTTTCCCCCCCAGGATCCTTTAGTCTTGCAGAGTTAAATTTTTTTTAATTTTATTTTCTTCTTATTCTACTTTAAAAATTTTAACATTTTTAACTATTTTATTGTATCAATACCTTTTTTAAAAATCTTTTAAAATTTTCATTTTTATAGTCATATTTTATCCCTTCATTGTATTTAACATTATTTTTTGTATACATATAGGGGTTTTTTTCTTGAAAATTTTGGGATACAATTTCTTCTAATAGATCAAAATACACCCTAAATCTAGCACATGGCTTTGTTCTAGTTTCCAGCCTGATCACATTCTTTCCTCTTTTTTTCTTTTCTTTTTTCAACCAAGTACTTATCAATTCCTTTTTTAGAATCTTTTTTAATTTTCATCTTTACAGTCATATTCCATCCTTTCATCGTGCACAAACAGAAGAATGAAACTAGACCATTTCCTTACACCGCACACAAAAATAGACTCAAAATGGATGAAGGACCTCCATGTGAGAAAGGAATCCATCAAAATCCTTGAGGAGAACGCAGGCAGCAACCTCTTCGACCTCAGCCACAGCAACATCTTCCTAGGAACAACGGCAAAGGCAAGGGAAGCAAGGACAAAAATTAACTATTGGGACTTCCTCAAGATCAAAAGCTTTTGCACAGCAAAGGAAACAATCAACGAAACCAAAAGACAACTGACAGAATGGGAGAAGATATTTGCAAACGACACATCAGATAAAGGGCTAGTATCCAAAATCTATAAAGAACTTATCAAAGTCAACACCCAAAGAACAAATAATCCAACCAAGAAATGGGCAGAGGACATGAACAGACATTTCTGCAAAGAAGACATCCAGATGGCCAACAGACACATGAAAAAGTCCTCCACATCACTTGGCATCAGGGAAATACAAATAAAAACCGCAATGAGATATCACCTCACACCAGTCAGAATGGCTAAAATTAACAAGTCAGGAAATGACAGATGCTGGAGAGGATGTGGAGAAAGGGGAACCCTCCTCCATTGTTGGTGGGAATGCAAGCTGGTGCAACCACTCTGGAAAACAGCATGGAGGTTCCTCAAAATGTTGAAAATAGAACTACCCTATGACCAGCAATTGCACTACTGGGTATTTACTCTAAAGATACAGACGTAGTGATGCGAAAGGGCACGTGTACCCGAATGTTTATAGCAGCAATGTCTACAATAGCCAAACTATGGAAAGAACCTAGATGTCCATCAACAGATGAATGGATAAAGAAGATGTGGTATATATACACAATGGAATACTATGCAGCCATCAAAAGAAATGAAATCTTGCCATTTGTGATGACGTGGATAGAACTAGAGGATATTATGCTGAGTGAAGTAAGTTGGTCAGAGAAAGACAATTATCATATGATCTCCCTGATATGAGGAAGCTGAGAGGCAGGGCGGGGGCTTGGGGTTAGGGAAGAAAAAAATGAAACAAGATGGGATTGGGAGGGAGACAAACCATAAGAGACTCTTAATCTCACAAAACAAACTGAGGGTTGCTGGGGGGAGGGGGGTCAGGAGAGGGTGGCTGGGTGACAGACACTGGGGAGGGTGTGTGCTATGGTGAGTGCTGTGAAGTGTGTAAGCCTGATGATTCACAGTAACCCTGTAGGGGCCTGGTTAGCAAAAAGAAGTTACTTGCAAACCCCGAATATAGGGGCGGGCCAGGCCAGATAGCCGTATTCAATCAGAGGGCTGTGCATATATTAACTGTGGTAGGTTGAAATCCGATTGGCCGGGCTCAACCACCCCTATAAAAGATGGTCTGTAAGGCTGGAGGAGGAGGGTTTTTTTTTTAGCAAGAGTGGCAGCGGCGCCACCGCGAGCAGCACCGCCCAGAGTAGCAGTGGCAGTGGCGCCATCTGGAGCTGTAACACGAGCAGCACCGCCCCGTGCACCAGAGCAGCAGCGGCAGTGCGCCGCCCCGAGCGACGCCACCCTGAGCCAGAGTGTCAGCAGCAGCGCCGCTGCCGCAAGCAGCCACGCCGCCTCGGGCAGCGCCGCCACCAGGAGCAGTTGCTCAGGAGCCAACGGTGCAGCCACGCCGGGAGTGGGTCTGTGGTACGGTGAGGGTGAGGCAGGGAGCCTCTGGGAGGGACCCCAACAACTGGGAGGCGGTGGTCCCCAGCAAGACTCGGGCACCTACCGGTCAGTTTGGTTTCTGATGCAGTTTGGTTTCTGATGCAGTTTGGTTTCTGATGCATGGCGCGAAATAAAGCTTTGCTTGATTTTCGCTTTGTGTCAGTCTCGTCCCTTTGATCACGGACCCTAACACCCCTGAGGCTAATAATACATTATATGTTAACTTCCTTAAGTATAAAGAAACTAGTGTAAGTTATTTTTCACAATACACGCATGTCACCTGACATAACGAAGACTTTATCTGTGTGATCAACACGTAAGTGGCGGGTGAGATTTTACACTCTCTGCACGAACTCTGCGTGGGAGGTGCGTCTGTACCCCCAGCACACCTTGACCCAGACGCCCCGTGGGTCTAGATCTGGGGCCAGCGGTCCATATTCATACCTACTGCGTGACAAGGAAGGCAGGCACAGAGGGCGATGGAAGGGGTGGTGACCTGACCCCCACCCGTGAGCACCGGCTGGCATGTGGACGTCTGCGTAGGTGGTGGGGCCTGAGTGGACAGGAGGGCGAGGGCGGAGGCCTGCTGGGCGGAGGCCTGGGCGTCAGGATTCTGACACTGTGCAGGAAAGCCTCTGCGTCACAGCCACGCGGTTGCCAGGACCAGTCCTGGGGAGTTGGCTGGAACCCCTGACCCAGCCCCCACCCTGCCTGCGCCTCCTCTGCGCTTGCCCGTCACTTCCTTGCTTCCCTGCCCGTGTTTGCTCTAGTGTCCTCGATCCAGGTGTCTCTCCTGCCCTGTGATACATTGTTGTTTCGCTTCAGCGACTTATTCTACAACACAGGTGTTGGCAGGGAGGAGACGTGGAGAATTCCAGGTCCCAGGCGAAGGGCTTGCACTCTGCGGCCCCAGGGTGCAGCTGCTGGGGACATTTTCAGTGGCGCAGGATGTCAGAGGTGAGCGTGGCAGGTGCCTGCTGTGTTTGGAGCTGACGCGGGCGCGGTGCCCTCCCTCTGGTGCTGGGCCCTCTGTGTGGACCGACTGGCTCTGCTCCTACGTCAACAAGCAGGAAAGGTTAAATATACTGGCCTAGGCGGGAGTTTCCTCCTCCTGCGCAGGCCCTGCCCTTGACACCAGGAGGAGGCGTCTGCGCGGGCAGCACTGGGCGTCTGCCACCTTCTGGGGTGGCTGCCGGGTGCGGGTGCCGCGTCCTCCTCCTCTGGCCCGCTGGCCCCCATCTGCCAGGCAGCCCCTCCCATGGAGGGGGGAGCTGGGGGAGGGTGCCGGCCGGACTGTGGGTGCCAGAGCACCCCGGTGTCGTCGGGGCTGGTGGCCGGTCGGATGGATCCCAAAGAGTGGAAACTGGCCCGTGTCCGCAGACGCCACCAAAACTCACGAGCCTGGGGTGTCAGAGTCTGAGTTCTCTGCAGTGGGGCTGAGTGGAGTCAGGGACTCAGGTGCCTGCAGGACAAGGGTCTGGAAGGTTTCTAGGGGACAGACCCCATAATAAGTAGGTTCTCCGGATGCAGAATGGGGCCGACACACACAGTGAGGAGCGATGTCTTCCTCAGTACCAGCAGGCTCACCAGCGTTTTCTAGGTGGAATGTTCTGGAACAGTCCAGCGACATCCAGAATTCTCATTAGCAGAGTTGGGAAGGGGAGCGCTGACAGGAGTCCAAAGACAGGCCCCGCGGGAGGCTCTGGAAGCGCCACCGGCTACAGGAAGGCAGGCCTGTCACCGCGGAGCCCCAGCCCAGTCCATGTTGCTCACTTTCCAAAGTTGGTGTGAAAAATGAAAGTTGGAAGTGTAGGCCAACAGACACATGAAAAGATGTTCCACATCACGGATTGTCGGGAAAATACAAGTCAAACCCACAGTGAGATCCCAACTCACACCCGTCAGAATGGCTAAAATTAACAAGTCAGGAAATGACAGATGCTGGCGAGGATGCGGAGAAAGGGGAACCCTCCTACACTGTTGGTGGGAACGCAAGCTGGTGCAACCACTCTGGAAAACAGCATGGAGGTTCCTCAGAAAGTTGAAAATAGAGCTACCCTATGACCCAGCAATCGCACTCCTGGGTATTTACCCTAAAGATACAAATGTAGTGATCTGAAGGGTCATGTACACCCGAATGTTTATAGCAGCAATGTCTACAATAGCCAAACTATGGAGAGACCTTCATATCCAACAACAGACGAATGGAGAAAGAAGAGGTGGTATATATACACAATGGAATACTATGCAGCCATCAGAAGAAATGAAATCTTGCCATTTGCGACGACGTGGATGGAACTAGAGAGTATCATGCTTAGTGAAATAAGTCAATCGGAGAAAGACAACTATCATATGATCTCCCTGATATGAGGAATTTGAGAAACAAGGTAGAGGGTCATAGGGGAAAAGAGGGAAAAATAAATGAAACAAGACAAAACCAGAGAGGGAGACAAACCCTAATCGTAGTAAACAAACTGAGGGCTGCTGGAGGGGAGAGGGTGGGGGATGGGGTGACTGGGTGATGGACATTAAGGAGAGCATGTGAGGTAGCGAGCACTGGGTGTTATCTAAGACCGACCAATCATAGGACTGTACCTCAAAACCAATAACATATCATGTGTTAATTAATTGAATTTAAATTGTAAAAATAAAAATAAAATTGGAAGAGTAATGGGCACATTCCCTGATGACAAGGTTGATGTTTTCCACAAAGCCCCAGGCTGGCATTGCCTCATCTAGCAAATAATACAAAGCCATTAAAACTGTATGGGGGGGGGGGGACCCTAGCATGGCCGTGGCCACAGCCAGTCCCGGGGAGAGTCCCCATGCACAGGGCGGCAGAAGGCACCCACTTCCTGTACAAGGGAGCTGCACTGGCCGCTGGGAGGGCACATGGTCTCTCGTGCTGACCCCCCATGGGAGTGTGGGAAGAGGAACGTGGTGCGGCCACTCTCTCCCCTGTGGACAGTGGAGGGACAGTTCCACGGCTCCATCTCCAGGGACCTGCCTTCAACTGCCGCACAGAAGGGTCAGACGGCTCTGTTCTGATGCTGTCCTTGCTCCTTCCGCACTAAGGCCTCCCTTCTGCTCAGACAGCAGATAGAACCCTGCACAGAGACGAGGACGCGCGTGTGTAAGCATGACGACGCCCGCACGTGTGTGTCTCCGGGTCCAGAGCCACGCTGCATCTGTTTCTTCTTGAGTGAGATGGCGTCTGGACCAGTGGATAAACCGGTGTGTGTGCGTTTCCTGCTGCTACTGTGACACGTGGCCGGCAACGAGGTTGAAAACAGCACAGAACCTACCGTTCTTCAGACTGGAATTCTGGAAGGGCCCCCCCACCCCGGGCTCACTTCCAGTTGCTGGTAGGGCTGCGTCCTCCTAGAGGGTCGCGGGAAGAAGCTACTTCCTTGCCCTTTGCAGCCTCTGCGGGCCGCCCACCTGCCTTCCATCCCCACAGGCCTCATGTGGCCTCCATCTGTCGCCCTCTCTGCTATTGCCCTCTTCGCCTTCCAGCTGCCTTGGAGTCACCGGAGCCCACCCCGTGCATGCCTCCAGGTCAGCTTGTTCGCACCCTCCATCCACCTTCACTTAGCTCCCCGGGCCATGTCTCGTAATGCACTCACGCACTCATGGTCCCGGGCATTAGGATGGGGCGCTTTGGGGCCACTACTCCGCTGAGCACACCCACCAATACGCCAGGCTCAGTGGAGGCATACGATGCAGATTTCTTAAAGAAAGTAAATAAATAAATAGGCCTTGATATCCAAACTCTACTGAATCGACCTAGTGTTTACCATTTGGGGCAGTGTGCACGTGTGTCTCTGCGGCGGCACACAGTAGGTCTAGAAGTCTGCAGACACCTGCTTTCTGGGCAGTGGGCATGTGTGCACACACTCTGCAATGGCGCACAGTAGGTATCCTCTGGTGGCTCACGGCACCAGAGGTGGACTCAGGGGGAGGCGCCAGCTGAAGAGATGCGCTGGGGCTCACGTCCGCTCCTCTTATGCTGCCCAGTGCCCAGCCTGTTCCCTGCTTGGTCAGAGATGTGGAGCCCAAGACGGTTAAACTGAAGGGTGCTTTTAGAGACACAGCAGCAGCAGGGCTGTGCAGGGGCCGGGAGACCTGCTTTCCCTTTGGATCCTGTCTGGAAGTGGCTCTTCTCCCGGAGAACACGGACCCAGATACGCCCCTCCGGGTGCTGCAGAGAGAGCTGGAATGGGCCATGCAGCCCCCAGGGCACCGTTGGTGCAGAACAGCTGGTGTCCATTTGAGTTACTGAGCATCGTTTAGTAGGTAGAAAGGAATCGTTGGCCGGTACTTCATGCTGGAAGGCAGCCTGTGTCGGTGTGCCAGCCCCAGGAAATGAGTGAGCCGCCCAGTGGACGGACGGGGCTCATGGAGGGTTGTCTGTGTGCCCGGGATGGCGCGGGGTCCTCACGACCCCCTGTGGTTGCAGCAGGAGGTACAGAGGCCGGGGTCAGGACGCCGGGGGGGGGGGGGGCTCCAGCAGGCACAGAGGGAAGAGGAACTGGAAACCAGTGTCAGAGCCCACCAGGACTGTGTTGTCCACCATGGGGTCACAAGATGTCCTGAGTTGTCCCCAATCTCTCTTCGTCAGTCCTGTGCGGAAGAACCGGCAGTGACATTCACAGACCGCGTCGGGGATGGGCAGAGCCCACCACAGACCGCATCCAGCGGTCAGCGGGCCGGCCAGTGGGCAGCTCCCAGAACCTGACACAGCCCAGGCCCGGCTCTCGCCCACGTGCTCTGCTGCTGGCTTGCACAGACCCGTCCCGGGCCCTTTGCAGATGTGCACAGCTGGGATTGGGTTCACACCACTGAAGATTTTCTCTGTAATACCAGGACGTGAGTCCTCCCAGAAAACTGCCAGAAACATCTCCGGCCGATGCAGAGGCAAGAGCAGGAAAGGGAATCAGGACCTCCCCACAAGGCAGGCCCTCCTCTCCTGCCGGCCCCTGACCCCCTCCAGGCAGGGTCTCTCTCCCACCCACTTGTCCCCCCACAGATGCTCTCTCGAATCCGCCTCCCCAACCAGAAGATGAACAGAGTTGGGGCTGCCTACGGCTTCCTGCCCGAGATGTTCCACATCAGAGTGTCGGACCCCCTCCCCTGGGCGACGGGGCCCTCCTGCTTCTCAGCGATGCCCCGAACCCAGCCCTCCTGCTTCTCAGCCATGCCCCGAACCCAGCCCTCCTGCTTCTCAGCCATGCCCCGAACCCAGCCCTCCTGCTTCTCAGCCATGCCCTGAACCCGGCCTTCTGCACGTGGGACACCGTTGCTCTCACGCCCCTCTCCCTCGCCCCCTGCAGTCCGCACCCCCACCTGCAGACCCTGCCCCTGCTGGCAGGTGTCCTGCACACGCAGGCCCTTTCGTGGTCACTCCCTTGCACTTCCGAGCATCTTCAGCAGCTTTGGACCAGAGGACCACGCCCTCATGATAGCGCCGGCAGCTGCATGGTCTGCCCTCCTGAGCTCCCACCCCCACGGCCCAGCACCCATGCTCCCGCCCCTGGCTGGCTTCCTTTCTTTCCCCGGGGAGGGACTTCTCCTTCCTGTCATCCAGATGTGCCTGATGTGCCTAGGAGAGGGCATCTCGCAAGCCACTGGTTTCTCAGCCTGGAGGTGCCCTGCCATCCTGGGCACCCCTGATGGGGGGTGGGTACAGGGATGCACAGTGTATTTCCCCCGGGTGTCCGTGTGTTCATGTCTCTATAAGAAGAACAGGAAGAAGGAAGGGCCTGGCCGAGGCTGTGTGAAGGTGGCTGTGTTACTGTGAGCATCATCTCCAACATGGAGCTGGTTCCCGGACCATCTGCGCTATCCTGCTCCTTTCTCATCCCTGATCCCAACGGTGAGGCCAAGCACATCTGCCATTGCCGCGCACTGCACAAAAGGTCTGTTCCTCCATCAGCCTCGTGCCATCCTCAGAAATGCTGGTACTTGTTTGACGATAAATTTCAACAAAATCACATCACCCACTTTCTTGGACTTAGAAATTCAAGGTCATATTACTTATGGCTCAAGTGTGAGAATTTGGGGATTGCATTAGCATTTGAAGGGGGCCAAAAAACAGTGTTTGAGACACTGTCCGAGGAGGTCCTGAAAAGCCCAGGACCTCGGGTGCCCGAAGATGGGACTGAGTCAGGAGGGTGGGGTTTACGAACCTTCTGAGACAGTTTGCAGAAACACATGCGAGAAGCACACCCTCATTGCTCTGAGAGTCCACAGCCCAGCGGTGATCTCAAAAGGCCGGTGACTGTAAAGATGAAAGGCCCAGCTGCCGAGGAGCCCGCAGGGCGAAGCTGGGCGTGAGTGGTAGTAGACTCGAAAGGGGGCTCCCGCAGTTCGCTCAGCGGCTTCCGCACAATCATGTGTGTCCTTGCCTTGCACGAAGCACGCCCAGCTAAGAGGCAGCCGTCGGGAGCACCACACACTCTACACCCCGATCTGGCGGCGGCCAGTGGAGGGTGAAAGGAGAGAGAAGAAATGGGAGGAGAGTCACCGCTGGTCACCGCACTCTTGGGCTCGCTCTGTGCACAGCTCCCCAAGGTCCAAGAGTTGGGAAGAGCATCTGCTTTTCTTGTTCTGAGGTTTGGCCTCAGGCTGAGCCACAGGGCCTCGTGTATTTGTGGGGTCTGCGGCCAGGCGCCGACAAGCCCTTACAAGCGCCCTGCTGCCCTTCCCGGGGAGCACATTTCTTTACCTCTAAAACTTACAAGGGACATGGACTATGGCCAAAACCAAGATGACCCACAATATGTGGGTCACTACAAGGCGGTGTTGGTGACGCGTGGGGTGCACTGGGTGTGGGGTTGATGTTGTTGGCGAAAGGAGTGTTTCTAAGACCGGGTTGTGATAACCGTCTCCTGACATCTGTTCCCTTGTGGCTGGGACACCGTCTGCGGCAAATCCCAAGACTTCCATCCGAAAGGCTGGGGTCGCCCCGGCAGTCTGTGAATGCTGCTCCCACACAGGATGGGGGCTCCTGGGTGTCCCCGGAACATATCCTGTGGCCACTTGCCAGACTCTGGCACAACGGGCCACCAGCAGTGTGACCGCAGCACAGCTCAATGTGCATCTTGGTTTTTAAGTTTCAAATCTGAAGCGTGTAGACAAGTGAGTTCTCGCTGAGAGATTACAGCCCGGAGCCAGGGGTTCGGAGGATGACTAAGAAGGGTGGATACTGGGGCACCTGGGAGGCTCAGTGGGTTAAAGCCTCTGCCTTCAGCTCAGGTCATGATCCCAGGGTCCTGGTATCGAGCCCCGCATCGGGCTCTCTGCTCCGCGGGGATCCTGCTTCCTCCTCTCTCTCTGCCTGCCTGTCTGCCTAGTTGTGATTTCTGTCTGTCAAATAAATAAAATAAAATAAAATAAAAAGAAGGGTGGATACTTAGCTGCTGCAGAGTCCTTAGGCTGTGGGGCAAGGCCAGGCTTCTGGTGGCCTCTGGTGCCATCACAGCCTCAGACTCCAAAAGACGAACCGAACTGGACACGACTTCGCACGAACGCCCAACACCTCAGACATCAAGCTTGTCGGACAAACTCGATGCATAGCAGGAGTGAGCTGGTGCCACACGGCTGGTCAAAGACGACACCTGCTGTGTGAAGCTGTGGCCAAGCTGGCTGGGAATAGCACATGCCAGCTCGGTCTCCAAACACTGTGACCAGGGCTCCGGGAGGGGCGGCTGGTGGCAGTCCTGGGACGATGACTCAGCGAGCCCTTGGAAACCACACCGTGGGCTTGTGCCAAACCACCGGCCCTCCTGGGCAAGCGAGCGTGGATCAGAAACGTTTGTGGGACGGGTTTGTCCCCTGAGCGTGCCTCCTCCCCCCACAGCAGCTCCTGCAAGCGTCACTGGGGGCAGAATGCGGAAACCGCTCCGCTCCCTTGCCCCTACGTGGGGATAACAAAACCTCTGTTGGGGGGCGGTTGGGATTACTATTGTGATAAATCATTAGAAATAACTTCTGTGAAGCCAGGTGCCTGGCACGCACACTCGCTGTAGGCGACCACTGTCCCCTACGCCCCCAGCCAGACGGCTGCATGGAGGCCACGACCCCGTTTTCTGCCTCAGCCGTGGAGTATCCCACCAGTGCGTACCCAGGTGAGATTAGCAGCAGTCGTGCCGACGAGAGGTGTTGACGTGACCCTGGCCGGGTCGTGAGCAAGTGCATGGCTCCCCCACCCGCCAGCGTCGCAGCGCTTGGGAAGCGTGTGACATTGTCTTGTCGTAACAAATGGGAGCACGGCCTGGACGGACATTTGAACTGGAAACGCGTGCACATTACGTTTACAGGTTCCCAGCACTCAAGGAGAAACAGCAAGCTTGTTAGTTGGTGACGGTTCCGGTAGAGCGGCTTGTGCGTTTACGTAAACCTCCTGATTTGATCGCATCGCCCCGAGGCTGTCACTTCTTTCCCTTACTGGCGTGGACGTCTTCCCGTGCTCAGGGCGGGGTCAGCCACACAGCTGGTGTTTTATAAATAGTTGTTGAGTTGAAGGGATAACGGACTAAATTTCCTAAGAGTGTCGTAGAATGTCTCATACCTCACTCCGTCCCCTGCTATGGGGGCACAGCCTTACCTACATTTTCAAATACAAAAACTCTGCATTTGAGGAAATGCTGTTTGCTCCTGTGTAATACAGGCATTACTAGGAGGGATCCCATCCAATGGTGAGCCCTTTGCCCACCTCTCATGACCAGATTGCAGCCCACCGGGATGCAAGGAACAAAATCAGGGCCCGTCTGGTGCGGTATGACGCAGAGGACAGGGCCCTAGGATGTGTGCTCTGCAGTTAGCTGCGGTTCGGCCCGTCTCCGGATGTCTGCAGGGCTCGCTTTCTCATCTGCACCATGAGATTCTTGAGGGACAGATAATTGACACATAACCTTGGCCTCCCACTGGCATCGTCACTTGGAATTGGCCTCATAAACTTGATTTTTTTTTAACTTACTGCCTCTTGACTGTGTCCATTTCTTGAACTGGAGCGCAGCTGACATACCGTGTGTCTGGCTTCAGATCTAATGCAACCCTGTGCCCCGCTCAGTGCTGCCCACGGTGAGTGGGTCCCCGACAGGCAGCACAGCCTGTCTTGCAGCAAGACCCCCTGGATGCCCTGTGCTGTGATCAGTGAAGGGCAGCGTATCTGAAGAACACTGAGTTCCCTCTCTGTCTTCCGCTGTACTGAGACATAATGACACACGGCCGTGGGTAGGGTCCTGGTGTCCCGAGTGACGGCTTCACACACGTGTGCGTCCTGAAATGCTCATCACGGCAGCACTAGCTGACCCCCCCCCCACGCCTCTCGTAACTACCATCTCTTTCTTGCGATGAGGACGTTGAAGACCCACGTCCTCGCATCTTTCATGCGTGCGATACAGCATCGGTAACTGTAACCATCACACTGGACGTCAGGTCCCTGGAACTTATCCATCCGGTAACAAATTCTGTACCTTCAAACGACACCTCCCCCTTCCCCCAGCCCCAGCCCCAGTGACCAGCGTCCCGCTGTCTGGGTCTTTGGGTCTGATGTCTTTCGATTCCACGATGGAGCGACACCACGCGGTATTTGTCTGTCTTGTTTCACCCAGCATCACACCCTCCAGGTGCACCCATGTCGTCGCAAATGGCAGGATTTCCTTCTTTCTTCACTGTGTATACGTACACACCGCATCTCCCCCATCCACCACCGCTCACGGACGCTTCGGCTGTGGGCTCTGGTGAACACGCCACAGGGAATGTGGGGCCCCAGTATCGCTTCCGAGTCCTGATTCCGCAGACACCAGCTGTGGGATTGCTGGATTATAGGGCGGCTCCATTTTCAGCTTTCTGAGGACCCTGCACACTGTTGTCCAGAGCGGCCGCCCCAGCTCGCCTTCCCACCAGCCGTGCACGGGGGCTGCCCTTTGTCCCATCCTCGCCCGCATTCCTCATTTCCTGTGCTGCGGGTTTTAGCCGTTCCGACCGGTGTGCGTGACCCCTCGCCGCGCTGGTCGGTGATGCTGAGCGTGTCTTCAGGTACCTGTCGGCCGTCTGGATGTCTTTGAAGACGCATCTGCACCTTCTAAAAGTCAGATTCGGTTGTTTTTTGTTTTTGCTGTTGAGGAGCGTGAGTTTCTGGATGTTAGCCCCTTGTCAGAGGTACAGTCTGCAAACATTCTCTCCGTTTCTGCAAGGTCCCTTTTACCCTCAGTTGTTTCCTTTTCTCTACAGAAGCTTTTTGTTTGATGCGATCCTACTGGTCGCTGTTTGCTTCGCTACTTTGTGCTTCGGTGTCATTCCGTGAAACCCTCGCCAAGACTCATGTCAAGGGTTTTTATGGGTTTTACAAGCGCTAAATTTAAGCACTTAATCCGTTTCAAGTTAATTTCTGCTGCCTCCTCCCGAGACAGCAGGTGGGACGTTAGCACTGGCAGCTCACATGTGGCAGCCCTGGGTGTGGGATGGCTCTGTGTGTTCCTAATCCCCGCAACCTCTGCAAAAACTGCAGTCATCCTCGAGCTGGTATTTGGTAGAATAAACGTAGTAAATATCAATGTGATAGAAAGTAGTAACTTCTGTTTACACTGACTTTTAAAACTCTTAGGTCATCATATTAAAAGCGAATTTAATGTCAATATTAAATAATATATTAAGGCACTTAAGAGTATGGCCCAGTGGAATCAGGTATGTTTGGTCGTGACTTAAGGTAATCCCTTGGGAATTTCATAAAAAGGAAAGAAAAGTCTGCTTCAACGTTGTCTCTCGCACAGATAGAGACAGAAGGTGCTGGCGGTGCAGGTGCACAGCCTGTTCGTGGAGGCCGTGGGGAGCTCTCAGGCGGTCGTGGCTGCTGCTGGCGCTCCACGGTGCTGCTGTTCTCTGCGGCGGTGCACACCCTCCCTGCCCGGAGCCAGGACCCACGGTGATGGGACACACACCGACGGTTTTAACTGGCTTTCTTTTTTCAAAAGCGGTGTGATGTGGGGCACCTGGGTGCCTTAGTTGGTTGAGCGTCTGACTTTTGATTTCGGCTCAGGTTGTGATCTCAGGGTCCTGAGCTCGAGTCCAACATTGGGTTCTGTTGGGGAGTCTGTTTGGGATTCTCTCTCCCTCTCCCTCTGTTCCTTACCCTGCCCCCACACTTTCCCTCTCTCACTCTAAAATGGATAGATGAATCTTTTTAAAAAAGAAAATTTCTGGAGCGCCTGGGTGGCTCAGAGGGTTAAGGCCTCTGCCTTCAGCTCAGGTCATGGTCTCAGGGTCCTGGGATCGAGCCCCGCATCGGGCTCTCTGCTCAGCAGGGAGCCTGCTTCTCCCTCTCTCTCTTCCTGTCTCTCTTCCTACTTGTGATCTCTGTCTGTCAAATAAATAAATAAATAAAATATTTAAAAAGAAAAGAAAATTTCTTTGGAAAGAAGACCAGCGTTATGAACTATCAGATACAGAGCACGTTATCTGATTCATGATGCGTTAGCTTCAAGTTGCTTTTAGTTATTTTCACTGCATGGTCCCCAACTTATGACGGTTCAACTTACAGTTTTTTTTACTTCATAATGGTGTGAAAGCAATCCATGTTCCGTAGAAAACAGACTTGGAATTTTGAATTCTCTGATCTGGTCCCCAGCGAGTGGCACGATGATGCTCCGTGATGACGCGGGTCAGCAGCTCCCAGCCGGCCCCGCGATCACGGGGTAATGGCTGATACACGGAGAGCCGTCCCGCACCCAGACGGCCATCCTGTCACGTTCGGTGTGGGACTTGGTGATCACAGGAGCTGTGCGGCCCCTCGGTATGACATCGGCTTTGTGCGGGGCGGTCCTGCCCAGCCGTGGGCTGACGGAAGTGTTCCGAGTGCACAGAAGGAAGCCAGTCTAGGCCATGCTGTCTGGTGGGTCAGGGGTTCTGAACGCATTTTAGCTTATGATACTTTCAACTGACAAGGGGTTGGTTGGGACATTGCCCCACCGTAAGCTGAGGAACATCTGTAGTCTCAGAGCTCAAAGATGCTTTTCATCTAAACAGAAACAGTACGAATCTCAGCCTTTCATTCAGTGTTAGAAGGAACCCTACCCACACTCACCTTGACCTGCGTACAGGTTGATATGGAAGAAGCAAAACATCCTGCGGGGAGCAGACTGGTTTCTGGACACCTCGCAATGCCCACTGAGGTGCGGTGCCTTCAGAGGTTACGACGAGAAGTAGCTGAGCTGACTGGTCTTCAGAACTGCGGTCCCTGGGCCCCTGCTGCACTGCCGTGTGTCTGGGGTGTGCAGCCGGCCGTGGTGGAGGGGTCCCCTCTCCCTGCCGACACCGCCAGGACGCCTGTCACCATGGGCACGCACCCCCACCTTCCTTATGAGCGCTGCGTCGCAGTACATCCAAATCGGCGTTACCGTTTGCATGCTACAGATGAAGGACAGGAGGCCACGGAGGTTAACTTGTCTACAAAGGAAAGGAAGAGAAAGAAGTGACATGAAGCTCATTGTTGCTAATAAGGCAATCATGTTTCAGACCAGAGCTGAAGAACCAGATCCGTGAGTCTTTGGGTTGGGACCGATCGGTGACCGGCGTTGTTCTCCCTTGTAGGCTTGGTGTCCTGTTCTGTGATGGCTGCTGTAAAGGAACGGCACAGACGGAGCGGCTCCTGAAGCTGAGACCTTTCTTCCCGACCTCTCTGAGGCTGGACGTCTGACATCACTGCCCAGCAGACTCGGTGTCTGGCGAGAGCCCACTTCCTGGTCCACAACGGCGTCTCGTCCCGGGTCCTCACGTGGGGAAGCGGCGAGGGGGCTCCCTCCGGGCTCCCTCATAAGGACACTGATTCCATCCCATAGGCCCCATTTCCTGGCCTCATCACCCCCCAAAGTCTCCATCTCCTGACGCCATCACCTTGGGGGTTAGGCTCCAACACGAGAGCTCAGGGAGTCGGTGGCAGTCACAAACATCCCGATCGTAGCAGCTGGTAAACTCTTGGGGAAAGTGGTTCTATTTCAGTGACAGACTGAACACAGCTCTTAACTCTCTCATTCTTTTTTTTTTTAAGTATAAAAGACGTTTTTATTCATGTTCTGTCTCATTTTCAGAGTCTAAAGGTAAGTTGCCCACAGTGACAAGGACCTAGTTAACTATCTCATTCTAAATCCAGACTTTTCACTTGAAAAAGGGAGGAATCTTGTCCATTCTTCTACGTCATGTCACCTCTGTTCAAAGCTGTCAGGTTTACTCTTTGTTGCTTTCAATCTATTGTTCCTGTCTGTAGTGTTCTGCAATTTGTCTATGATTTTTTTTATTAATCTCTTGGTACTTCTACTCTTCTTTAATCTGTGTGTTGCCGTCTTTGACGACTCTGGGAAAATCTCAGTTGAGATACCTTCACACGTTGCCTCCTTCCCTTGCTCCTTCCTGGAACTCCCGAATCAGACCAGGGTTTGCTCTTCCCCATCCTGTTGGGGCTTCTCAGTGTGTCTGCTTCCTAGCTCCCAAGCCCTGTGTGTTTCCAGCTGCCCCCGCCCCATGACACGCCTGCTGCGAGCCCAGGCGGAGAGTCAGGCAGCGAGCCCTACGGAGGCCATCACCAGGATCCCTGCTGCCCTTAGCTCAAGGGGAGGCTGGGGGAAGTGGGAGGAGGGACGCAGGGTCCCAGCACCGCATTCCTGCGCGGCAACAGCTCCGTTCTGAGAGCCTCCCTCTCACTGCTGGGGGCTGTGACGCTCCCAGTTTCCTGTCAACGGGCCCTTCGCCGTCCTTTGCTGCTTCTTTGAACTGGCCGCGGTCCTGCTCCTGGTCTCTGTTAAAATCTCCACCACCCATCCAGACCCTCTGAGTGTGCTATTTCCTACCCAAACAGGAAACTTAACGAATCTCTTTCTACGTCCCCTGCTTTTCTGGGCGGTATTCTGGATAATTCTTCTCGTCTATGGTGCCGTTCCTTTTCATCGTCGTGTCTGTTCTGTGTGAAATCTTCTTTTTCTGTTTCCATTTTCAACGATTACTTTTTTCTTTCAAATCAGAAACTTAGTTGGAATTTTGTCGTCTCCCCGAGCGTACTTCTTTTCTTCCTCCCTTGTGCTACGCGTATTTCAAGTCTGTGTTACCTCCTTACACGTAAGAAACCATACTCTGTTATACTCTGTGTCCGGCAGTTCCAGGCGTGGAACTCTCTGGCTCAGCGTCGTCTCTGTTGTTTCTGCTGCGTGTTGCTCTAACACCTTGTTTTCTCTGGGATTTAATATTTTACAGTGCGCTGCTCATTTTCCGGGGAAAATTATCTGTAGGGATTCTTTGAGGCCTGGCATGAAAGTCAGTTCCTTCAGGGAGGAGGGCTTCGCCAGGCTCTCCGCAATCATCATGAGGCCCAGGCTCGGCCACAGCCCCTTGGGGTCCCCTCACCCACCTGCTTCGTGCCGGGCGTGTACCCTTTGGGCCCAGCTCTGTGGGGTCAGTGCTCTGTTTCTTCCCCTGGGGTTGGGCCCTGGGCTGTATGTCAACCCTGCCACCAGGCTAGAACACCAAAGCCGGAGTGGTCCAGGATCCATTGCCACGTGCATCTGGGTGTCGGCCTCCCCCGGATGCGTCTTCCAAGTACTCTTCAGATCAGTTCAGAGGACGTCGAAACACAGTCTCGGTACCTTCAGCGTTTGTGATATAAAACGGATCTGGGTCACCAGTTCACTGGGGGCAAGAAACGGACTTTCTTTATTTAAAAATGTGTTCGCATGTGTGAGTCACGGGTCAGCCTGGAAATGCCGGTATCTCTCAACGATAAGTGAGCCTGAATTAGGACCCGAGTTAGCAGCCGGGGGCTGCTTTCTTTCAACTTCTATAGCTTTTCATTTCATTTTTAAAATAAAATGGGTTAAAGCACAGTTGCTTATACTAGCCAGTGTAGAGTGGGCCCATGAAGAGAAAAGGGGACAGACAGGTGGGCCAGGCTGAAGACAGGACAACGCCCCATGGGTGAGGTCATATTCGCCGGGAGACAGAGCAGGGCTGGAGTGCCCAGTCCTGACGCGCTGGCCTCCTGCCTCTGGCCCTCCTGCTGGAGTTTTTCACACTCGCTGTGGCTCCATCGCTCTGTCCTTCCCGTGCTCATCCTAGTTCTTTTCCTTTCAGAGTTGTTTCAGCTTACGTTTTTGGACTGACACGGCACTCTGCCGCAGAGATTCTGCAAACGAGCCTAACTCCATAAAGTAAGACTAGAACCTTATGCGAATTAATCCCGATGGAACGTGAGCTCTGAAGACGCATGTGGACGGAAGCAGAGTGTAAGGAGAGAGGAAGCCGCCGGGAGCTACTCGCTAGCGTCCTCTCACCATGGCCGGAGAGCTCAGAACGCCCGTTGGTTCCTGGACGCACTGTGGCAGGCGTGCAGTTTTGTGTGAGTAGATGGTTTGGAGAAGGTCTGCGCCTGTCTTAGCCCTTGTGGTTGTGAGCTGGGGACGGATGACGGAAAAGGGTGATTGCCTGCCCCGCATCGGTTTGGTTATAAATTCAAATTTTCTAGCTCCACCGTGTATCCTGATTGGAGCTCACGCTTCTAAATACCTGAATTGTGGACTGAGCCTGTCCTCATGGAGTGGCCCCTCGAAAGGTGGGCATGGGGGCAGTTAGCACTGTTTGCAAATAACTGTTTCTTGCCCCTCCTCCTGCATCCTGTCCTGTGTGGCTGTGGCTGGCCGAGGAGCCAAAGGAGAAACCCTCGACTGTCAAACTCGCTGTCGCAGCACAGCAGTCAGCAGGTGGCCCAGGTGGCCACCCGGACTGGTGACGGGCCTGCACCGTGCAAGACAGCACGGTGCTGCGACGGGTGCCCTGTCTGTGGCCACCACGCCACTCAGACGACGCAGACCAGTACGTCCTGAGAGGTGGGGAGCTTCGGTGCGGAACAAGCAGTGGGGAAGGCCCTTGGCTGGTTGCTACTCCGAGAGCCGGTGGCAGGACTAGGATACGCTCTCGTCACACAGAACCTCACAGTCGGTGACTGAGCTTGTGACAGCGAGATTTTATCACAGAAATGGGTACTCTTGCTGGTTTTACTTGAGGGGTGGTGGACGGTCTGACCCTGAGCACCAAGAATTCAGGGTCTGTTGCAACAGGAAAGTGTCAGTGCTTGTCTTGGTCTTTTTGGGCGTCACACAAAATGTCAATTTTTTTTTAACGTTTCGTTTATTTGAGAGAGAGAAAGAGAACAGCTGGTGGGGGGCAGAGGGAGAGGGAGAAGCAGGTTCCCCACTGAACAGGGAGCCCGATCCGGGCTCGATCCCGGGACTCTGAGATCATGACCTGAGCTAAAGGCAGACATGTCACCGACTGAGCCCCCTAGGCATCCCAGAATGTCAAACTTAAGAAATTCTGCCTGTACCTAACTTAGAATCACTTGGAAATTAGTCATGCACACCGAAGTGCACAGATTACAAACCTTTGGTTATCACCTTTTATTTTCTTTTAGAAAAGAGATATAAGATGTCAAAACTGAAGGTCCTTTAGGGAACTGTAAAATGGTAACAGTTTCAACGGTGAGTTCCTCTAACAGAATGAGGCACGTACCGCGCCTTAGTTAAAGCACGGAAACATCCCTATTGATGGCGGCCAGCGGGAGCAAGGGTGTTTCTTCTCCAGCGCAGGCAGCATGGTCCTGCCTGCCTGCCGTTCCCAGAAGAGACCCCGCGCATGCACACACAGTCCGTGCTCGAGTCAACACCAGAGTTGTGGGAGCGTTCAGCATATGACCCGAAGTGCCTTCACTCATCCATCTCCACTGAATACCAAACAAAGTAGTAGCCCCTAAAGAGGTCAGGAGCAAATGCAGCACAACGAGGAACGTGGCTTTGGAGTCCGTTTCCAACTGTGCCACTCAGCAGCGGGTGCCAGGAAACAGACTGCTTGACCGCTCCAAAATCAACGTTCTTATCTGCAAAGTGAGACGATCACGTCCACCTCACGTTGCTATGGTAAGAAGTAACAGTCACCGGGCACGCAGTAGAGGCACCCTGCGTGGTATTGCTATGTAAGGCTAATGGGAATTTACTCAAATCAAAACTCAGACTGCTATCCTCCGCGAGCACCAACAGCACACAGGTGGCGCTGACTTAGTTTTCCTGCGCACCTACTGTGCACCAAGCACTCCACTTGCCAACCGAGCCTCACACCAGCCCTCTCCGCAGGCAGATTCCTGCCCCCCATTTACAAGCGAAGACACTGAAGCTCAGTGGAGTTGAGCGCCTCACCCAAGACCGTGTGGGGTGGGGACAGGCCTCAGAAACAGAGCCCACGGTCTTAACCCGCCGTGCAGCTCTGAAGAGCCTGTTACACGGCCTCTGTGGAGGGGGTTTGAATGCTATCACGGTCCTGCGTGGAATGAGGGCGCACCCCCGATGGAGTCACACCCCGGCCAAGCTAAGCCGACATCGGTCCTGCCGCTGCACAGCAGATCCCGCAAGACTCACAGACCTGAGCTGGCAGACGCCGTGCGAATGTAGCCGTTACGTTAACACACCCCACTTGCTAGCTGATGAATGTGTGCCCCGGAATTCACGTGTTGAAGACCCAATCCCCAAAATGTGGTATGAGGAGGTAGAGCCCATGTGACGGGACGGTGTTCTCGTCCCCAGGGAGCTCCCAGGCCCCTCCCACGGCAAGGCGGGCGACTCCTAGGAACCACGTAGAAGGTCCTCGCCAGAATGAAAGCGATCGGCAGCCTCCGGAATGCTGGAAGTAAACATGCCCTTTAGAAGCCTCCCCGTGTGTGCTCATTTGTGACAGCAGTCCCAGTGGACTGGGGACCCAAGTAATGTCATTAGAGTAAAACTCCCCTTGAGTTTTTAGTGTCACATTAGAGGTAAACTATGACAGGTAAACCTTTCACCTCTTCATCCTTCAGCGACTTCCCTTCATAGCCAATCCCACCAACGACTGAAAGACACTCACATACAGACCTCCTGTGCGGACTCGGCTTACGTCCCCTGGGCCAGCAGTTGAGGCACCATTGGTTCATGCCAGGAGACCATGGTCAGGAGACCGTGGGCCAGATTACGGCTTGGGAGACTGAGGTCTGGAAGGCGGTGGGATGGGCGGCTGCGGGTCTGGCAGTGGTGGAGAAACCAGGGCCCAAGCATGGGGAGCCATGCTGACGGGCAGAGCTTGCCTGTGGCGGTGCGCACCTGTGACGAAAGGAAGCACCCTCCTGCCTGCTCCGGCAGCCGCGCAGCTCGTTGGCACTTCAACATGGAGCGAGCTGGTCCGCAGCTGACTGGCTGGCTGCAGGCTACTCAGGATCCGGGCCTGCAGCCTCAGAACGCAAGACCTTCGTGTCCCTTGTCGCTCTGGCCGAGGCACCCACACTGGCTGTTCACAAGCGGGGTCCTGTGTGGCTCCCTTGCCTGCGGTACGGCTCAGTGGGGCAGCGGGAGCAGCACGAGGCCAGATTCCCCAAGTCACAGCCCACACTGCAGCCTTCCATCTGCTGTTCCAACCATTCCGGAATGCTCGGGGTGCTGCTGGTGTCGCAAGGAAAGGCGGGAGGCCGAGACACACTCCCTGCTCTCCAAGGGGCCATCTCTTTGGGAAATCAGGTGGATCCAGGGACATCTAGCCCAAAGCAGCACAGGTCATGCCAAATGCATGGGCCAGAACAGCTTCTGGGACCCAGGGACGTGACCACAGACGCGCTGGAGGGGTCCTAACGCTTTGGTACCAGACAGCTACCAATGGCCAAGTGACTAATCCCCACACAAAGTCTCCTTTCAAGGCAAGAAGCCTGGTCACACCTCCCTGGCCCAGCTACGAAACGTCCTGCCCACGTCTGAATTACAGCAACAGGAAAGTGCAACAGAGGAGACCCATCCACAAAACAGAGCCTGGAGAACAAGGCTGGCTGAAGTCGCCGGGTAGCTCCACAGGGCACCCTTGAGGGTTGTCCCCCA
The DNA here is from genome assembly GCF_922984935.1 of Meles meles. Classification (NCBI taxonomy): domain Eukaryota; kingdom Metazoa; phylum Chordata; class Mammalia; order Carnivora; family Mustelidae; genus Meles; species Meles meles. The sequence continues at coordinate 149,481,607 of NC_060072.1, read as the reverse complement.
CAGCCAAGGTTTACGGCCACTCCAAGGCTCCCCCTCTGAGGAGCCCTGGTAACCAGACATCTCCAGACACAGTCGGAATCAGCTCAGGAATTGGGGAGCTGCCCTTGCTGCGAGTGGCAGTGAGGAGAGGCCCCTAGAGACCAGCAGCCTGTCCACGGACGAGTCGCTTGCTCTTAGTGGCCTGGAACACATGCCTGCTCCCCAGGAAGCCATGCTCAGCCAGACAAAGTGCAGGTGGGAAGGGTAGGACGTGGATTCTCAACACACGGGTGGTGTGGGATGCGAGGTACTTCCGCACATGAATGCAGCTCTGGGCCCGTAACGCTCCGGCACACAGACCTGCTGGGCAGCTGGGCAGCTCCTGGAGCGTGGCCTCGTTTTCCCATGGCCCCTCTCCAACGTCACACCTACAGACGCATTAGAGCAGAGGCTGGTTTGTGGGTCTCTTCCGTTCGTGGGCTAGTCCTCATCCCTTGCGAACAGCCAATAACTCAGATTCTGCGTGACCCCCCTCTCTGAGGGGTGGTTTCGTTACCACATGTGGGAACTGAGACTCTCTGATAAGAAAGCTGGCATTTACTATACTTTACGGCAATGCTCGGGTCATTACATTGTGCTGACCCAAAGAAGTTTCATATAAAAATTAACGATCATCATATGAACCCCTCTTAGTTTATACCTTGAGCTTTTGCACACATCTTCGTCAGTTACCATAAACGATCCTTCCGAGGTGGCATCGTTTCGCCATTTGACGAAGAGGGGCCGCTAAGAACTGTTGGGTTTCCTGCCAGAGTTCACGGAGCTTGCAGGGGGCAGACCCGGGATGTGGACAGGGGCCTCGGACTCTCCACCATCACGAGTGCTCATTGTTTTAGGCAAATAGGATTCCATACTCAGGAGAGAACAGTAAATACCAAACACCTGTCAGTTTTTCACTGATTTATAAAATCCTCTCATATTTCTTCTCCGACACGAATGTTAATAAACCTGCACTTTGTCAAGGTTCCCTTCCTCTGTATCAACAGGCAGACTTCAGCCGTTCTGCGCACAATCCACAACATCGCACACACTGACATTTGGTAACATGATCCCGGTCGTAAAGAATTCTGTGCCCTCCTCGGAGGGTCCGATACAAGGACTGTGTTTGCCGGGTACTGGGATCCCGTCCCCTTCGCCCCTCACAGCCACGTGGCTCTGGGGAGAGGCCGGCCCGGTCTCCGTTAGCCGTTCGGAGAGTCACGGAGACGGAAGAGGAAAGCACTTGGCACATGTTAGCAACCTGCCAAACGCAAGAATGGCTTTGTTGCCGCCTCAAGGAGCCGCAAAGAAAGGACGTGGTCTGCCTGGAGCGAGGCCGGACCTACCGCAGTACCGGGTCTTAAGAAGGAGGAGCAGCGACTGCGAGTGCGGGCAACGGAGAGGCTGAGGACAGGCCCGGGAGGGAGAGCGGGAAGGCCCGAGGGCTCTCCGCAGGGCTGTCCGGCTGGGCAGGCGCCGGTGGCTGGAGGCCCCTCATGACCCCGGGGCGCCCTGTCTCAGCGCCACCACGGAAGGGGCTCGCTCCCGGCACAAACACGGTCCTTACAGCGAGTCAAAACGGCTCTCAACGCTGCACGCCGGCGAGCTCGGCAGAAGCGACAGGACCGGCGGGAAGGACCGAGAAGAGGCCGGAGAAGCGGAACGGCCACGGGTGCGGGACGGCGACGCCGCGCCAGGCCACAGCTCCAGCCCCGCGCCCGCGCCCGGCCCCACGCTCCGCTGTAACACGCGGTGCGGCGCTCACGCGGGGCTGGGCGGGTCGCAGCCACGCACACCTGCCGAGGCGGCCGGTCACCCGAGGGGCGGCCGGGGCGCGTGCGTCCGGCGCTCCGTCCCCACCCCGCTCCTCGCCGGGACACCAGCGGCTCGTGTCCGCCGGCCTGGACGCCCCGCCGCAGCGCGCAGCCCTGCCCTCCGACGAGGCCGCGTCCCTGGGCGGCCGGGACCCCCGGGTCTGCGAACCGTGCCCGGGTCTGACCTCGCGGCCCGCGGCGCCGTCTCGCACCCGCAGGACCGGGGAGAGCCAGGGCGCAGGGGTCCTTCGGGGCACCGCGGGGACGAGCACCCGCCCCCGGGACGACCGTGCGCGTGTCCGGCCCCGGACACGCTGAGTCGGGCCCGTCCGCAGGCACCGGGGCACCGGGCACCTCCAGCCCACGGCGAGCGCCGGTCTGCAGCGGAGGCGAGACTCCCGGGAGCGGGCAGGGTGGAGGCGCGCGGACAGAGCGGGGTCCGAGGCGGCGGGGACGCGGGGGAGGGAAGTGACGACCCGCGACGGTCCCACGGCGCAGGGACCGGCGGGGGCGGGGGCGTCCGCGGGGGCCCGGCCGGCAGGACTCGGACGCCTTCGGGGCCTCGGGCGGGCGCGACGCCTCAACGGGCCTGGGACGCGGGCCCGGACCGGCCTCGCCGGCGGGGAGCGGAAGGACGGAGCTCGGCCTCCCAGTCCCGCCGCGTCACCCGCGCGTGCGACCTCGTCGCGTTCCCGAGTCCGGCGTCGGCGGGAGCGGGTGTCCCCGTCCCCGGCTCCGGAGACCCCCCCCTCCGAGAGCCTCGAGTTCCCCAGAACTCCGCGCCCCTCGCGCCGGGTCGGCCCGCCCGGACCCGCCCGGACCCGCCCCTCTCTCTCCCCGCCTCCTCCGCAGATCCCGCGACTTCCTCCGCGGGGACCTGCCGCCGGGCGGGGGCGCCCTGCGACTCAGAAGCAGAGCCTGGGGACGCGAGGGGCGTCCGGAAGTGACGCCCTTCGGCGGAAGTCCCGCCCGCCCCGCCGGAAGTTCCGCCGGAAGTCCCGGCCCCCCGGCCCTGCTCCCTCGTGGCTGGTCGCCGGCATGGCGCACTACAACTTCAAGAAGATCACGGTGGTGCCGTCCGCCAAGGTAGGCGGCCGCGAGGGCCTGTCCGCTCTCGCCTCTCCCCTGCCGGGTCGCCAGGAGAGCCCGAGCCTGTACTTCCGGGCCGGGACAGGGGTCGCCTCCGGCGGGTCAGCCCGCGTCCTCGGCAGGTTGGGGCCTCTCGGGGTTAGCGGTTGTCCCGGACACCGGGGGCTTGCTTCGGCGGTGGGGTCCGTTCCCCAGAGGTTAGGTCCTCCCCTCCGGAGTTAGAGACCTTCTGCAGACCTTGGGATCCTACCCAGAGAGGGAGGAGGACAGTCGGGAAAGCTTCACGCAGTAGGTGACTCCTGGACGAGCTGCTTAAGGATTCATAGAATTCACTGGGTTGGGGCAGGAGGGGGTACAGGTGTCCAGGCTTGAGGTCTGTGTCCTTCCCGTCGCTGACAAGTGCTGTGGGCATCCGTCTGCTTGTCCCTGCTCCTGGCAGTTCAACCGAGAGTTGTTCCTATCCCAGTGACCTCTCAGATCTTGGGAAATTAGAAACAGTGGATTTTCGTTTTACTTGTTTTGTGTACTTTGAAAGTCAAAGATTTGCGAATTGAAATTGCAGGACTTTTTTCTCTTGAATGTTTTTTCTGGTTTATGCCCGAGTTACTGAAGTTGAGAGGGCCCTGGGTGTGTGGACATTAGGGGGACATCAAGAACGTGTGGGACAGAATTTATTTTGGCAGCCATCTGCTAAGTGTCTTTTAAGGGCCAGAAACTGTGAACGGGATGGAAGTTGAGTACAAAAGATTAAAGATTAGTTCGAAAGAGTGTAGTTAGAAACATGGGTACTGTTGTCTTTAGTCTTTTGAGAGGGTTTCCGACAAGCAGATGAGAAGTAGACATTTCTGTGTACTGTGTCTTATTTCGTTGAATCGCAGGACTTTATTGACCTGACGTTATCGAAGACTCAGCGGAAGACTCCAACGGTCATCCATAAACACTACCAGATTCATCGCATTAGGCATTTTTACATGAGGAAGGTCAAATTTACTCAACAGAATTACCATGACAGACTCTCCCAGATTCTAACGGATTTCCCCAAATTGGATGTAAGTGACTTGGGGACGCAGATGGTGATGTACCGTGAGCCAGCAGGTAACTGGCGTCGATAGCCGGTTCGTGTACTTCTCCGACAAACAGGGAAGGAAACAAAATGATTCGCTTGTCAGACTTTGTGAATTAGGGGCACAGCTGGGAACAGAGCGCAGGATTTTGACTCCTTAGTATTCTTTCTGCCTATCAAACCCACATAAGAGGCCAAAGCTGTCTCCTCAGGCTTTCTCTGTCACTCCGAGGCTGGCAGGTGGCAGCCCAAACTTTCACACCGTCGCTGTGATCTGGCAGCTCCCCGGCTTACGTGGGCTTCCTGTCCTTCTTCCTTCCAAAGCTCCCTTTCCTGTGGCCTCAGGTCACATCCGTGGCCCGAGGTCTACCACTGTTTGTGATCCTGTCGCTTCGTCGGCCAGGGATGGCCAGGTCAGCACTGGCCTCTTTGCAACTGCTGAGAAGAAGTTGTGTGGGGCGCAGGGGTTTGTGCCTGGAGCGAAAACAGTTGAAACCTTCGCTCCGCAGCATAGTCGAGTTTGCTTACTGCTGGAGTTTGGAAAGCAGGAGCCGACCCTGCTTACCAGGTCACTGTGTAGGGTCACACAGCTGCAAAGTGATTTGAGGCGGTGAAGGACATGGGGCATGGTCAGCAGTACTGGGTGAGAGCCTGAATTTGCCACTGTCCCAAAATAGTATGAAAAGCTCGCTTACGGCACAGGGGAGGTTGGTTTATGTGACAAGAGTTTCTTCTGTATTTAAGGTGGCCATGGTTCGTTTAAACAGTTACTTATGTGTGTAAAGGAAGAGTACAGGTGTCTGCCGGCGGACAGGCGCGCACTCCCATGCGTCTCCCAGGTGTGCTGCAGTGCTCCGTGCGGGCCACTGAACGCGAGTTTCTGGGGCGAGGGTGGGCACCCTGGAACTTACCTGGTGGGAAACAGAAGACTGAGGGTTTTGAAAACTGGTGGGACACTCAGAAACACTTGATCCGAGCAGACAAAATGCTGTGAACTAATTCGTACCTGATTTCTGTAGTTCTTTCTAAGAACTTTTATCTTTTTTCTCCTTGGTATTTTTTTATACAATAGAAGTTTAAATTTGTGAACATTCTATTATCTTTTTTTTTCCTCGAGGGGGTTGGGGAGGGAAAGAGGGAGAGAGAATCTGAATCAGGCTCCACACTCAGTGTGGACATGGCACTCGGTCTCCCCACCCTGAGGTCATGACCTGAGCTGAAGTCGAGAGTGAGATGCTTAACTGAGCCACCCAGGTGCCTCCCGCGTGTTTTTAACTAGAGTGAGCTGTCTGAGAGGAGCTTCAGAGTAGGGGGTGAGAGCAGCCGCGCGTCGGGGGTTCTGTTCAGGCCCCGAGAGCACAGCAGGCATCGAGGCCCTGTGCTTGTCTGGTGAGGGAAAGATGGTAAACGCGGTGGAGATCTGCGGCGTGGCAGATGAGCGAGGAGAGCCCGGAGATTGTACTGAGGCCCGAGGGCAGCGAGGTGGTGAGCCGTGCGGCCGCTCACGAACAACACTGAGGCCCCAGGAACAGCAAGTGCAGAGGCCTGGAGGGACGGAGCGTGTGTCTTAGAGGAGCAGGAAGACCAGGCGCTGGGGTCGGGTGTGGAGGGGGCAGGCTGCAGTGGGTCAGAGCGCATGTGTCGGCCAGCCAGCCGGTGCTCGTGTTCTGTCTTAAGCCTTCAGGTTGACCCTGGGACGTGCCGAGCTTTGACTTACCTTGTAGAGGATGAGTGGCCCGTGGGGTAGGAGACGGCCGGAAGGTCGGTGCACCGCGTTAAGCGGCTGGCGGTGCTGAAGAGTTGAGTGCTCGGGAGGAAGAATTAGTGGGCTTGCTCACAGCGCAGGTGACAGTGCAGTGACCATCCGTGCACAGGAACGTGGGGGGGCTGAGGGGGAGGAGGAGGGTGGTTTGTATGCACTGATCGAAACGTGGGTGAGACATCACACAGAAGCACACGTGGTCTGGAGCTTTATGTGAGGTCTGGCCTGGACAGGTCCCTGCACTTAGATCCACGTGAGGTCACCCAGAATGTGAGTGAGGAGAGAAAAGTGCTCCCAGGAACTCTGACATTGTGTGTTGGGTAGGAGCACGAGGCCGCAAGAGCTGGAGGCCGTTTGGATAGAAGCATCCGGAAGTGTGAGTGGCCGGCTGTGTGCTGTGCAGTGCGCTGTGCAGTGCTCTGCAGGGATGAAGGGGGTTTGGGGAGGCTGGTCTGATGAGCTGTCTGGGTGGGCTGGTGGAGACAGCTCTGACCAGACTGGCTTTAAGGGAGGGAAAGAGCCTCTCTTCGTGATGTTTGCCAAGAGGGGAACAATGGAGTAAGAAGGATTGTGAGCTCGAGGGGGCTTGCAGACTTTCAGATTGGGGGGGCGATGCCAGCATGTTTGCAGGCCTGGGTTCAGGTCTTGAGTGGGGGAGGAGTCTGGCGCACAAATGGAGAATGGGCTGGGTCTGTGGATAAGGGTGAAGGGGCACCGTCTTGGGCCCAGGCCAAGTGGGCAGGCGGAGGCTGCAGTGACCCCTGAGCTCACTTAGACGTTTTCTCAGAGAACTAAAGAGTCATCAGGAGAGAGGGTGGTGGGGGGGCGAGGGAGATCCTGGGGGGTTGAGGAGAGAGGAAGGTGGGATGTGCTTCCCCGGGAAATTATTCTGCAAGTAGTCCTGACACCGGGATGAGAACCCTGTGCCAAAAGACCGCTGTGTTTCTGTTGTAGGACATCCATCCATTTTATGCTGATTTGATGAACATTCTCTACGACAAGGATCATTACAAGTTGGCTCTAGGACAAATAAATATTGCCAAAAATTTAGTGGACAAGTAAGGTATTTTCTTAATACAGTATCTTTCAAGTTATTGCCCAAAGTGAAAAGCATCTCACATCCTTGTTTCTATTTAAGTGTGGCTAAAGATTACGTGCGGCTCATGAAGTACGGAGACTCTCTGTACCGCTGCAAGCAGCTGAAACGCGCGGCCCTGGGGCGCATGTGCACGATCATCCGAAGGCAGAAGCAGAGTCTGGAGTATCTGGAGCAAGGTGCCTGAGCCGCGGGGCGGGTGCGCTGGGCGGCTTGTGCGTCCGCAGCCCGATTCTCAAGAACTCATTTTTGGAATGTTTGTTTCTGATTTATTTTAGACCCAACAGGGTCGAATTACTTTTCCCTGTCTATCAGAAATTCTGACAGGCTAGTTATTATTGAAAAAGTAGCTGGGAGGTAAAATGCTTACAGATTACTAGTACTGTTAAGAGAATTTGTTTTTCATATTTCGTGCAATAGGCACACACGTTATAAATCACAGGGAGATACCAAGAAAATACTTAAAAAATAAAATGACCCATAGTTTTAACCTATTGAGGTTATGAATTTTTACAAAAAATCACATCATGGGACACCTGGGTGGTTCAGGTGGTTAAGCGTCCAGCTTTTGGTTTCAGCTCAGGTGGTGATTTCAGGGTCATGGGATTAAGTCCCTGTTTGGGCTCCATACTCCATGGGGAATCTGCTTGGGATTCTCTTCCCTGCCCATCCCCAGCTCGGCCTGTGCAAGGAAAGTATGCTCCCTCAAATAGTAAGTCGTCAGGAAAGGCTTTGTGGTGTGTGTCAGCGTGAAGTGGCTGCCCCGGTTTGGTACGTGGCAGTTTATTTAAGAAGACAGTCCTGGGTTAGTGGAGGTGTCTAATGACACAGTTACGTGCCTTTTAATGTACATTTTTATGCTACAGATGCTTTTAAGTCATTGTTTCCCTTCCTGGGTATCTGGAAATAATTAGTAACGAGTTGTCCCACTTGACTGGCGTGATGATGCTTCCAAGGGTCTGTTCGGTCTGATCCCGAGGAGCGGAGTGGCCTCACCATGCCTTGTTGTATGGAAACAGCCCACGGCCTAGGCAGGAAGCGGTGCACGCACACTTGCTTCAGAATCACTTTCCAGATACCGTCTCACTTAGTAAGAGCGGTCTGGGCAAGTCGCTGTTTCTGGCTCCATTTTGGACCTGTCCAATAGGATTCTGGAAACAGCCAGATTTGGGGAGCTCTTCTGTGTGCTGTGGTGTGTCTGCAGCTGATCCTTTTCTGTTCGTGTGTTTTCTGTCATCTCACATTGTAAATGTTGGCACGGGCTTAATAAGCCACGGACCGGGAGTACGGCTAACAAGCAGATCGTGAAGTCTGACTTCTTCCGTTGTTCTTACGAAATTGAGTGCGTGTAATGTGCCTCTCCCACAGTGCGCCAGCACCTGTCCCGTCTGCCGACTATTGACCCAAATACGAGGACGCTGCTCCTGTGCGGGTACCCGAATGTCGGCAAGTCCAGCTTCATCAATAAGGTGAGTGCTTGCTTGCGGCTCAGATCATGATCTCGGGGTCTTGGGATGAGCCCCACGTCGGGCTTCCTGCCTCTCCTTCTGCTTCTCCCCCTGCTCATGCGCTGTCTCTCTGTCTCTCAAGTAAATAAAATCTTTAAATAAATAAGGTTAGTCTGTGTCTGGTGATAACACAAGTGACCAAGGACCTGAGGCTCGAGGCCTGGTGTGTCCTGTCCCTGGGAGTTGGAGGCCGGCTGGCCGATGAGTCCTTGAGTCAGTGCTGCTCTCAACGTACACAGCCCTTTACTGGAGGGGAGGATTGAACCTGTACGAATCCACATTTATGTTGCTTTTGTGGAAAACATTGTGTTTTTTGGTGTGTGTTCCTGAGTTTCTTCGGGATTCAAGACATTCAGGTATGGGTTTGCTGACACTCAGAGAGCGTCGTCTGGGAGTGGTGACACCAGGGCAGCCAGTGTGGACGGACAGGCAGCAGCTGCTGGATGGGGCTTCCTGAGAATTCCTGGGTGTCACTTCGCTTGATGGGTCACTTGTCACATAAGATACTTGGTCCACCGGGCGCCTGGGTGGCTCAAGGGTTAAAGCCTCTCTCTTTGGCTCAGGTCATGATCCCAGGGTGCTGGGATCGAGCCCTGCATCGGGCTCTCTGTTCTGTGGGGAGCCTGCTTCCCCCTCTCTCTCTGCCTCTCTGCCTACTTGTCATCTCCGTCTCTCAAATAAATAAATAAAATCTTTAAAAAAAAAAAAAAGATATTTGGTCCACGTTGTGGGGAGTGGCTGGGTTGCCGTGTCCTTGAGTGAGTCTGTTCACTGGGACTTGAGGACAGTATTGAGTGACTTGGTGCTTCAGGACAACTTAGCTGAGCTTCGTGGACCTGAACATGTACAAACCGCATTTAAGGAGCGCCCCGGTGACTCAGTCAGTTAAGGGTCTGACTCTTGATTTCGGCTCAGGTCATGCTCTCATGGTCATGAGATTGAGCCCACCATCAGGCTCCCTCTCTCCATCCCCCTCTCCCTCTCGTGCCCTTGCGTGCACACTCTTTCTAAAATATATGAATACATCTTTTAAAAAATAAGTATTGGTTCATGAGTAAATAAAACAGAACGTCAGTTCACCGCCAGCAGGAGCTCGGGTGCCGGTCGGGAGCAGGTGCGGATGTGTGCACCAGGAGCACTTCTACTCAGAGCCCGTTTGCAAGTTTCTCTCTGGTCCCCAGCTGGGCTGACGTGACAGGCTGTGGCTCTGCGGTGCCCGAGCCGATGGTCCAAGCACTTGCGAGCTACTCGGTCCCTTACATGGAACCAATAAGCCGTTGAGTCCCTCGCGTGCACCGACTACTTTTCAAGACTTGGTAGGGACATGTGGCTGGTGGGCCCGGTGTCAGCCGTCAGGTAGGGCGTTTCTGTCTGCACGGCGAGTTTGGGGGTCATTCCCAGGGCCGGGGTGGGTCAGAGCGCAAGCTGATGGACACCCTCCAGGCTGGTGGCCCTCCACCTCCCTCCTGTCTAATGGGGACCGTTCCTGTCCTGGCCCGGTGGCGGGAGGAAGTGGGTGGAGCCTGTCCGTCTGTCAGCAGAAGCGTCTGTCCTCTGCGGCATAATGGTGCCAGATCTCTTTCCTTGTGTGGTCTTGTTTTGAGGCCAGAATCCCTCGTCCCAGTAACCCATAGGTGCCACGTTGACCTTCTCGAGAGGAAATGAGGTCTGGAACTTGTGTGACTGGGGAAGATGGTTGTTGTGTTTTAGGTGACGAGAGCCGATGTGGATGTCCAGCCCTACGCGTTCACGACCAAGTCTCTGTTTGTGGGGCACATGGATTATAAGTATCTGCGCTGGCAGGTGAGTGCTCTCATCTTCAAACACAGCCCGTATCCGGGTGCTGGTTCGTGGGGAACAACTGGGGAACTGGAGTGTCTCCCTAATTCCAGTGCGCTGGCGAGAGGACTCGGAGGAGGCGGGTTTGATTCTTGGGGCCGCCAGGAGCGCCGCTGCGGAGGAGACTCCCTGAGCTTCCCGGCTGCCTGGGGGCGGCTCAGGGACGCAGCCGGCGGCCTGTGCGGATGTCCGCTCGCTTTAACAGCCTCCTCGTCGTCTCTGGCCCTGTTGACACGAAGGACATTCATTAGCCATTTAAAAGCTTGGAGCAGTAGAATTTTACTTCATAAGTGGTGAAGCCGTTCCTAACACAGGGGAGTGTTTGCCTGTCGCTCTTCTGTTCTGCTCGGCCGGGCCTCGGGCTGGCTCCGTCGGGAGAGCGTGTGGCACTCCACTCCGGCTCGGGAGCTCAGTCCCTGTGTTTGGCATGGTTTGGCATATGTTAAAAACTAAAAAAAAAGAAGAATCCTCTTCTCCAGGTCTTTGGCTAGTTCTTTAGTGACCTCTGCGGGGTCTAGCCATCCCCCCTTTCTCTTCACATTTAAAGCTTATTTGATTATGGTCGGTGGGAGACCTGTCTTACGTACTGGCTCTGTGGGGGCTGGCTTGGGGGTTGCGTCCCTTCTGGGGTGTGCTAGACGGGAGGTTTGTGGGTGTGTGTGCTCTGGGATAACACATCTGACCGTCAGGTGGTAGATACGCCGGGGATCCTGGACCACCCTTTGGAGGATCGGAACACCATCGAGATGCAGGCCATCACGGCGCTGGCTCACCTGCGCGCTGCCGTGCTGTACGTGATGGACCTGTCTGAGCAGTGTGGGCACGGGCTGAAGGAGCAGCTGGAGCTCTTCCAGAACATCCGGCCTCTGTTCGTCAACAAGGTGCGGGTGGAGCCAGGGCTTGGGTGTATAACGCGCGCCGCGAGGACGGTAAGTTCAGCATTTGCCTTCCCCGTTGCAGCCGCTGATAGTCGTAGCGAACAAATGCGACGTGAAGAGGATCGCCGAGCTTTCTGAAGACGATCAGGCAAGTCCCCTTCGTGTTTTGAGTATTTCTTACCTACTCATTCCAAACTCATTTCCGACCAGCAGAGTTTGGGAAGGAATTTTAACAGTACTCATCCGGGTTTCGAGTTTACAGTTGCGGTGGTGGCCTCGGCGGTTATTGGTGGCAGACTAGGCTGGCCTTTCCTGACCTCTGCTCTGCCTTCGAGGCGGGGAAATGCCCGTGCGTTCAGCAGGCTGGTACATTTAACCTATGGAAGGTCTTACCTTGGTGCCGGAGAGCACACAAAGCGCCTCGAGGTAGGCCTTGCCTCTTCCGGCCTCGGGTGGCCCGGTGCACTGAGCGGCACCTGCAGAGTAGGGGTGTAGGTGGGAGGGTTTTGTGGGTACCACGTGTCTGCTGCACAGTCCTGTGGGGAAATGAGCTTGGGGACGGAGTGAAGGAGGAGCATCTGTGAACTTGCCAGAACAGTGAGTCTAGAGCGGTCGCTGTTCTTTCTGGAGGCGGGGAAGGTGGTCGGGCCTCGCTCTCCGCACAGCTCGTGCTGCAGCCCTGGAGAAGCTTTGCACTGGTACAGAGGTTCTCGGACTCTTGGGCACACCCAGGCCTGCAGGGTAGAAGCTGGGGAGGCATCCCCGCCTGGAGCTTGGAGGAGCAATGCACTAGATAGCCACACTGTGGCCCCATCTCCTGGAGCATGCGTCACTGACCAGCTCAACAGAGAGGGTCCCCAGGAGGTGGCGTACTGTCCCTTCCCAGTGCCCCTGTCTTGTACTACTGGGACACCGAGTGCTCGGGAAGAGTGAGGGTTTTTTTGACAGCCACGCTTGGGCACTGCACTGTGTTCATTTGGTTACTGACCAGGTGGCCTGGTTGGAGAGGATCCAGTCCCTGATAAGTGAGCTCCGGTTTTTAGGTGCCTGCACGGGAGAGTGGAGACGTGGGTAAAGTTGTGAGGCTCAGATGTTAGGGTGAGTGTCAGGCAGGGTGCTCGGGCTTTGAGGTCAGGTGCGCCCAGGCCCCAGTTTCGCGGTCTGCCCGCTGTGACGGGGTTGCTTTCCGTTCTGGAGTCACTGGTACTAAGAGCTGTGTTCCTGGGTGGTTTGTTGGCCATGTCCTCGGGCAGACTGGGCGAAACTGGAAACCATGTGGGCAGGGGATGCCATTGCGATGGTATTATTGGGTTAACGCGAGGGTGCAGCCTGCCCGGTGCTCTGGCTTGTCGGTCGTCTTACATGCGATAAACACGGTCACTGAATTCAGGTAGAGGCAGTGTCTGGTCCACAGGCTAGTCAGACCCCAGTGTCCCCAAGACCACTGCTCTTTGCAGGGGAGGAGGGAGTCTCCTGGTAAGTCAGCCTCCGTAGCGAGGGTGGTGGCCTTGTTTGTGACAGGTTTTCCCGTCATGGGGTTGACCTGCGTCTGGACAAGGGTGTGCTGGTGAAGAGGTGCACAAATGAAGCCCCTTGTTCCAAATCTGAGCGATTTCTACGTTTCTGTGTTGTTTTGTAAGGAATTCTCTTAGGTTGTAGAGGCCAAATGTTTTGCTTAAAAATCGCATTGAAGACATTCTGAAAGAAATTCTATAGCTTGATGTTGCCAAGTTCCTTGTTAGAGGATGATATCGTAGAGAAAAATGCTCTAGGGAGCCTCTGGTCTACAAACCAGACTACTTTCTAGTCTGTTTGATCTTCCTGCTGGTGGGTATTTTCTGAATCACAGAATAACGTAGGGAAAGATCGGCATTTGGGGAAACGTCCTTTAGATGCGTTTAGGAGCGAACCACGATGTGCTAAGTGGCATTTATGACGCCTGCGTGAAGAGCAGAATTATTACGGGGAAGGGCAACTAGATCGTGGCTCTCTCGTGTTTTCTTTTGTCTTCCCAGAAAATATTTGCAGATTTGCAGGCTGCAGGATTTCCCGTGGTTGAGACGAGCACCCTGACGGAGGAGGGGGTCATGCAAGTGAAAACGGAGGTGAGTGCTTCGTGCACCCCTTTAGGGCCTTTGTTGTCAGAGGAGTCCGTTTCGGGGAAGGAAGCGTTCTCTGCCAGCATCGCGGGCAGGGAGCCCTCGAGGCGGCCAGGCGGGAGAGCCTGTGCACAGCACCGAGCCTGGTCCCCACCCGTCCAGTTGAACGTGGGGCTTGAGGGGACCCTCTGACTCCCACATGGGCGGTTTCACTCCTTCCCGCTGTCCTTCCGGACCTGCCAGGAGGGCTGCAGGAGCTGTACTGCCATGGAACGTGGGCGGACGTCGAATGAGCAAGAGGAGCACGGAGAGAGACGTTTCTTCTTGGGTTTCAGATGCAGTTCTGACCACTTAGGCCGGTCTGATGCTGCGGTTGACTTGGCTCTGGTGCTCTAGTCACAGTCCAAGGGGGGCCGTGAACCTGGCTCGGGGCACAGCACGAGTCGCTGGTGGCCAGAGGCAGGCCTGGAAGGACCGTGGAGTATTGCCTCGGGCTGCTGCCCCACCTGGGCTGGTGGCCTGCTCCCTCCTGAGCCGTGTGGTCTGCCCCAGGGCTTTACGTGGACTTTGGGGTGATTCCCAGGACAGCACTAGCTGCTGTGACTCCCGAGGAAAAGCACATGGCGGGGTCTAAAGCTTTGGAACATGGTCTGCTGATGAGCGGGGGGTGTGGGGGGGCGGCTGGTTCCTGTCCCCCAGCCCCGAAGGCCGGATGCGTTGTAAGCCTGGTCCTGTTTCCTCACCTCAGGCTTGTGACAGGCTCCTGGCTCATCGCGTTGAAACGAAAATGAAAGGAAATAAAGTGAACGAGGTGCTGAACAGGCTGCATCTGGCCGTGCCAAACAAGAGAGACGACAAGGTGAGGTTGGCCTTCCCGAGAGCCTGCGAGCCAGCGCCCGCCTCATGCAGGGCTCAAGGGCGCCGCGCACGCTCACGCGGAGTAACAGTGACGTCGTGTGCCTTGACGTGTTAGTAACGTCTCGTTCATCCTTTTGTTTTTCTTTCTGGTGCGTAAGCATGCTTGTAAGAATCCTCCTAGAGCCGTGTTACTTTCCTTAACATGGGTGGTTTTCTGGGCGCTGGATGGCAGCGTCGGTGAAGCATCTGACAGTCGGGTTCAGCTCAGGTCGTGACCTCAGGGTTGTGGGATGAAGCCCTTCGTTGCTGTTGGGGCGGGGTCAGCACTCATCGGGAAGTCCGAGAGTCTCTCTCCCTGTCCCTCCCACCTGTGCTCGCCCTCTAAATTAGTCTTTAAGAAAATTTTTATTGTTGGTTTTCTTGCTGTTGCTGGGCTTAGTTGCACGTCTTTATCCGTGACTCTTTGTTTTAATTGCAGATGTTTTCTGTATCCATAGAGTGAGTTTTACGGTAGGGAGTGGAGGAGGCAGACCGTGCCCTCCGGAAATGCCTTCCTGGGTTATGCTGTGCATTGCCCGGATCTTTGACGCTGAGTGTTCGCTGGTATCAGTCTCATCCATGAAAGATGGTCCCGTTGCTGGGATTTCCTTGATGATTAGGGCTGGCGAACTCTCTTTTATTCTTAAAGATTTTATTTTTGTGTCATCTCTACCCGCAACGTGAGGCTTGAACTCTCAGTCCTAAAACCGAGAGTCAGGTGCTGCACCCTGCCGGGCTTTTTCATGAGCTTATTGGCCTGTGAGTTCTTCAGGTCATTTATCTGTTACTCGTTTAGTTTATGATTTTCACGTAAAGGAAATCAGACTCCCAAGTTCTATAGTTTTTTGTTGTTATTGTGCTTTGGTCATTTGCTTTTTGAATTGGGTTTCTTTGTTCAGCCTCAGGTTGCACTTTTTTAATATTTTTATAAGATTTTATTTATTTGACAG
This sequence comes from Meles meles, assembly GCF_922984935.1. Taxonomy (NCBI): domain Eukaryota; kingdom Metazoa; phylum Chordata; class Mammalia; order Carnivora; family Mustelidae; genus Meles; species Meles meles. The sequence goes on along the minus strand of NC_060072.1, from coordinate 149,466,594 downwards.
AGATCACAAGCAGGCAGAGAGGCAGGCAGAGAGAGAGAGGGAGAAGCAGGCTCCCTGCTGAGCAGAGAGCCCGATGCGGGGCTCGATCCCAGGACCCTGAGATCATGACCTGAGCTGAAGGCAGAGGCTTTAACCCACTGAGCCACGCAGGCGCCCCTGGTTACACGTATTTAATCTGTTACTTAATATTTAATTTTTAAAATATATGCTATTAGCTAATATTGAGTTGTTTTTTGTTTTTCTTTTTGTTTTTTTGCGGCTACCGGGTTTGATGTCCTGCACAGAAAGACCTAGGATTTGGGATGGCTGAGTGGGCTCCCTGCTCATTGGAGATCCTGCTTCTTCCTCTGCCTGCCACTCCCTGGTTGTGCTGTCTCTGTTATATTAGTAAATAAAATCTTTTTTAGTTATTTGACAGACAGGTCACAAGTAGGCAGAGAGGCAGGCAGAGAGAGAGGAGGAAGCAGGCTCCCCGCTGAGCAGAGAGCCTGATGTGGGGCTCGATCCCAGGACCCTGGGATCATGTCCTGAGCTGAAGGCAGAGGCTTTAACCCACTGAGCCACCCAGGCGCCCCTAAAACCTTTTTAAATAGATAAAGTTTGGATCAGGTATGGAGTCTTCTGTCTCCTTGCCCAGTTGGCCCTGCGGTCCCGCTCAGTGGTCTGTTGGATTGGAATGGGTCTGACTTTGCAGAGAGGGGCATGCCTCTGTTTTTTCTTTCATGTTCCTTTTGCATTCAGCAACGTATTTCCGTAACTTTCTGGTGATGTCTCCTCAGGAGAGGCCCCCTTTCATCCCCGAGGGAGTGGTGGCACGCAGGAAGAGAATGGACATTGGGGAGCCCAGGAGGAAGCGGGTAGGTCTGCTTCAGGGGTGCAGGAACCTGTTTGTGCCTGGGGCGGGCACAGAGCGTGACGCTAAGGGCACCTGGGCCCGGGCTGTCAGGCTCCGGGAGCACAGGGGTGAGTGGAGGGGGCCCCGGGACACGGGCGCTGGGCCTCACAGGCGCGCAGGGGTGGGCTGGCAGGCTGCAGAAGAGATGTGCCCCGGGGGTGGGGAGGACTCCGCCATGTGCACCGGAAGGCCGGCGAGAGCTGACGGCAGTGCTCTGCCCCTTCGTTGCAGGAACGAGACCTCGAAGTGGAGCTGGGAGACGATTACATTTTGGACCTTCAGAGTAAGGGCCGACGTCCGGGTCGGGAATCAGTGGAAGGGCTTCTGTGCCCGTGCGTCCTGCACCTTAATCTCTGCCTTCGAGAAGAGATTGGGTCCTGAGGCTTCTTACAGGCGGTTTTGGTGGCTTCAGAGGGCGGAGTTCAGCCTGTGCGGTGCACCGGTGCTGGTGGCTGCTGCCGCCGTCCTGCCGCCGCCGCCTTCGCCTCCCCTTCCGGGCCCGCGGTCCTGCAGTGCTCGCCGGCCGGCCCTGGCGTGTGTTCCTGTGTTAGGGGTTGGGTGCAAGTGCTCTCTTGTCTGCCTGGCGAGACGGGAATGAGACGTCACTCTGGGCACATCGTGGTTGAAGGTATTAAAAACTGTAGTAAACGTGACCTTTCTTTTCCACTTCAGAGTACTGGGATCTGATGAATTCCTCTGAGAAATACGACAAGATACCAGAGATCTGGGAAGGCCACAATGTAGCGGATTATATTGATCCTGACATCATGCAGGTCTGTCACTTGCTGAACCGTGTGGCCGTGAAGGAACCTGGACTTGCCGCCCGTGTTCCTTCCACACCGCGAGCCTCCCCACCCCATCACCAATGGCCTCTCCTACTGAGGGTCCTGGAGACCCCAGAGCTCTGCTCCTCTGGTCTGAGCCGTGACCTCCTTTGTGGGGCGGGTGAGCTCCGTGGGCCGTGAGCTCTCTGCCCTCCGACCGGACCCGCTCTTGCCTGCTGGAGCCCTGCTCCTCAGCGGCGGCTTCCTCCGGCCGCTGTCTCTTCGCAGGTTCTTTTTCTTCAAAAAACAGAACGGTTTTCTTAAAGCCTTTGTGCTCTGCTGGGCAGGCTCCTTCATTTGCACACTGAGGCCCACACTCCCAGCCCCAGGAACCCGGTCATGGGCTCCTTTAATTTCCACCCCCAGCGCTGGGCCTGAACTCAGGATCCCGAGATCAGGAGTTGTATACTCCGCAGACTGGACCAGCCGGGTGTTCCTGTAACCAGTTTCTTACGAACCATGTAGCCAGCGGTGGCGTTTGTGTTTGGGGATGGCCTTAGAATGGATAAAGGGGATGTAATACTCACATGGCAGTTCACGTTGATAAGTTTCTAGTTTTACAGCAGGAGGTGTTCACATGTGTGTGTGTGTGTGTGTGTACACACACGTGTGCGGTGGAGGGGCGTGCTGGGGAGTGAGGGGGGTGATGTTTGCATAGTTCACCTGACGTCTGCAGTAACCATCAGCAGAGAGAGCAGTGGCACGGACAGCTCGCGGGGTGCGTGGGCTCCCTGCTGGGGGTGAGCTCCTGGGCGCCCCTGCGCGGGACCGGGTGCAGGCACTCATCGCCCCTGACAGGCCGAGGGGAACTGAGCCCCTGTAGAAATGTTGTTGTACTTGAGAGTTTTTCACTGTTGCATTTAACGACAACTCTTTTGTAAGAAACTGGAAGAATTAGAAAAAGAAGAAGAACTAAGGACCGCAGCAGGCGAGTACGACAGCGAGTCTGACAGTGAGGACGAAGAGATGGGGGAGATCCGCCAGCTGGCGAAGCAAATTCGGGAAAAAAAGAAGCTGAAAATTTTGCAGTCCAAGGAGAAGAACACACAGGGCCCCAGGATGCCACGGACCGCTAAGAAGGCAAGTTCTGTGTTTCCAGAGAGCGAGGACCGGCTCGTGTGGGCGTCAGAGTCTCGCACAGTCGTTGCTGAGTGCGACATTTCACCCCAGATGTGGCTGTGGGATTGCACATACGTTGTACTGTCGACAGGTAGTGGAGTTTGAGGTGGGTTGAGCCCCGGTCAGCCGGATTCTGCTGATGGCCTCCTTTCTCGTGCCTTTTGGGGTCCGCACTGTTGGGGTCAGCTTCTTTGCAGCTGAGGAGTAAGGTGGTGGTTGGAGATCTGTGGCAGGAAAGCCGTCAGCCTCCGTGTTCTGTTATTTATTTTCCGTGTGAGTCAGGATTCGTCTTACAGAAGCCTAACCTGGTCCGGCCTAAGTCCGTGGGCAGTTCTCGGCTCCTGTGACTGGTTAGGATGGGGGGGTCACACTTCAGGCACGCATTGTTCAAAAGGTACGAGAATTCTTCCCAGTCTCAGTCCCGTCTCTGTAGGATTTTTCTCCTGCCCCGTGCTCGCCGGGGCGGCAGGTGAGGCCAGGTCCTGTGGCACCCTCAGACCACGGGGTGTGGTAGACAGGATGGCGTGCAGGGTGGCTACAATGTGACAGGAGTGGAGGGGAAACAGTGATGTTCCAGACGCCTCTTGATGAATGACAGTGTGTCTGAAATACTGTTTTCATGAGATGGCAAGCGAGTGGTTCTTGGTAGCTGGGACATCTGTCTGACCCGTGGTGCTCAGTGGGTTTGGGAGGAGACACTGTAGCTGGAGTCTGCTCTTGGGGCACACCATGTGACCTCAGCGCCAGGGACCCTGCACGCAGAGACCCCCCGCAGAGCTGTGCGGAATCCAAGGACGTGACGTGTCCGTCGTCTTATCCGGGGCCACTGCTTGGGAGATGCTGGTTTCAGCAGCTTTAATGCCTGTCCAAAAATAGGAACATGAGCTCGATTACAAGACTTAATTCCTAGAAGAAATATACTAGGTCTTTGTAAAAGGAACATTTTCCCTTCAGTCTTTTAAGTAAGTTTGCTTAAATTCCTTTCCCCCATGTTCAGGTTCAGCGGAAAGTCTTGGAGGATGCGATGCGCAGTCTTGGTGTTGACATGGATGACAAAGACAACGTGAGTGCGTGGAGATGGTCCTGGGCGCGGACGGCTCTGCCTTAGGACACCAGCTCTTCGGCATCCGGGGGCTGGCAGGGCTGGTTACAGAAGAGAAGGGAACTGGGAGCGCGTGTGTCGAGGCTCAGCGTGGGGGTGCAGAGCTGAACGTGCTCGTCCACCCTGTCTGGGGCCCTCGGCTCTGGGGACCCTGCAGGTGGTGCAGAGGCTGTTTCCAGCCTCTGTTCTTGTTCCCGCAGCAAGAGTTGAGGGACGCCGTGCATGCTTCATGTGGCCCTGCGTGTGGGCCGGCCCCAGTGCACGCACTTTGTGGGGTTGGTTTTTTGTTTTGTTTTTGTTCTTTTTGTCAGCTTTTTATCGTGTTTGTGCCTACATCGTCTTCTGTTCCAGGTTAACGAAAAATACGAAAACTACCAAAGCCACAAGGGAGAAAAATCACTTGTGTTTGTAGCACACAGAAATGATCTAGGCGGACATGCAGTTTACACCTTTTTATTCGGCTTTTTATGCGGAGGCTCTAATCTTTCTTTTCCTTTAAAATGTATTTATGACCGTATTCTGTACATCATGCCGATTTGCCATTGTGGTGTAGCATGTTTTGGATAACTTTTGAGTAAAAAGTGTTAGTTTATTCTAAGCTGCTTGGGTTGTTGGTTGTTCAAAAATTCATTGGGTTTCAACTCAGAATACATGGTGATGTGTAAGTAACGTACAATACGGTAGAAGTAATCTGTGTCTGGGAAAAATGCAAGTTAGAATAGAATGTCAGGGAACGGGGCGCCTGGGTGGCTCAGTGGGTTAAGCCGCTGCCTTCGGCTCAGGTCATGATCTCAGGGTCCTGGGATCGAGTCCCGCATCGGGCTCTCTGCTCAGCGGGGAGCCTGCTTCCCTCTCTCTCTCTCTGCCTGCCTCTCTGCCTGCTTGTGATCTCTCTCTGCCAAATAAATAAATAAAATCTTAAAAAAAAAAAAAAAGAATGTCAGGGAACAAAACGTTAACTTGTTTTGTTTTTGTTTTTGTTTTTTTTAAAGATTTTATTTATTTATTTGACAGAGAGAGATCACAAGTAGGCAGAGAGAAAGGGGGGAAGCAGGCTCCCTGCTGAGCAGAGAGCCCAATGTGGGGCTCGATCCCAGGTCCCTGAGATCATGACCTGAGCTGAAGGCAGAGGCCTAACCACTGAGACACCCAGGCGCCCCTTAACTTGTTTTTTTAATTTTTACCTTGAATTTTGATTTTGGTGCCTCAGGTCTTCACATCTTAGCTTCAGCTTAGTGACCAGATAGATATATGAGGGTTTACTGAGTCTGTCCTCATGAGAGGAGTTCAGGCTGTAAATAGTTCAGAACTCTTTTCCTGGGGCCCAGCAATTAAAGTGTATTTCATATAACTATTGGAATTCTGATTTTGTTTCTTGATGAATGATGCTGGAGCATATATTTTTTTAAGATTTTATTTATTTTACAGCGAGTCTATATGAGCAGGTCGGGCCGGGGGGCAGAGGGAGAAGAGTTGGGAGCATACTCCCTGCTGAGCACGGAGCACAATGCTGAGCTCGATCCCAGGGTCCCAAGGTCATGACTTGAGCTGAAAGCAAGCGTCAGACGCTTAACTGTCTTGAGCCCCCCAGGTGCCTCTGAAGCATATATGCTTTTGTATAAAGTAACTTTTTCGTATTCTGGATTATTTTATGAAAACAGATTCCCAGAATTAGAATAACTGAAATCAAAAGATAACATGTTAAAGCTCTTTTCCGAAGAGTTAGACTAATTTGGCTTTCAGTCAGTGTGTGAGAGCCCTGTCCACGCGGAGCGCTCTGTTGACGAGTGCGTGTGCGGGGAGACCCGTGTGGCTGGCTGCCTGTGCACCTGTCGAGGTGTTGGCGGGTGAGCAGGGCGCCCACTGTGCAAGCAGAGCTCCTGCCCAGGGGATGGTCAGTGTGTCTAATGAACCTCAGCTCAGAGCTGTCTGGGGGCTGTCTCCTGTAGTAACCCCAAAGCTGCGAGGAGAGGACACTACATCTAAAATAGAAGCTGGGGTGTCAGTCACACGATCTGGGGTGTGGGAGAACGTTGTGGAATAGCCAGCTTGCAGTCGATGCTTTCTGACGGCGTGAAACTCCCATCCGTAACGTAAAGCGGCGGTCGAGTGGGAAGGAACATTCGGCCGGTGACTAACACAATGTCCCAAGAGCTGTAGCTTATTCAGTCGCGTCTTTCAGAACTCTCGAGTGTCCTGCCCCCTCGTCAGTGTCATTTCGTGTGTGTGACCACAGCCCTGAATTTGCTGTTCGTGCTTTCCAGGCCCATTATGCAGTCCAGGCCAGGAGGTCCCGGAGCGTTACTAGGAAGAGGAAGCGGGAGGACTCCGTGCCACCCCCGGCTGTGGCCCGCAGCCGCAGCTGCTCTCGGCCTCCACGGGATGTCTCTGGCCTTCGGGACGTCAAGGTTAGTCCCTGTGATGTGCGGTAGAAAACAGGGGCCTCTGTTGGGGACTCTTGGACTCTTGGACTCGGGGCACACCCCGCAGCTGTCGTTGCGAGGTCAGGGACCACAGGTGGGGACTGGTGCCCCCCTGAGAGGCCAGCTCGGCATTCTGGACCCTTGCCCTAGCGCTGTCCTCCTGTTGGTGGTGGAAGCGTGGTGTCCTAGGACTCTGTGCCCAAAACCTGGGACCAGAGCCCCTCCAGGGGGTGGTTGTGTTCAGTCTTTTGGGAGCGACATTGGATATATACAGTCTCTTTCACTGAAGCTTTTCTTATTGAATAAACACAGAAATGGTTAGTTTTGGCGTTTTGAAAGTTCAGGTCCAGGAGAAAGTCTGTATATAAACTGGCAAGCCGTTTACTTGATGGAGGCCTGGAGATAGCCGTTTCCGAGAAATCTGGATTTTAATAAGACCTGTTGCCGCTTGTCAGATGTGAGCCGTGTGCTTTCCTGGGCTGACTCCGTTTCCTTGTTTGTCTGAGAGGGAGCGATAGCCAATGGGCCCAGTGTTCCAGTTCCTGCTGGGCACAGGACTTGTCTAGACAGAGTCTGCTTCTGTCCTCGCGTGCACAGGGTCGAGCTCTGCACCCTTGGGCCCCAGGGCAAAGTGCAGCGACAGACTCGTCAGCGCTTCTCCTCGCAGAGGAGATCTGGGCAGTGAAGACAGACTGCTGGCCGGCCGTGACAGGTGCGCAGACACTGGGAGTGAACGGGTGTCGTGTGTTTTTGTGCTTTGCAGATGGTGAAAAAAGCCAAGACTATGATGAAGAGTGCGCAGAAGAAGATGAACCGCCTGGGGAAGAAGGGGGAAGCGGACAGACACGTGTTCGATATGAAGCCCAAGCACTTGCTCTCTGGAAAGCGGAAAGCTGGGAAAAAGGACAGGCGGTAGTGGCCTCTGGCGCGGCAGCGTTGCGGCAGGGCTGGGGGGTGCCCGGCCCGGTCTGGTGGGGGTTCCCAGCTTGTAGGCTGCAGAGAGCGAGGACATCCGGAGCTCTGACTGCTTTGCTGTCCGCGGGGTGCGCGGCGGCCGGACGTCGGTGCTGCCCCAGCACCGGTCTTCTGAGGGCGCCGTGGGTTCTGTGTTTAAGGAGTTTTGATCGCTTCGGGTATGCAGAACTGGAAAGATTGATTGACGTGAATGTGTGTTTTGAGGGAGAAAAATCTTACTCCTTTCCGCAAGAGGGAACTTGGTTCAGGTGCATCTGGTCTTTCTTGTGAAGAGAACACCTCTGCTTGGGGACACAGGCAGAAGGCTGCCAGCCTGCCTACTAAAAGCCAGCGCCTGCGCTAGGTGATTTTCTAGTCTTTTCTCTGCGATGTGTGTACCCTTGTAACCTGTCTGCAACTAGCTCATCCAGAATAAACCTCTGAAAGAAAGTGGTTTTGGTTGATTTAGTTTTTTGTTGTCGTTTAGTTATAAATCACTGTAGTTTGGCGAAATGAAAAGGAAAAAAAAATAACTCATTTGTTTTCAAAATAGAAAGTACTCCGTGGGGTGAGATGTTGGGCAGTGCAGCAGCCAAGCGTGACCTCTGCTGCTTGAGGAAGGGACGCTGGCGTGGGTCCAGCGAAGCACAACGCACCCCCGCTTCCGCAGAAGCACCTGCTGGCGCCTGTTTGCAGTGCTCCTGAACGGAGGTTGTTGGGACGCGCGGGTGGCCGCTGGAGCCGCCGTGCACGAGCCGGAGCACCTGCGCTTCGCGACCTTCCAGCTGCGCCCCCGTGGCCGCCCGCGCACCCGCAGTTACAGTGAGCCGCTTCCTCGGCGCGTGCAGTGCGGCCGTCTTCAGCCTTCCGTCACGTGTCGTAGTTTTCTTACAGGCGTGTCTAACAAGTGCTGTGTTTTGGGGATGTAAAGTAGGATTTCTGTGTACGTGTGCTGAAAAAGATTCATTTAAGAGAAGCTGAAATGCACATGGTGCTGGGAGACAGGAACCATCTCTGTGCGGGGATCACAGCTGCGGAGCCGTTCTGGAACTGAGGTCTCTCTGGAGACTTGCGTCTTGCAGGGAAGGACTTGGCTGGCAATCCATCAGTTTTGGTCGGTTTTAGCCCTTGTGGCTTTGGTGTTCACCTAGCACCCCCCACTCCGGGGCAGTCGGTGTGTGTGTTCCTCTGGCTGCTTGTGTGAGTTGGAGGGGGTGGTGAAGACCTTGTTCCGCAAAGGTTAGGGTTCTAGGTTTAGATTGCGGACCGCTTGCCACTGGTGACGCAGGTGTAGACAGAGATGGACCTGTTCTTGCAGTCCCCGTCCGCCGAACCGGCTGCAGCAAGTTGAAGGACCCAATGCCCGTTTCTTTCTCCTTTGCTTTTTCCTGCTTTACTTCTCTTGGGAGCCAGATACTTAAGAACTAGGACTTTGAGGGGCGCCTAGGTGGCTCAGGGGGTTAAAGTCTCTGCCTTTGGCTCAGGTCATGATCCCGGGGTCCTGGGATCAAGCCCCGCATCGGGCTCTCTGCTCAGCAGGGAGCCCGCTTCCCTTCCTCTCTCTGTGCCTGCCTCTCTGCCTACCTGTGATCTTTGTCTGTCAAATAAATAAATAAAATCTTAAAAAAAAAAAAAAGAACTAGGACTTTGAAAAGCAACTGCAGGGGTGCCAGGGTGGCTCAGTGGGTTAGGCCTCTGCCTTCGGCTCAGGTCATGGTCTCAGGGTCCTGGATCGAGTCCCACATCAGGTTCTCTGCTCAGTTGGGAGCCTGCCTCCTCCTCTCTGTCTCTGCCTGCCTCTCTGCCTACTTGTGATTTCTGTCAAATAAATTAATAAAATCTTGAAGAAAAAGAAAGAAAGAAAAGCAACTACATGTGAAGGGAATTTGGAGAGACCACATACATGTTCCAGGAGGGACACATACTCCAGGAAGAAGTACGGGACCTTCAGTATTCAGTCCTGGCTGGCACAGTGATACCCTTAAAACAAGGGAGAGTATCTGGTTTCCAGAATTCCCACATTATAAGATTTCAGATGTCCAGTTTTCAACAAAATCACAAGGCATACAAAAAAGTAGGGAAGTGTGTGGCCCATGAAAGGAAAAAATGCTGTCTCAGGAGGACGAGATGGTGACTGCCCAGACAGAAAGGTTAAGACAACCTTCCTAAAGACCCAGAGCTGAAGGAGGACGCGCAGAATCAGGAAAATGATGTATGAACAAAGGAGAAATAGAAAAAAGCAACAGGTGCCCCAAATCCCAGAGCTGGAGAGTACAAGTAACAAAATTAAAAAGGTAGATCAATGATATCAAATCTCTGCTTCAAAGGAAATAATCAGTGAAAGACCTTGCAAAATGGGAGGAAATATTTGCAAACAATATCTTTTTTTTTTTTAAGATTTTATTATTTGACAGAGAGAGACACAGTGAGAGAGGGAACACCAGCAGGGGAAGTGGGAGAGGGAGAAGCAGGCTTCCTGCTGAGCAGAGAGCCCGATGCGGGGCTCGATCCCAGGACCCTGAGATCATGACCTGAGCCGAAGAAAGACGTTTTAACGACTGAGCCACCCAGGCGCCCCCAACTGTGGATCTTACGAAATTAATAAACAGAACACATAAGGGACTCCTACAGGCAATTCTCCAAAGAGGATGCACAAATAACCAATCAGCATGTGAAATGCTGAAAATCACTAATACAGAGGAATGAAGATGAAACCTGCGTGAGCTCATTCCCACCAGGATGGACACTGGAGAGAACAGGTGTTGACGAGGAGGGGGAGAAGGGATCATTCATGCGCTGTTGGGGGGAAGGCAGACTGGTGCAGCCTCTCGTGGAGAACAGTGTGGAGGGTCCTCGAAAGTTGAGTCTCACGAGCCAGCAGTCCCACCTCCAGGTAGAAACCCAAAAGAAGGGCGCCTGGGTGGCTCAGTTGGTTAAGTGACTGACTTCACCTCAGGTCATGATCCCATAGTCCGAGGATCAGTCCCACTTCGGGGTCCCTGCTCAGTGGAGTGCCTGTTTCTCCCTCCGACCCTCCCCCTTTCATGCTCTCCCTCTCGAATAAATAAAATCTTTTTTTTTTAAAGATTTTATTTATTTATTTGACAGAGATCACAAGTAGGCAGAGAGGCAGGCAGAGAGAGGGGGAAACAGGTTCCCCACTGAGCAGGGAGCCCGATGCGGGGCTTGATCCCAGGACTCTGAGATCATGACCTGAGCGGACGACAGAGGCTTCACTGACTGAGCCACCCAGGCACCGCTCCAGGACAGATTTTAGAAAATACGTGGGAATTACTGAATGAAACACCCACCTCTGCCCCTTTCCGAAGGCATTTGTCTGAAGGAGTTGGCTGGGACACCACTAAGGCAGGGGTCAAAGCGAGGATCCCAGGACATACCCAGAAGCACCCACGCCCTTTCTGCAGCCTCGGGGATGAGACGAGCAGTTCCCAGAGCTCGTTGGTACACCGTGGGATCCGCGTGGGCATGCAGACGTGCCTCCACTTGCTGGCCCTCTCTCTCAGTGAATGCCTCCAATCCCAAAATACTGGTTACACAGAGCATGCACAGCCTGACCTAATCCACCAAGGACAGTGGTGAAATGCACAGTTGCCTCACAGCTCGCCATAAAATTAAACTAGAAACAACAGGCGTGAACTTTGATGCTGGATGATGTATGTTTAATACTCCAGTCCAGCTGGCCTCCCATTACACTCCAGGGCCATGTGCGGTACTACAGAAAGTCAGCTAGGAAGAGAGTCCCTCAGTGCATTTTCTTTCTTTCTTTTTTTTTTTTTTTAAGATTTTATTTATTTATTTGACAGACAGAGATCACAAGTAGGCAGAGAAGCAGGCAGAGAGAGAGAGAGGAGGAAGCAGGCTCCCCGCTGAGCAGAGAGCCCAATGCGGGGCTCGATCCCAGGACCCTGGGATCACGACCTGAGCCGAAGGCAGAGGCTTTAACCCACTGAACCAGGTAGACGCCCCCCACCAGTGCATTTTTTAAAAGAACACGCTGCTCAAAAGAGATACATTTTTAAAAACTGAGAAAAATCCAGTACGAAGGAGGAAAGTCAGTAGGAAAGAAAACCACACCTGTAATGCGCCAGTGAAGCAAGTGTGGCCATCTGGGTGTCGGAGAAAAGAATGAAAAGCACTCAGTTGGCTAAAATTCCATGAAGTTCTATTAAACAGGAATTCAGTGAAGATGTAAAACATAGGTGATACAACAGTTTGCATCTTTATATGTGTCCTGGCAGGGGAACTAGAGAAATCCATAATCATTTTGGATGTTCGATCATCCCACAAATAATAAGCAGATCAAAGAGAAAAAGTAAAGGTCTCAATAACTGAAAACCCAGTAAACAGTTATCCAAGCATAACAAAACCCTTTCATGTTATTTTTTAGTGAGTGTGTGTGAGAGAGAGAGGTTGTGTGTGTGTGTGTGTGTGTGTGTTTTAAATAGACTCCATGCCCAACACGGGACTTGAGCTTACAACCCTGAGATCAAGAATTCCATGCTGTGCCCTGCCTTGGAACTTTCCTAAAGAAAACTGCAGTAGGTTCTGAAAACAGCCACCCTATCAGTCACACACTCCAAGATCACGCAAAAGCATTAGAGCTTTAATACCAACAGTAAGAAGTAAGCACATGTCAGCCCGACCTCCCATGCACCTCCTAGCGAATGTGGGAAATATCCCTGAGCTGGACGTGGGTGGGAAACTGCTAACAGATTCAGACCTGTGCTGGGAGACCTAGTTCACTTCTTTCAGAGTTGTGCAAATCAAGAGGATAAGAAACACTGCTGATAATTTGAAAAGCAACATGTTTGACCAACTATCTGCTTTTCTATAGTGGAGAAAAGACATATTACTGTAAAAATCCTAGAAACATTGGACAAATACAGCTCAGTTTGGGTCACAAAGAAATGACAGCTAACAACTCAATAGCAAAACAACAATCTGATTAAAAATGGGCAGAGTTGTGGGGCGCCTGGGTGGTTCAGTGGGTTCAGCCTCTGCCTTTGGCTCAGGTCATGATCTCAGGGTCCTGGGATCGAGCCCCGAGTCGGGCTCTCTGCTCAGCGGGGAGCCTGCTCCCCCCCCCCCCCCGCCTGCCTCTCTGCCTACTTGTGATCTCTCTGTCATATAAATAAATAAATAATCTAAAAAAAAAAAATGGGCAGAGTTGTAAGCACATTTCTCCAAGGACGACATCCAGGTTGGCACTAGATCCACAGAAAGATGCTCAACATCCCTGAGCGTCGGAGAGATGCAAATCCAAACCACAATGAGATACCACCTGGAACGGCTGAAAGCAGCAGCACCAGCAACCACAGGTGCCGGCGAGGATGTGGAGGAACGGGAACCCCGTGCACTGTTAAAAGATCTTATTTATTTATTTGACAGAGATCTGACCGTGAGGGTCCAGGTGGCCATTCAGACGTACAAGAGTGGGGTCCCCCATCCCTAGGAATGCCCACCGAATGGGCCCAGCCATTTGGGGGGAATGAAAGCATCAAGCAGGTGTTCCTGGAGGGCGGATGAAAGGACCACCTCCACCACTTCTACCTGAAAAGTACGGGACCTGCAGCCCAGGGACCCTCTCACATGGCTCGAGTTCTGTCCCTGTGCCCATCCATCTACTGGGGGCTGGGGCCACGCAGGGGAGTAACACATGCCCCCTCCCTACAGAGTCTTGGTTTTTTCATTCTTGTTCTCTGGCCAGTATAGGCTTGAAGATAGAATAATCAATTTATTTATTTTTAAAATTTTATTTGAGAGAGAATTGCTCACAAGTAGGAGGGGAGGGGGAGGGGCAGAGAGAGAAGCGGACTCCCTGCTGAGCAGGGAGTGGAACTGTCTCAGATTCCAGGATCACAACCAGGAAGACGCTTAACCAACCGAGCCACCCAGGCGCCCCAGAGTAATCAGTTTTAAAGATTTAATTTATTTTATTTAACAGAGATTACAAGTAGGCAGAGAGAGAGAGAGAGAGGAGGAAGCAGGCTCCCTGCTGAGCACAGAGCCCAATGCTGGGCTCCATCCCAGGACCCTGAGATCATGACCTGAGCTGAAGGCAGAGGCTTTAACCCACTGAGCCACCCAGGTGCCCCCAGGGTAATCAGTTTTATAGAAACTACTTCTGGCCCCTAAAGGAGCTGTCAGACAGTTATAGATTTTGAAGACCATGAATTTTAAGATAAAGAAGGTTTTGTTCTAAGGGGTTCATCAGGTCAAAGAACATTCATCCTTCCGTGTTCCAGACAGGCCTTCTAACACAGCGACAGCGGTAACACCTAGTGCTCGCTGAAGGTTTACTGGGCGGGATGAGGTAGGTGCCCGGTCCACCGGTGCTCTTGGTTACGGATCCCAGGACTCTATTAAAGGGTTAAATGATGGGATTAAAGTCTTAACAAACCAGACAATATTAAAATGTGGTATTTCTTTTTATTGTTTTTGCTTTTCAGAAAAATTAGTATTTGCCACACAATCTTGCCTGAAATTTTAAGTCAACTGTTCAGGAATTTTTCTACTGAATTTACAAAACATTTGCTTTGCTAGAAAATTTCTCATCTTTTTCTTTGTTATTTGTTACACAACATTCGAGGATAATACGGCTGTCTTAAGATCTCAGATCTGAGAAATCTATGGCAAGACTTCTCGAAAGTGCATTAGTCAAGGTATAATTTGACAATTTGTTTTTAAAGATCTTATTTATTTGACAGCGAGAAGAGTGAGAGGGGGAGAGAGCACAAGCAGGGGGAGTGGGAGAGGGAGAAGCAGGCTTCCTGTGGAGTGGGGAGCCTGATACAGGGCTCCATCCCAGGATCCTGGGACCATGACCTGAGCCGAAGGCAGATGCCTAACGAGTGAGCGACCCAGGCACCTCAGTCAAGATACAATTTTTTTTTTTTAAGATTTTATTTATTTATTTGACAGACAGAGATCACAAGTAGGCAGAGAGGCAGGCAGAGAGAGAGGAGGAAGCAGGCTCCCTGCATAGCAGAGAACCTGATGTGGGGCTCGATCCCAGGACCCTGAGACCATGACCTGAGCCGAAGGCAGCGGCTTAACCCACTGAGCCACCCAGGCGCCCCAGTCAAGGTATAATTTAAGTATGAATATATACACATCCCATATCCCAAATCGGTAACACGGACTGTAATATTTCTGTGAAATTTTACCCCCTACCATATGGACTGATGTTGTAGAAGTGGTTTTTGACTGGGGGTGTCTCTGCCCTCCAGGCGTCATTTGGCATCTGGTGTCACGGTGACTGCCACAGGGGGAGGGGTGTTAATGGCTTTGAGTGGGTAGAACCCAGGGATGCAGCCAGACATCCCCCAGCACACAGGGTGAATTCTCACGGCGAATGATCCAGCCCACATGTCAGCAGCGTCAGGGAAGTCCTCTCGCAGAGCATCACTCAACTGACTCGATTTCCACCTGACAAGCAGCCTGTACGCGGTCCACCGGAGCGTGCGCTTTACTAACTGGCAAAGACTGCTTAAAAGATTTGACCTTACCAATATCGTTACCCAGAGCAATGTGTAACTTTTGGCATCAAAATACTTCCAGAATGATTAAAGCACAATTCGACTTAGATGCCAGAAATCAGGACATACACCATTTAATTTCTCTTGAACTCCGCCACTAGTTGAGTCTGCTCGTACGGAAAGTTAGCGCGGACGGCTCTGCAGTAGCCGAGCAAGCGGCTCCCCGGCACGTTCTTCGACCGTGGTAAGAATGTAATGATTCGTAAGGTGTTTGGCAAGAGCGAGTGTTCTCCGCGTCCACGGATGGGATCACCTCTGCACCCCCACTGCTCGTGCGCTAGGACCGCGCGATGAGACGGTACCGCGAACTTGCCCTCTGTGTTTACAGTAACCTTTCACAGATGTCTTCTATGAAGAGCAATGCACACATATGGGGTGTGTGATAAAAAATTAAGAAGTGCGTTGTATTTTCAACAAATACTGGTTGTAAAGTATCAAGGTTTCAAGCGACGAGTTATTTATTTATTTGACAGACAGAGATCACAACTAGGCAGAGAGGCAGGCAGAGAGAGAGGAGGAAGCAGGCTCCCTGCGGAGCAGAGAGCCCGATGCGGGGCTCGATCCCAGGACCCTGAGATCATGACCTCAGCCGAAGGCAGAGGCTTAACCCACTGAGCCACCCAGGCGCCCCTTAAGTGACGAGTTCTTATGGGGAACCAAATTTCTAAAAAATTATGTTTCCTAAATGGAGAAATTTTTCACTTTCGCTAACCAATCCTTTTCACATTCACATTCTGTGTATGTTCTTATGGTCAACAAACTGATCCAAGTGGTTCAGGTTATCCCACCACTTGAAGAGGAAAGCATCGGCAATAATCTGAAACCACGGGGTCAACTTAATTTCCCCACAGGCTGCCTTCTTCAGAAGTTCTTTTAGCTCTTCCTTTGTGACATAACAGTAGCTCTTAATCTCGTTGGGGTCTGGATTCAGCACCACATTCTTCCTCATGAACAGGATGTAATCAATCTCGTGTTCCCCCCAGATGCCGTCTGACTGGGCCTTGTAGTGGATGCGTGTCAGGTAGTTCATTTCCTCCGGAGGCACCTGGGATGAAAATGAAACAGCGGAAAACTTCAGCACCGGTGGCGCCCATCGGCACAGCGCGTCAGCGCGCCCCCGCACCACGGAACCACACTTCCAGCCGTCCTCGAGTGTTCACCTCCTCCTGCCCACACGTGAAGGTCAAGTGCCCGGAGGAGCGAACACTCAAGTTGATTTTATTGACGTAACTGTAATTAAAAACCAGCCACTCGGGGCGCCTGGGTGGCTCAGTGGGTTAAAGCCTCTGCCTTCAGCTCAGGTCATGATCCCAGAGTCCTGGGATCGAGCCCCACATCAGGCTCTCTGCTCTGCAGGGAGCCTGCTTCCTCCTCTCTCTCTGCCTGCCTCTCTGCCTAGTTGTGATTTCTCTCTGTCAAATAAATAAAAAGTATTTAAAAAAAAAAAAACAAAAACAAAACAAAAAAAAAAAACCAGCCACTCAAACGAGATGTGTGGCTTCTTCACATCCTGATGGTACTTTTCCAGGGGAAAAAGCATTTACCATTTTAAGCAGACGAGATATCCTTTATTTACTCAGGTCTCATTTAAAGGGAACTGCAGGAAGAAAAGACTATTTGCCTGTACCTAATCAGATCTGTAGTTCAGATTTGAAAGGATTTCCACACGAAAAACTATCATCTTTGGTCTGGTCAGTTATAGGAATAACCAACTTTATATACCGCCTAAGGGATCAACCCACTTCCGCACTGGGCTGCATTCTTACGAGCACTAGGAAGAAACCAAAATTCAAGCAATCTTTAACGGAGGTGCTTTCTGGGGCCAGTGACTCACAAGGTCACAGAGCAGAGACCACGTCCGACTTAAATCCCTAACTAAGGCGTCTGAGCGGAGTTTGGGTTCTCAACGCGGTGCCAGGTGTGCGGCTGCGCTGTAGGACCGCTTACCTCTTCCATGGGGATCCCCAGTTCAGCCTTTAGGCGCCTCTGGGCGGCGCGTCTCACTCCGATGGCCTCGGTCTCCTCCAGCTCGCGCGGGTCGCTCAGCGGGTGGCTGCAGCAGGTGTTGGTGAAGCAGCCTGCGGGCGGGACAGCGTCAGCTTCCCGTCCCCGTCGCTCCAACAGATTCCAAAGAGACTCACGTTTTAAAAGTAACAGAAACGGGCGCCTGGGGGCTCAGTGGAGGAGCGTCTGCCTCCGGCTCAGGTCGGGATCTCAGGGCCCTGGGATGGAGCCCTGCTCGGCCGGGAGCCTGCTTCCCCTCCCCACTCCCCCGCTCGTGCTCCCTCCGTCGCCGCCAAATAAATAACACCTTAAAAAGTATCAGAAAACCGGAGTGTCTCCGCCCGTCGTCACGGCGTATCCGGACGCGCTCCGTGTCGGGTCTGGGGGCCCCAGCGCGCTGCCCCTTACGAGCTCCGGTCGCCGCGCGCGGGGCCGTCCGCAGGCTGCGCCGCCGGCGCGGAGACCCAGGCGGCCCGCGGGGCCCGCACTCACCGGGGAACGTGATCTTGGCGTCGGAGCGCTGCTGCAGCAGGAGCCGGCCGTCCGCGTCGAACAGGAACACGCTGAAGGCGCGGTGCAGCAGCCCTGCGGGCGGACAGCGGGCTGGCTCCTGCGCGGGCAGCCCCGCCGCCCGGCCCCGAAGCCCGGCCCCGGCCCCGCCGCCCGGCCCCGGCCCCGCCGCCCGGCCCCGGCCCCGGCCCCGGCCCCGGCCCCCGCCGCCCGGCCCCGGCCCCCGCCCGCCCCGCCGGCCCGCACCTCGGTCTATGTTCGCGTTCAGGTGGCAGTTGTGTTTGGTGTCGGCGCCCACGCGCCGGTCGTCCGCGTCCACGAGGATGCACATCTCCGACAGCAGCTGCACCTGCTGCGCGTCCAGCCGGTCCAGCTCCACCTCCGGCATGCTGGCCGCCCAGCCCGCCACCCTGGCACTGACACGGCGCCGCACCGTGACCGCGGGTCCCCGAGACGGGCTCCCGCCGCCACCGGCGCCCGCGCCCTCCGCGCCCGACCCCCGCCCGAGCCGGACCCCCTACCTCAGGCCGCCGCCCTCCGCGAGCGCCCGCTCCGCGGGGACATCTACCCCGAGGCCCCGCCCCCAGGTCCGGGGCCCGCCTCTCGGGGCCGCGCGCCCAACCGTCACGGCCCGCGCCACAGCGCGCCACATGCTCCCCAGCCAATCGCGCGCCGGCCGCGCTGTCGTCACGGTCGCGCGAGGGCGTGTGCGGGGTCCCGACGCCGAGGTTCAGCGGCTCCCGGTGCCCTCTGAGCGGCGCTGTGCTGAGCGCGGGGCCCCGCGGGGCGCTTTTAAGGACGGGGCCGGCGACAGAGCGGGAGGCGCACGGCTCGGACCATACCCGGCCGCGCTCTCGCAGTTCCGGGCCGTCGGGCGCTGGAGCTCTGACGCGTCGTGACGTGTGTGCGCGGGGCCGTCTGCGCAGTCAGCCGCGGGGGGCGGGGGGGTGGTCCGAGCTCGGGTTCCCTCCGCGCGGCAGGCAGGACGAGCCCCGCGGGGACCGCGCCGAGTGCCCTCGCTCCGGAGGCCGCGGACGCACGCTCGCGCCGCTCTCCCCGTCCCCACAGACGCTCACATCACCCCCCGCACGTCCCGCGCACTCAGAAGACCGAGTACCTGTCTAACCCGTTCGTTAGCGAAACTGGTTTATCTGTTAAAGCTCTAGAATCACCCAATCTGTTCTCCGGGAACGGTCACTCATGCATTCAAGCAGAAGGAATGGCGTGTGGCTGCACACCGGGCTCTGGCTCGGGTTTACGTGACCCGCGTTTCCGTTGTCCTGCGCCCGCCAGGGGCACGGCTCGGTGGCGCGGGCTCCCCGCCTTCCCGCTCTCAGGACGCCCGAGTCTCAGGCCTGACCGGCAGCGGAGCGCTCTCGCCGCCATCTGCGTCCGGTCCCCCCGATTGCACCGCGACAGGCGGCGCCGGCCTCCGGCTCGGGTCAGGATCCGCGGTCCCGGGATCCAGCCCGCGTCCGGCGCCCTGCCCGGCGGGAGGCCTGCTTCCCCCGCCCCTCCCCCGCTGGTGCTCCTCGCCCGCCGTCCCTCCGCCAAGAAACAGAATCTTACGCAAACGTTAGGACTGGCAACTTTATTGAAAAGGACTTGTTAATTCACGCGGACCCGCTACAGGGAAGCACAAGGGCACTGCGGCAAGTGCTCCGCAAACGCACAGAAGAGCTTCTGGGAGACCGTCGCGCGCACTTCGCTTCTGTGCGCCGGGAAGGCCGCGGTCGCCGGTCCTACTGGCCCAAGTCCATGACGAAACTCTTGCTTCAAGCACATGCTGGGAAACCGGCAAGTGACCCTTTTACCAGCCTTTTCAGATGGCCCAGGTGATTGTTTGGTAGGAACCAGCCCAACGCCGAGTCCCTCCAACAGGCAGGGTGACCTTCCCCCAGGGACTCAGCCGCCTCCGCGTGAAGACTTTGCTGAGGGCGAAAGCAGACTTCGCCCAACCCCCAGGGTCCTGTAAGCACTTCGACACAGAAACAGCAGACATTTCCTTCACCCCGACTCCACCAAGATGCACGCTGGCCGCCGGCCCCCGCCAGGCCATTGGTGTGGGCCACCAATGGACGCCCGGCGGGGCTCCCGGCTGAGGTCTCCCGGACAGGGCTAACACTTCCCCAGCAGGCGAGCCCCGCAACGGCCGGAAGCCCTGCTTGCCGTCTTCCTCACAGACCCCCGTCCGCAAGCCCCTCGGCACCGGGCGGTGCATGAACCGGGCGCGGCTCCTCCTGCCGCTGGGTCTTCCCTGTGCCTTCAGAAGACCACCTCCCCCCACCGAGCACGTCCCGAGAACCCGCCCTGGCTGTGGGCTCCAAACTTCCCGTCTCCTACAGGACAGCCACGCCGTGAACATCCTACACGGCTACAGGAACGCTGCTCGGGCCGAACGCTACTTCCCCACGCCTGATGCCGCAATACTGGGTCCCTGGGAAAGTATTACTTCACTGAATGAGTGCCGCACGTGCTGACACATGTATCAATCACCTTTACTAATACCAGCACTGATCTCATCAGAAAGTCCTGGGGCGCCTGGGGGCTCAGCTGCTCAAGCGTCTGCCTCCAGCTCAGGTCATGATCCTCCCCTCTGCCTGCTGCTCCCCAGGCCTGTGCACGCACACGCCACAGCTCTTCCCCTCACATAAACAGATAAAAAGTCTTAAAAAAAAAAAAAAAGAGAAAAGTCTCTCAAGCATTGGGAAGCCGTCAAGGCCTGGGTGGACAGGGAGGGCGCTGGCCAGTCTAGTCCCCCCGAGTCCCGTGGCTTCCGGCCGGCTTAGGAGCCGGCGGCCCCACCCCCGAGTCGCTCTCCTGCCCCTGGAGTCCCGGGCCCTTCTCCTGGATTCGGGGTGACCGAAGATCCTATTCTGTCTTTCTCCGGAATCCCCCACGTCTGCCGCACTCCCTCCCCACCTAACTGAAAGTGCGTGTGACTCTCCTGCGTAACCATCCCCTGTCGCGGCCCCCGCCCGCCCGCCGGAACCCCGAGGGGAGAGGCGGCTCCTGCTGCCCGCGACTCCGGGAGTCTGGAGCCCCGCGTCTCCTCCGGAACGTCTCTGCCCGCCTGAGCCCCCACACGCGCGCGAACACTTCGGGATCGAGTCCCCTCGTTCCGCGGCTACCGGGTCCCCAGCTCCGTCGCGCTTGTTTCCCGCACGGCCGCGCCGCGGCGGTGCCTTGGAGGCAGGAGCCCCGCGCGTCCGGAGCCATCCCGCCGCTCCGCCCCCGCCCGCAGAGCCGTCCGCGGCGCGGCGGTGGCTCTCGGAGGTCTCGGCCGCCCCCCACCCCCCAGCCTGCGCGGAGACCAGCCAGTCCCACCTTCCGCGGCGAGCAGCTGACTCGAGTCTTCCCTCTGGCCAATGGCGAGCGCAGGCTCCGGGGCGGGTGAGTCACCGCCGCCGCCGCGCTCCAGTATTAATAGCTCTGCCCCACCGGGAGCCGCGCGGCCGGCAGCCTCCGCACGGCCCGCACCGTGCGGCCGCGGGGACTCGCAGGCCCGGACGCCCGCCAGCGGCGCCCCCGACCCGACCCGAGCCGATGGACGCGAACGTGGGGGGGGTCGAGGACCCCCGCGCGAGCCCGCCGCAGTGAGTACCGAGGGCCGCGCCGGCGGGCTCCGTGCGAGCGCCCGCGCCTCCCATCCCACGGCTCGGCCTTTCCGGGCTCACTTTCGGGCAAGCGTCGGCCCGGTGGGGCGAGGGCGAGCAGTCTCGGGCGCCCACGAGCGCCGCCGCACCCCCCAGTCCCGGGCCGCCCGCGCACTCGGGCCCAGCCGGAGCGACACGGGACTTCCGGCCGGGGCGCAAGGCGGGGGAGGGACTTCCGGCCGTCGCGGCGGAGACCGAGGCTGAGGACGGGACTTCCGGCGCGGGGCGGAGGTCGTGGCGGGACTTCCGGCGGCCTGGGCGCGAAGCGAGGTTGGAGCTTCCGGCGGCTCCGGAAGTGTGGGGCGTAGGGCTGCCGGGTCGCGGGGCCGCGTCAGGGCGGAGAGTCGGTGTCCTGCGTGTCCCGGTCCGTGCGGGCGCCGCGTGGTTGGGAACGGCGGGCTGCGGCGCAGGGCCCGGTTGGCTTGAGGGGTCGGCGGGCACGACGGCGGCAGGACAGGTGAGTGCCGGGCGGTCCTCTTCCTCCCCGGAGGGACAGCCCGAGGGCAGGGGGCCGCGGCTCCGAGCGGGGCTGGGGCGTGCCCCGCCCCCCTCCCCGACCCCGCGTGCCGCGAAGGACCGGTGGAGGGCTGCGGTCGGCCGGGGGCGGGGGGCGGCGCCTCCTGCGGAGCCTCAGGCTACGTGCTGGGCCGGGGCGGCCGTGCCGGCGGGTCCGCGGAAGCCGACGAGCCTCCCCGGGGGCGTCGGCAGTTCTCGGCTCCGCGCGGGCGGGCGCCCCGTCAGGGCAGGACGGGACCTCCACGGCGTGACCTTACACGTGCCCTCGGAGCCGTGCGCCTCTGGGGCGGCCGGGACCTCCGGAATGCGTCCCCCCGCACGCTCGGCTCCCGGGCTGGGGGTCCGGGTGGCTTGCGCGGCCGGATCCCCTGCAGTCGTGCGGGCGCCGTGTCCTCCCGGCGCGGGCCCGGCCGGCCCGGGGAGCGGCGGACCCCGGCCGCACCGCACAGCGGCTGCGCGACCTCTCCGAGTGTGTGCGGACCCCGAGAAGGTCGCGCTACGCTGTGAGCGCCCCGCGCCCCTGCGAAGCCCTCGGGTCGGGACAGCTGGGGGGGGGGGGGCGCTGCCTTCCTCTCGTCCCAGGCTCGGGCCGACTGACTGCTGGCCTCGCCCTTGCACCCGGGGAGTCCGGGTGGGCATCTTCCCGCTGCGCTGCCCGTCCCTTCGGGTGGACGCCGCCCGCAGCGCAAACCGGCGGCGCGAGCCTGCCGGCGCCCTCTCCCCCGTGCTGCCGGGCCGCTGGCCTTGCTGTCGCCGCAGCCGGGAATGGCCAGCGCCGCTCGGGAAGAGAGCGCGTCCGAGGGGCCGTGCGGACCGGCTGCTGGGCAGTCTCCTTGGATACCGTGACGGGCCCGGACGGATTCCACTGCGCAGTCATTGTGTGCCTCTGCTTAACGCTCGTGAAATTAAGGGGTTAATTAAGCTCTTTTCTTGCTAAAAAAAGGTGTAACGGTTCCACTGGGTGTGAAATTGTAATGTTTTGTATATGGGGTCACGTGTGGCCCAGGAGCTGTGGATACTTCACATTAAACACCTGTGAATGTGCGGTGAGGAGGTTGGGGTTTTGGAGGGAACTGTGTATAATTCCTTGAAAATAACTTTTTAAAAAGCAGTAGGTTTTTTTTTTTTTTCCATGAACTTGTTTAATGGGATCTGCCCTATAATAGTGGGTTAGTGTGAATTTTTTTATTTTTAAAGATTGTATCTATTTATTTGACAGACAGAGATCACAAGTAGGCAGAGAGGCAGGCAGAGAGAGGAGGAAGCAGGTTCCCCGCGGAGCAGAGAGCCCGATGCGGGGCTCAATCCCAGGACCCTGAGACCATGACCTGAGCCGAAGGCAGCGGCTTAATCCACTGAGCCACCCAGGCGCCCCTAGTACAAATATTTTTAAGAAATGTAATTATCTTTTGGAATTTTAGGTATTTGTTTTTGATTATATTTAGGTAAAATGGCCCAGCTTTTAACATTGATTACAGTAGATTACTTTTAGAGTAAAGACTTCCTGTTCTTTTTTTTCCCCTTCTCCGTGCCCTTTCAGGGTTCCCCTTTTATTCTTCCCTTTACAGTCTTTTTTTTTTTTGAGATTTCATTTATGTATTTGACACAGAGCGAGCGAGCACAAGTAGGAGGAGCAGTGGCACCGGGAGAGGGAGAAGCAGGCTTCTTGCTGAGCAGGGAGGCTAATGTGGGCTCGATGCAGGACCCCGTGATCAAGACCTGAGCTGAAGACAGACACTTCAGCGACCGAGCCACCCAGGCGCCCCTCCCCTTTACAGTTCTCTGACCAGTGTACTGAAGTGTTTGGCCTGTGGAACATTTTGGGAACTGTTAGAGCTCCAGCAAGGACGCTGAAGCAGTAGTGGCTGATGTTAGTGATCCTGGTGAACCTCACACCACACCTTTTAGTAGTTCTTCCTGCACGGTGTCCTGCCCGGCTGTCTCTGCAGGGCTGTCGAAAGCACTCCCCCTCGTGTCTAGCTCAGAGCCCCGGCCCTATCAGTTCAGTATTCCTTTTACAGACATCTGTGGTTTCCTTGCTCCTCTCTTGTGATTTCAACCTGAAAACACCCTAAACTTTTCAAACATTTATATAGCATTTATCCTAATACTGATCCCTGCGGCGGCGAAGACAGGAGACGCTTCCGTTCTCCGGCCAACCCAGGGCTTGTCCACCCTGGGCGGACTGGTGTGGGAGGAAGTGGTGCTGGTACCAGGGCGGACTCCGGGAGGAGGGAGAGGATGTGAATGAAGAGGACGAGAGTAAGATTTTAAAGAAGGTTCCAGAAGAGAATTTTGATGGAAAGATTAATGAATGAAAAAAAGAAGACATTGGAAAGAGGCTAGGAAAACTAGAGGAACCCGCCACTCTGGTTCGGAAGAATGGCGAATGTCACTGAAGACATGCGTGCAGGAGGCAGAACTTGAATGAGCCGGGTGGTCTTCAAGCGTTGAGAACACAGCGCGTGGCACAGGCGTTACGAGCCCAGCACTGAGATGGCACTTCACAGGGCTTAGGGAGGTCGTAAGGGTCAAAATTACCAAGGATGAAAAATCTCCAGTTATCGCCAGGTTTTGGGGAACCAAAACCTGTTCCAGATTCATAAACTATGATTGTGTGAAGTGTACATATTTGGTTGGAAATCAATCAACGTGAAAAGGTGACGAGTATATGTACTGTGTAGTGAAATGACGGAAACAAGCAAAGCTCAGAACATGGGGTTTGTAGGGAGGAGGGAGGTTGAAGACTCAGTGGAAAGCAGAGGGTGAAGATTTGTTTATTAAAAGTATTATTTATTTAAATAATCTTGACACCCCAACGTGGGGCTTGAACTCATGACCCTGAGATCGAGTCACTCTTCCAACGTGAGCCAGCCAGGTACCACCAGAGGGTGATAGGTTTTGAAATTAGTTGTATGGAAGACTGCTCATTACTTTGTTGGGAAGATTTTATTTACGTATTTGACAGAGAGGCAAAGTAAGAGAGGGAACAGAAGCAGGGGGAGTGGGAGAGGGAGAAACAGGCTTCCCACTGCGCAGGGGGCTTGATGCAGGCTCCCATCCCAGGACCCTAGCTAGGACCATGACCTGAGCCGAAGGCAGACGCTTAATGACTGAGACACCTAGGCGCCCCAAGACTGCTTTTTTCTTGAGGTATAGTGTGTGGAAAGCCAGTGGTATGATACTTAAGGCAGAAAATCACTGATTCAAAACCTACAACTTTGAGGGGTGCCTGGTTGGCTCAGTTGGTGGAGTGTGTGATCTTGATCTTGGGGTTGTGAGTTCGAGCCTTGTGTGGGGTGCAGAGCTTACTGAAAAAATGAAAAAACAAAACACCGAAAAACCTGCGACTTTGAGGTAAAAGGAAGGTTGGTGTTGCAGTTTTTGCACTTTATATAACCAGCTTGTGGATTCTTGAAAATACATTAACTCTCCAGCTTGTACTTACCGGAATATTTCCACTGACGTAAGTCTTCAGAGAGGACAGAAAAGACCTTTACTCATTTATTTACTGGATTGAAACGTCTGCAGATAAAGTCTCTCTGCGGCTCTATTAGGATCGGTTTCACAGGGTTTTGATATTTTCCTTTTTTACAAAATGTGACTTACAAACTGCGAGGTAACTGGTAGATTGCGGTCATGATTTGGCAGTGGAGATGCTTTATGACTTACTGATTTAATCTGTGTAATCACTGAAAAAGAACTACGATGTCTACCTCCTTTTTATGAAGAATATAATTTCTGGGTAATGTTCCATTAGGTCATTTTGGTTTCTTGGCCAAATTTTTATGTGGCACAATTAAATAGTTTTAAATGTTTCCATTTAAAAAAAGTGACTGAAATACTCTTAAGTGGGATCATACGAATTGTTTAACCAAGGTAGTTTTGTTATATTCAGTTTGTCAAAGTTTATATCAATGTAATCTCTGTGTATATAAAGTTCTGCCAATTATAGATTCTGCCATTGTTTGGCTTATATCTTCATTTCAGCCATCTCTAATTTCTGTAGCTCTAAATTTTCAGACTGAAATTTCATTAAAAAATGTGTTCTTTAATTTTTCAGTCAGAAATAATTTTTTGGGGTGCTTGGGTGGCTCAGTCATTGGACATCTGCCTCCAGCTTGGGTCGTGATTCCGGGGTCCTGGGATGGAGCCCCGCGTTGGGCTCCCTGCTCGGCGGGGAGCCTGCTTCTCCCTCTCCCTCCCCTGCTTATGTTCCCTCTCTGCGTCTTTCTCTGTCAAATAAATAAAAAAAACTTTAAAAAAAAATAAATTTTCCATTGGGGTGCCGGGGTGGTTAGGCTCCATTAGTTAGGCATCTGCCTTCCGCAGGGTTCATGATCCCAGAGTCGGGGGATTGAGCCTCCAGCCCTGCATCTCTCCTTGCTTGTGTGTGCGCACGCTCGCTTGCTTGCTCTCTCTCTGTCAGATGAAGAAGCAAAATCTTTTTTTTTCTTAAAGATTTTATTTATTTATTTGACAGAGAAGTCACAAGTAGGCACAGAGGCAGGCAGAGGGAGAGAGGGGGAAGCAGGCTCCTTGCTGAGCAGAGAGCCCGATGTGGGGCTCAATCCCAGGACCCTGAGACCATGACCTGAGCCGAAGGCAGAGGCTTTAACCCACTGAGCCACCCAGGCGCCCCAAGAAACAAAAATCTTTAAAAAAAATAATTTTTCCATTTACTATGAAAATGAGACAGGATTTATGATTGACTTAGTTAATTGAAATGATTCTACTGTAAAAAAATAATTTTTCCATATGTCATTTGAGGGAGTTCTATTACATGTTTTATTTTATTGTATGTTGTTTATTTCTACCTGTAATGTTCATTATAAGCTTTTTTTCCATCTTACTAAGAAGAGTAATATTTGGTAAGTCATAGAATTTGGAGGCATGATGGTGTAGACCTCTCCCAGAATTATAAATTTAGCCCAGTTCTCTCTTCCTCTCTAGACCTGTATGCCTCCTGCCTCTTTTGTATTTTAGATGTGCAGCGGCACTGCAAACATATTACCTTCAGTATTCAGTTCTTGCTTTCTTCTGCAAATCTGCTGCCTCAGTATCTCAATACCTCAGTAACTTGATCTCTTTTTCATCTGTTTCTTATCTCAGACGTGAGGGCTGTTCTTGACTCCTCTCTTCTGTGCCACCTGCCCTCCCCACCCCAAGTCCGTCCATGTACCCCTCTGACCTTAAGGGTCATCATTAATTGCTTAGACTGCTCTAGTAACTTCCTAGCTGGCTTTCCCATTCGCGGTCATCTGATTTTCCACGTATTTTCTACCCAGCAGCCCGAGTGATTTTCATGCAAATGCAGTGCCACTTACTTAGGTAAACACCTTGAAATGACTTCCTTTTCGCTTTAGGGTACACTCTAAACAGAAAAGACAGGCTCTGAGCCTACCTCTTCCATTGGTACCATTCTCTCCAGTGTTTGTTATGCCTTAGCCACATTCTCTCTTTTTTAGTGTCTCCGATAAATTAGTTTCATCCCCAGCTCAGGGAATTTGCACATGCTGTTCCTGCTCACGGAATACCCACTCCCTCTCTCTCTTTCCGCATGCTTAACTCCTGCTAGTTCTTCAGTCTCCGTTTAAATGTCAGTTTCTTGGAAAAACCTTGCTAACTCTTTAGTTTGTATCTTGCCTTCTCATGATATTTGTATGTCTTTAAGACTAGTCACCATAATTTGTAATTTCTGTAGTAAATTCTGAGATTATGTGCAAGGTCTGTCTCACAACCCCAAATAACCTGAAAGTAGGGACCAAGTCTGTTTAGTTCACTGCAGTATTCCCGGTACCTCATGTGTTTATGAACTGAAGAGTATTTGTACATGACTTAAAGAAGGAAATGAATGCTGTTGCTATCCCTGCTTTAAGATGACAAAATTAAGCTTTAGGAAGGTGGTTAAATGACTTCAAGGTTATACAGCTAGTTGGTGTTAGATGTGTTCGTCCATTCATTCATTTACACCATCAAATATTTTGGGATATAGTTACACCAGGCCACCTGGTTGGCCCTACGAGAACAATAGTGAGCCCAGATAATGTCCCAGGTGGGACATTGGTGGTGATGTGGGGGAAGCATTCATTAACTGAGTAAACCACAAATAAGATCTAGGTGTGCAGGTGCTGAGGGCCATCCGGTGCTGTGACTCCCACTGGTCAGAGGAAGGTCTTTAGAGGAGGTAACGGGTAAGCTGAGGCTCCACTCAGCAGCAGGGAGGAGTCCCCCGCCCAGGGCCGGTGGAGGCTGAGTGGAGAACCCGGACTTCCCTCTCGCCCTTTATTGTTTGCCTGGCAGAAACAAGAATTTGCTGGGACGTGGTCATTAGAGACCTGCTGTAACAGAAGACTTAAATCAGAACCTGAGTCTGATAACATGAAACCCACGATGTTGAGGTTCTAGTTGAAAATTATATGTCATGAAGAAGTGGGGAGATCTCCGTTTGAATGAGAAAAGACAATGACAGCAGCACAGAGATGTCGCAGATGCTGGAGGGATCCGGCAGGGATTTGCAGGCAGCCAGGATGAGAATATGTGGTAGTGAGCCGTTAGTATGTTTGAGACAGATGAGAAAGAAAATCTCAGGGAGAGATCACAGGATATAAAGAAACAAATGGAAATTTAGAGCTGAAGAGTGTCATTGAAACAAAAAGCCGGTGGATGGCGGGACAGCAGAACGGAGAGGATCGAGGAAAGACCGAAGAAGCAGAGATTACTGAATTGGAACAGCGGAGAGAAAATAGACGGAGTGTCGGGGCCTGTGGGACTTCGACAAAAACCTGTTCTTGTTACAGTCCCAGAAAGAGGAGAAAGACAGTGGGGCTGAAAGCATATTGGAAGAAATACTGGCTGAATATTTCCTAAATTTGGGAAGCTAGAAACTTTGCAGAATGAAGAAGCTTTACAAAACTCAGACGAGAGAAACTCAAAGAAATCCATGCTAAGACACGTCGCAGTCAAACTTCTGAGAACTAAAGAAACAGCGGTGAGAGAGAAGTGTCACTCTCCGGGAGCGGACAGACGAGCTGACCGTGGGTTTGCCATCAGCGACCGCAGGGGCCACGAGAACGCGGCATATTTTCAAGTGCAGAAGGAAAAGACCTGCCAGCTCAGGGCTCTGTATCCAGTGAAAACATTCTTCACGTGGTCTGTCCACAGCCCCAGCTCTGCCCAAAGAGAAGAGCTGGAGGAAGTTCGCGCAACACCACGGGAGCGCGGGAAGCCGCAGCTCAGAGGAAGGAAGCCCGGACAGCGGCGAGAGCAGAAGGGCGGGTGCACACGGCAGGGTCCCCTGGCGGCTGAACGTTGAAGCTCTGGACGTTCTCTCGGGGTGTGTGGGGGAAGCGTCTCACGTGACCATTACGAGCGGGGGTATAAGGAGACGGGAGGGCAGGGTTTCTGTTCATGACCGTGGACTCGTGCCGTGTTGATCATCCGACCGATAGTTGTGGAAACCTAATGCCTGCAGC
The DNA here is from genome assembly GCF_922984935.1 of Meles meles. Taxonomy (NCBI): domain Eukaryota; kingdom Metazoa; phylum Chordata; class Mammalia; order Carnivora; family Mustelidae; genus Meles; species Meles meles. The sequence continues at coordinate 149,437,557 of NC_060072.1, read as the reverse complement.
AGTCACTGAAGAAAGCCACACAGAAGAGGTGACCTCAGGAACGACACCGTAGGGCAGAATGGAATGCTGAGACACGGTGCAGTAACAAAACACAAAATGAGAGAACAGAGATTGACGTGTATCCTAGGAACAAGTGGGGTTTACTGTGCATGCAAATTTGGAATGTCGTTCGGAAATCACCTGTGTCGTTGATCTGTTAACAGGGTAAAGAAAAGCTGCACCATTAAGTGATGCAGAAAAAAACATGACAAAACTCGCACATTAGTGAGACTCTCAGGAGCGGGGAGTCTTCTCATTGCAGCACTTGACCTACAGGAGCACCCTACGTCACGGTCAGAGACAGTTTTTTTACCTTGAGATCAAAACAAAACAAGGATGTTCATTGTCACTATCTACAACGCAGTGCTAGAATAAAGAAGATTTTAATTTTTGTAGGTATGGGAAAGATTATTCCAAATTTGTGTGGATAGGCAAAGGAACAGAATAGTTAAGACAATTTTGAAAAAGATTTCAGTGATAGGAATCACTCATGATCCAGACTGTTTTATTGCCGGGCACCTGGCTCCTCAGTTGGAAGAGCATCCGGCTCTTGGTCTTGGGGGCATGATTTCAAGTCCCACGTTCATTATAGAGATACTTAAATAAACTGAAAAAAAAATACTGTGTTGTTTGGAGAGAGAGATACATAGATCAGGCGAACAGAAGAGAGAACCAAGAAATAATCCCACCCAAATATATGCAGCAGAGTTTTGAAAAAGAAAAAACTGGGGAAAGTTTCTCTCAACTCGGTGTGGGATGGGTCGCTTTCAGCATGTGGCGCTGGAATAATCGGATATCCTCAGCAAAGAATGAAACAGACAAGAGAACCCCATACAGAATACCCTTGGATCTAAACTTCATGCCTTAATGCAGACACCGACCCAAAGGAGCTCATACATTTAAATGTATAAAACTACAATTTTAAAAGAAAACAAAATTTTTAGGAGCTGGAATTGATAAAAAGTTCTTAGACATGACTCAGAGTATGATCTGTAGGAGAAAGATAATCAGTGGGATTTCATCAAAATTTTAAAAGTTTTGCTTTGTGAAAAACCCTGTTAGGATAAAAGACTGGGGGAAACTTGGTAACCCACTCAGCTGACATGTAACTCGTGAGGCTGTATGGAGAACTTTCAGATCTCAGCAGTAAAAACCCAGAGTCCTATTAGAAGATGGACAGAAGATGCGAGGAGACGTTCTCCTGAGAAGGTGTATCTAGACTGCAGCTCAGCACACGGAAAGATGTGCAGGGTCACCAGCCACCAGAGAAGTGTGCGCGAAGACTGTGACAAGATACCACACGTCGGTCAGGGCCGCTGGAATTGAACTCAGGGAGTGCTCCAGATGAGGCTGTGGAGAACAGAATCCCGTTGCTGACGGGAACAGAAGACGTTACAGCTGCTTTGGAGAAGGGTTTGGCGATTTGTGTTTTTCGTGTTGCCTGAAGTTACAGTGTTTCAGACACAGTGAGCTAAATAAATCATTAAAAGTGATTTGACCTGTTTAACTTTTTTGTTTTATTTGGCTGCTAGAAAATTGGCCATGTTGTGTGTGGCTTGCATTGTATTTCTCTTGGGACAGCATCGTTCTAGGATCTGTGACCTAGAGTGTGTGATTAGAATTGGTTCTCGAGGGAGTAGGCTGAGGCCAGGGAAAGTTGGTTAAGGGAGACGTGTTCTTCAAGCCTGTCTTTGCTATTCGATTTTTCAAAACTTGTTAATCAAATTTGATAAAAAGTTATCTGTTTGATGAAGGCTGGGGTGTTTATCTTAAAAAAGGTTAATTTGTCACTTTCTAAATTAAATAGTAAATACTGCCGTAGTGAAGAAGTTTGGAATTGAAAGTAATTGTTGTCATATGCTTAGCTTGCCAGATCAGAAATTAAATTTCTCCTGCTTTTGTTTAGCTTACTGCAGGAGTGACCGGGAAATCACCTTCTAGAAGTAATGCCCACAGAAAGCGGGAGTTGCTCCACTGCTCGCCAAGCAAAACAGAAACGCAAATCTCACAGCCTTTCCATACGAAGAACCAACAGCTCAGAGCAGGAGAGGACCGGTCTGCCGAGAGAAATGCTAGAAGGACAGGTGAGCTAGTGCTGACCGTGTTTGAATGTTCCAGAAATAGCAAAATACATACAGGTCTCCAAAGTAGAGAAAAGTGGGTTACTAAGACAAAACCAAACCAAACCAGCTCCTTCTTCCCTTAATAACCGATTAAAACAACTGTCAAATATAATACCTACAGAGACGCGTGGCTGGCTAGTGTGACTAAGGAATTTTTAAAATTTTAATTAGTTTACATTTAAATTTAAATAGCTACGTGTGGCTACTGGCTACCGAATTGGACAGTGCAGGTAAACAGTCTAAGATATGTTTTTTTATTAGATTTATTTACATTTCTAGTGAAAAATCCCACACTCCTTTGCTAGCATCTTCTGGAGTTAACTCCCATTTGAGGTGAACGCGTCCTTTGCTTGGCCTTCTGAACGCCCCTCCTCCATTGTGCTGTAGGACAAGTAGGTGACCGCGTCTGGGGGGAACCCTTCCTCAGGGTCACTCAGAGGCCTGCAGGCTGAATGGCCTGGCCGCCACGCTGCCCCGAGGGCCCTCGTCTTTGTGCTCAGCATTCTCTAGCCTTCTTGCGGAGGAGGCGTCCCTGGATGGCGGGTGTGAGGTGCTCTGGCTGGTTGGGCCCCAGGAGGACCGCAGCAGCGGTGTGCGGTGCGAACCGCTGGCATGGTAGGTAGGGGCGGAGGGATCCGAGAGTCCACGTGGCCAGCTCCTGGTGGACTCGCTTTCCAGACACGGTGACGGTAATTTGCTGGGGAGCAGTGTCCTGCCACGCGCAGGTGGTGTGAACGAGCGGTGGTGGTCACTGCCCCGGCTCAGACTCGGGACTGTGGCGTTGAGGAAGAGGGTGCTCGGCTCAGGGACGCAAGGCCTGCCGGAGCCCTGCCGTGTCTGTGTGCGCACCAGGCGCTGACTGGTCTGCCGCGCCCAGGACGTGCTGATGGGATGGAGCGCACGTGGGTTTTAAAGCTTTGCCGAAACCCTGGCTTTTCTGTCCCGAGGTTTCTGAAGTGGTCCCCACAGCTCAGCACCGCTGTGTCAGGGTCTGTGAACCGGGACGGCTCCCGGAGCCTCGCCCGGAGCGCTCCCATGTGGCTCCCTCCACCTTCCTCCGGGAGAAGGTCTCGTTTCACAGTACATTTTGCTTCCTCATTGTCAAGCGAGGCTCTTGCCAACGTCCCAGTTTTGTCTCCAGTTCCCGTGACATCCTGCATTTACTGCTTCAGTAAATGCGATATTTCAGTTACTGAGTGATAAGGTCTGGAGACACTGTGGGTGTAGGTGCGTAGGCATGGATGCAGTAAGAGGGGATTTGGCCTCACTGGAGGACGCACAAAGGCTTCTCACCGAGTGCCCGTGCAAGGGTCACTTGCTGGACCAGGATGCAGGAGGAACATGGCACAGAGAGGGAAGAGAACATGCAGAGGTCATAAGGCACGGTGGATGGTGTGGTAGATGTTCATTGTGATGGTTTACTTTCCTTTTCCTTTTTTTTAAGATTTTATGTATTTACTTGACAGAGATCACAAGTAGGCAGAAGGGCAGGCAGAGAAAGACGGAGAACCGGGCTTCCTGCTCAGCAGGGGGCTTGATCCCAGGACCCTGAGCCGAAGGCAGAGGCTTAACCCACAGAACCACCCAGGCGCCCCTAGAATGTAGCTTATTAAAGTTAACTTATAGTATCGTATGGTGGAACTTAAGAGACTATGTGTAATAAAACCTCGTTTATGGGAACTGTCTTCCTTCTCTACAGATCTGGAAGTGTTTGAAGATGGCTTATTCCCTCCCTTGTTAAAGGAAAAATGTTTTGAAGAAATGCTTTTTTTTGAATCCCATATTGTGCTGGGTGACCATTTTTATCATTGGGTTGTAGTTTTCATCTGTAGTCTGTAGATGTGAAACTAAGTTCTTAAGCATTTTTTGTGTAAGAAATAAGAATTTAAGACATTCACTTTGGAAAAGAGTTTTTTACTTATTTTAAACAGAATCTTCCTTTTTTCAGGATTCTAAGCTGCCTTCCTCGGTTCGCAGTACACTTCTGGAACTGTTTGGTCAAATAGAGAGAGAGTTTGAAAACCTTTATATTGAGAACTTAGAACGTGAGTATCTGCTGTCTTCGTAAACTTCTGTAAGATGTCTGGGTAGACATTCGTCACTATGTCTGTTTCCTCTTCTTCTGTGTCACTTGTAGTCCCTTAGGATAACTCAAATTTGTGACATTGCAACTCCCTAGTCAGAATACAACTCCCTAGTCACAAGTCTGTGGCTATGTCACCAGACTCAGATCACGGTGTCGGAGGCACCGTGCCCCTCTGAAGGTGTGAGAGGGGAGTCTGTCTTCCGCTTATTTCATTGTGGCAGATTTCGGTCCTCTGCCGTGTGAGGACAGAGGTCGCCGTCTTCCTGTTGGCATTCCCGGTGTCTAGAGCCTGCCTCACTCTTCACCTTGAAGCCCTTCCACTCCTGCCTCCAAAGCCATCAGCAGCGGGCACGTCCTCCTGGTGCATCCCTGAGCCATTCCTAAGGACGTGAGGGAAGGATGGGTCATCGGGTCATGCCGGGTGACATCCTCATCGAAGATCCCTTACCTTAGTCACACCTGCAAGGCCCCTTTTGCCATGGAGGCCACATGCTCACAGGTTACTTTTGGGACGGGTAGTATTCTGCTGACTTGCCCATTCAAACTGATTTTATGAAAAATAAATGCATCTTATAAGCACTCTTACATAGAGGTTATTGTAAATTGAGAAAATGTTGATTCGTGTTTCTCTTTAAAATAGACTGTATTTTGAGAACTTCCTAAAATGTATTATCTGTTTGACTTACTAAAGGTAAATCAAAAGAATTTTTAAATTAGCTTAGCTTTAGGGGCACCTGAGTGGCTTAGTCATCTGCCTTCAGCTCAGGTCATGATCCCGGGGTCCCCAGATTGAGCCCCGCATCGGGCCCCCTGCTCGGTGGGAAGCCTGCTTCTCCCTCCCACTCCCCCTGCTTGTGCTCCCACTCTAGCTGTGTTTCTCCCTGTCAACTAAGTAGGTAAAATCTTCAAAAAGGAATTAGTTTTAGTTTCTCCTTTGAAGTTTATTTTAGAGGGAATGCCTTCCGTTGCCTAAAGAATCAAATAGCATCGGGGCTCCTGGCTGGCTCATTTGATGGAGCGTCTGGCTCTGGATATTGGGGTCATGAGTTTGAGCCCCACATTGGGTAGAGATTGGTAAAAAAAAAACCCAAAAAACAAAAACAGTATATCAAGATAACTACTATTACCCTTGCCTGTTGACCCATTCTGTTCTGCAAAGGAAAACATTTTCTGCATTTTTTGCTTTAAATTCTTGTGATTATTTGTGTAAACTTAGCCCACTTTTACTTTTGGCTAGTCAGCTTTAGGCCACGTGCACTCATGCTTCCTTGTGAAACGTCAGGAAACAAACCTGTCCCTTACCCACTCGTCCTCCGTTACTTTACAGTGTCTGTTCCTTCATAGGGTTTGTATTGATAAAACCTGTGTTATGCACATGTAACTATTATCTGGTCTTCATACTTTATGCTGTGATTTCAGAAATTGACTAACAAATAGCATTTCGATTAAAATTCTTTTCTCTGTTAATATATAATGTGTTACTAAAATATCTTTTACTCTAGAACTGAGTGGTGTTGAATAAGTAATGAAAAGAATGTAATCCTGTGTCATTTAAACTTTTCTAGTGGACCATTTAATGTTCTATTTTTGGATTCTCCTTATAAGTCCATCTTGGAAATTTACAGAGGGAGAAATTACTCGAAGTTTTTATAAAGTAAAACTTAGGTACTTTATACTGCTTCTGATCTTAGGGCTTTTCTTTTTTTTTTTTTAAGTATCAGTTGTAATGACCCAAGTGCTATTGAGTTTCTTTTGTGATCTAAGGCCTTACGTTTTATGAATTCGTGCAGTTTGTTCAAGAAAAACAATAGTATTGCAGGGGTGCCTGGGTGGCTCCTTTGGGTAAGTGTCTGACTTTTGATCTTAGCTCAGGGTCATAAATTCAAGCCCTGTGTTGGGCTCTGTGGAGCCTACTGAAAAAAAAAAGGAAAAAAAACCCATAGGGTTACCAGTGACTAATGCCGGAAGAACTTGGAGTGTACACGGTCTCATGCTGACTGGTTTGGATGGCTTCCTGTGGTCTGAGAACAGTCAGCGTTTGGTGGATTTGCTCCGAGCCTTTGCCCTCAGCCTCCCTGTCGCCTGACCCAGCCCCTCGGTCTCGCTGGAGGCCGAGTAGAGAGTGGAGCGTGCTGGGAGGTGGCTTGACATAGTGGCAGGTGCGCGGCAGGTCATGGCCCTGCTGCCTTGCTGCAGTGGCTCGTGTCCTTGGCCGAGTCCCTTCCCCAGATGTCACTCCTCATCCTGTAGTCTCGCAGTCCCGTTCCAGAGGGCTCGGTGCTGACCAGAGCACCGGCATGAGTGTGTCTGCTGATCGTCCTCTTGATGACTCGTGTCCTCCCTCTGCCGCCTTCCCTGGGGCTCTGCACTTGCAGTCGTGGGTGCGAACTGCCCCTGAATTGGTCACATGTCCTCCATATCTGGTGCCTTACAGCGAAGGCTGCATGTCCTTATGGCCTGTATTTTCCCCCAGTTTCTATGTTCTCAGCTAGACTAAACATTTCACTGAATTTTGGACAGTATCAGAAAAATATTTTTAAGTGTACAGAAGAGAGTACAAAGGGGATGACCTGAGGCCCAGGTCCCGGAGTCCTGCCCGTGAGCCCTGACGGCACAGCATGTTCCCAGTGCGGGAGCGTGCTGGAGTTCGTCATCTTCAAGGGTGTCGTGAGGTTTGTGAGACCTGTAGGGACTGGGATCTTGCCTGCATTTAGACAGTACTTCTGTGTCAATGTTGTTACGTACTGAAGTTTGGAAGTGCATGTCTTACCTTGAAAAATACTTTTTTATTTCCAGTGCGTAGGGAAATCGAGACTCTTAATGAACGTTTAGCTGTTGAAGGACAAGCGATCGATGGGGCGGAACTGAGTAAGGGCCAGCTCAAGACAAAAGGTAAGGGTGAGCGCTCATGAAAGGCTTGTCCTACACACAATATATCCACGTGGTATTTCCATGTAGTTCACGATATTCTTGAGTTTGTGTGCCCAAGTGTATCTACGTAATGAGTCCTCAGTGGCAATAACAAATACTGTGGTATCACCTCCGAAGACCGCATTAGCTTTCTTTTTTCAAATTCTTCAGTATTCAAGGTGATACCTAATAAAATAGAAGAAGTTGTAAACCTATAGGGGAGGGAGATGTTTCAGAGTATGGTGGGTCAAACTGAGTCTTAAGACAGAAAGTGATATTTTCAAAATTAAACAATTGAGTTTATTTAGCTGTTCTTTAAAAAAAAAAAAAAGGATTGTCCTACGTGTTCTGTGTGGGGGAAGTGTGGACATTAACGAGGGACGCGGACTGATGGGCGGTGTGCAGTGGGCAGGACTCGGGCCCTGCGGTCAATGTGGGTATGGAGGAGGGGGAGGGGGTGCCGGGAGGCTGGGCTTCTTGTTGTGGCCGTGGCCTGGCCCTGACGCCAGCGTGGATGGACCCTGGGCGGGGGGCGGGGGGGGATCACTGTCTTCCTGTGTGGAACCACAGATGGTGTTTGCTATCCCTAGTTGTCCCTGCTCTGACGCTCTAGGACCCTGTGCTTGTACGATGTCCCTGACTGTTGCTTCTCTGTGTCTGCAGCCAGCCACAGCACCAGCCAGCTGTCGCAGAAGCTGAAGACCACGTACAAGGCCTCCACCAGCAAGGTACGCCGGGCGCTGGCCCTTGGGCCGCTCCTGTGGTATTTGAGGTGTGCAGATGTGTACCTGAAGCTACGTATTTTCCGGTCAGGAACGTGTAACAGACAAGGAGGAACTTCTGCTGTTTAGAGAAATTGGATTTTGCAGGGAATATCATAGGTGTGTTAAGTGGCCACAGCCTCTGGACACCTGGACTCTGCTCTGCCCAGGTCCTTCCTGAGAGTCAAATGTTGTGTGTAAGTAAATAGTCTTTTTCAGGGAAGAGGCATTTTGTGTTGTTCTGTGGCTTGATGCAGAGGCTCTAAATTTGAACAGGACGGGTGGATTTATCTGGGAGGGAGGACTGCTGTCAGGGAGTATTTTGAAGGAATTTTGTGTGCATCTCTATTTTGAGAGTATTCTGGACATACAAAAGATTAATTATTTAACTAATAAATGGATATCCTTTCTGCTAAACCTGAGGGAAAAGCTGAGGTTTGTGGTGTGCTATGGTAGCATGAAGAGTTCTTGTTAACTTCCTGGGTTTCTGGTTTGTTGCGTTGAACCTAAAGTCACTGAGCGTGCCCTCCACGGGAGGCCAACTGCAGCTAACGGACCAGATGCAGGCTTGTGGCTCCTTCTGCTTATCTGAAAATTTTTAGTACTTCTTTGTTATAAAAAATAGGAATATTGATTACATTTTCTTCTGTTTCGTTTGATAACTCTAGAGTTTAAGTGGTGAATTAAAAATTTTTTTATTATGTATTATTTAGCTTATACTTAGTGGGTTTTAAGTTTTTAAATAAATTAACGTTAAACTACTTTTCAAAATGTATTGTAAGATTATGTTCTTCCTCGTCTAACTTGTTGTATCATCTCGACTTACATTGTTTATTCCAGTGGTACAGCTTATGTACACAGCGCACTGTCGTAGGATTCGGAAACCTTCAGAGCTTTTCTGAAGTAGAAGATGAAAGGAGTGTATAAAGTTATCCCTTGCTAGCAATAGTGAAAAACAAGATTTGGGCCAGGGGAAGGATATGTACTATTATAATATTCTGCTTAAAGAAAAATATATTTAAATATATTTAAAGTCCCCGTCATTTTAGATCCTACAAATTCATACCTGTGTAATATTAAGAAACGTAATTAATGATCTTTATTGTGTGCATTGAAGAATAGTACTGAAAGATGTCATCTGAAAATTGAAGAAAGACTCTGATAGCAGTGTGTTCTGCTCCACGCTGCAGCGTGTGTGTTCTCGGTGGGAGCGCCGCGCGCGTGTGCAGCGTGTGCATGTGTGTTCTCGGGAGCGCCGCGCGTGTGCACGTGTGTGTTTTCGTGTCTGTGCAGCGTGTGTGCACGTGTTTCTTCTCGGTGGGAGCGCCGCGCGTGTGCAGCATGTGTGTTCTCGGTGGGAGGCCGCGTGTGTGCACGTGTGTGTTCTCGGTGGGAGCGCCGCGTGCGTGTGCACGTGTGTGTTCACGTGTCTGTGTAGCGTGTGTGTTCTCGGTGGGAGCGCCGCGCGTGTGCAGCGTGTGTTCTCGGTGAGAGCGCCGCGTGCGTGTGCAGCGTGTGTGTTCGCGTGTCTGTGCAGCGTGTGTGCAGCATGTGTGTTCTCGGTGGGAGCGCCGCGCGTGTGCACGTGTGTGTTCTCGGTGGGAGCGCCGCGTGCGTGTGCACTGTGTGTTCACGTGTCTGTGTAGCGTGTGTGTTCTCGGTGAGAGCGCCGCGCGTGTGCAGCGTGTGTGTTCGCGTGTCTGTGCAGCGCGTGTGCACGTGTGTGTTCTCGGTGGGAGCGCCGCGCGCGTGTGCAACGTGTGTGTTCGCATGTCTGTGCAGCGTGTGTGCAGCATGTGTGTTTTCGGTGGGAGCGCCATGCGTGTGCAGCGTGTGTGTTCTTGGGAGTGCGGCGCGTGTGCAGCGTGTGTGTTCTCGGTGGGAGTGCGGCGCGTGTGCAGCGTGTGTGTTCTCGGTGGGAGTGCGGCGCGTGTGCAGCGTGTGTGTTCTCGGTGGGAGTGCTGCGTGTATGTGTGCAGTGAGGAGGTCGTGAGCTGGAAGCAGCATTGCTCGCCTCCTCACTTAGCCCTGCTGGCAAGTGGTGTGCTCAGTGCCCGGTGCCCCCGCGTGCTCTCAGCAGAGCAGAAGAGAGCTTCCCTTCCTGGGTGCCTGAGGATGGATGGCTCCTGTCTGTCGCGGGGCGGTGGGGGGCGGGGGGTGCCTGTCTCATGCAGTCGCTGTCGAGATGCTTGTGAGATACTCACCTGTGTTTTTATAAAGGTAGCGCTCTCGTTGTGAAAACCCCCTTTCCGATTTTGTTGAAGTACTTTAGATTGTGTCTTGATTGGAACGGTGGTTAGGATGACAGGTGTAAGCATCACGTCATTCTCCTTTTCTGTCAGGAATGTTCCCTGTATGACCCGGTCTTTGTGGGGCCTCTTCCCTGTCGTGACAGAGTTAGGATTTTTAAGAACAGAGAACTAATAGGTATTCACAGTGCGGCAGGCATTTGGAAGCAGCACACGGAATGATGTCTCACAGTGTTCATGGGCTGCGTTTGTCCATTTCTAAAATCGACCGGAAGGAGTCAGGGTCGGTGTGTCTCGAGCAGGGACTTTCGGTTCTTCCGTGCGTGAGTCTGGCGAGGAGCCGGGCTCCAGGAGGCTCGTCTCCGGACAGCAGCGTCTGGGCGAGAGATGGCAGGAGGCTCCCCACGTACCGTGGCCCAGGCTGTGCGCGTTGTCCATCTGCATTCCCTCCTGCGGGTTCCGTTGCTCAACGTCCGTTTGGCACCTCACGCCAGCCAGAGCACTTTCCCGTTTTGTGGAGGGACGGTTTCACTAGTTTGGGTGGGACAGGAGCTTCCAGAAGGGCGAAAGAAGACGATGGGCTTGCATTTGAGCAAATGCTTTTGTAAAATTCAAACCCAGTTCGATGTTTTCCTGCCGAAAGAGTCCATGTTTGTTAGACACGTTGTTTTAGTCGTTCCTGGTGTCTGAGGACGGTTTGAGTGTTCACCCCTAAATCGATGTAACAGTGGCTTGTGTTGTAATGTCTTTGTTCAGGAATGAACTTAGATTCATTTTCAGGGCTTTGCTAAATCAGTGTTCAAAAAAGCTGTTTAATCCTGTTTTCTTTTTCACTTGATTTTATGGTTTTGTTATTCTGATTAATCTTCATTATTCTGGTTTGCTTAAAAGCTGAAAAGCCATTTTATCTAAGAACAGTTTATGAACCAAACTCCGAAGAGCTGTGTTTATTTAGTCTCTTTCTCACGCACTTGGTGTTTGCCTGGTACGAGGAGGAGAGATCTGTTGGCTGTGTGTATCATGCCGGCCGGTGCCTTGCCCTCGTGTGCACCCCTGTGCTTCGGCGGTCTGTCCCGTGGACCGTGAGCCGCCCGGGGCCTGCTGGCGCGATGGGTGCGTCTCTCTTGCGGCGCCGGCACTGCACACGTGCTCGGTCGGCCGTGCTAGATGGACGGCGTCTGGGGGCACTGTCATCGTCGAATCCCTCCCGACCTGGGCTCTTGCCTCCTGATGATATGTGGTTAGTGCAAATTACCAGAAATGGGAAAAAAATGAAAGTTCCCCCAAAGTAAAAGTGGTTTTAAGGATGTGGATGTACTCTCTTGACTTTCATGTCCTGGTAGTTCTTTTTTGTTTTTTGTTTTTTAAAGAATTTGGAAATTTGGCTGATGGTTTGGATTTGTGGAAGAGACTTGCAGTGCGTAAACAGACCCTCCTCTGTCTTCTGCGGGAGGACGCAACGTGCTTTCTGGGAGTGTGGGGTCCTTCCGAGGCCTTAGGATGGCCTCCGTTCTACCGTGTGACCCCAGCTGGAAGGATGCTGTCCTTTGTGCTTTTGTCGTGTTCCCTTAGTGCTTTAAATATCCTGTTCAGGGACTTAGGCCATTCAAGACCTCTTTTTCTGTTTTACCTTTTTTTAACTTAAAACCATTCAGTCACTAAGTTCTCTATAATACTCCTTCCTGTCATGGTTTTAGATTGTCTCCAGCTTCAAGACCACCACGTCGAGGGCCGTGTGCCAGCTCGTGAAGGAATACATTGGTCACAGGGATGGCATCTGGGACGTCAGCGTGGCAAGGACACAGCCCGTGGTGCTGGGCACCGCGTCTGCTGGTGAGTCCGCAGTCAGTCCCTCTACTTGCTGGGTGTGGCGGCCGGTGCGGACCAGGGACCCGCCAGTGTTTGTAGCAGAGTTGGCCCTGGCAGCGGACAGGAGACCGAGTGGTCATCGACACGGAAGCGCTAGGCCCCTCCGTGCCCCATTGGGCCTTGCTGCTGTGCTGTGAGTCTGCTGGCCGGGTGAGCGGACTGGCTCTGGGATTGGCAGCCGTGCCAGGAGTCGCTGTTCACAGCAGCGTGAGGCGGCATGTCTTTCACACAGACTGGGTGTTTGTTTGATTGGCTTTTGTGTTACTCACAGTTGAGTGCACATCTGCTTCAGTTGTGAGGTGTGGGGGCTCGTTCTAGGATTCAGGCAGAAGCTGGACCCCGTTTGTCTGTGGGGGGCAGGCATCTGAGAGCCCTTTTATCTCATTAAAGGAAGACTGTTTTTTGAAAGCTGTCCAAGGTGCATCACCTGATACCCTTTCAGATAAAAATTGCTGAAGTTAAAAATGGTGCTCCCTTGTTGAGAACGACTGCCAGCTTGTGCGGAGTTCCTTATTAGGTTCTGCTTTTTAAAGTAGAAGATGCCGCATCAGACCCATGAAAAAGTTCTCTTTCTTGTTTCAGATTATGTTCACACGCGAGCACCCCAGCATGTTCTGGAAATTACAATGAAAGAGAAAGAAAGGGTCCTTTTCTGGTCTCAGAAATCCTGTTTGGATCACTTACTTTCTAGATTTTCCCGTTAGGTAAGAGGAAAGGTCCAAAGGAATACTTATATCTCAAATACCTGTAACTGGATTTGCATTTGCATTTCAGTGCCGCGTGAGGCCCTGGGAAGTTTTGATTTTTTTTTTATTTTTATTTATTTATTTATTTTTTTTTTGATTTTTTTTGATTCAGCAGAACAGCGGACCTTTTCCCTGAGGACTCAGGCGAGATGCCATCCATGTGGCAGCGCCCTGGGGTCCAAGTTCCTGGGTTTCCGTTTGCCACTTCCCTGACCTCGGACAGGTCACCGGCTTCCGTCATCTTGGAAATGTTTTCTTTCATCAGTTGAACTACAGACCAGTACAGAGTTGCGGGAGATACTAGTGATGGCGTAATCTCTCACTTTTGTTGAAAAGACCGTAAAAGCGGAGATGGGTCAGTTACTCTTGTGTTTTTGGATCTTGCAGATCACACGGCTCTCCTGTGGAGCATAGAGACAGGGAGGTGCCTCGTCAAGTACTCAGGCCACGTGGGGTCAGGTGAGCAGCACCGGGGGGGCGGGGTGTCTCCTGAGGGGCGCTGCACTGACCTGCCTGCGGACCGTGTGCGCTCATGGGTGGTCGGGTGGGGCCTCATTGGGGGACAGCGTGTGCGTAGGAGTTGTCTGTGTCTTTGTTACCGTTGCCTAGACAGCTGCGTGTCAGTGGATTTGGAGCTGAGATGCGTACCTTTGTCCGAGACCGTGTGTGCATTTCAGAGGTTCCCTTTCAGGGAGCTGCTTCGTGTGCTTTGTGTGCAGTCGGGCCGGGAGGGCTGCAGTCTGTCCCTGGGCTTCTGCCTGCGGGTGATAGCCGGTCGACCTCAGCAGCTCCGCCCTGCCCCCTGAGCTACGTCCGTGCCGCCGGCTGCTGTTTTTTCTTTTTTAAGATTTTACTTATTTATTTGACAGATCACAAGTAGGCAGAGGCAGGCAAAGAGAGAGGAGGAAGCAGGCTCCCTGCTGAGCACAGAGCCTGATGCAGGGCTCGATCCCAGGACCCTGGGATCATGACCTGAGCCGAAGGCAGAGACTTAACCCACTGAGCCACCCAGGCGCCCCTGCTGTTCTGAGCGCATCTTGCCCACTTCCCTCTGAGCGCCCTTCGGGGTTCCTTCTTCCTGGCCCAGCCCCTCCCCCCATCAGGCCACCTCATCTCCCTGTCCCTTCACCAGTCGCTGCCACTGCCCTCCCCTCACGGACACATGCAGACGGTGCCTGCCTTCCACACCCGTGGCTGGGCGTGCCCCAGCTGCAGACTTGGGTGAAGCCCTGCTGCCCAGTGGGGGCCTTTGTGTGGTCCTGTCTGGGCTGTGACCCACAGTCTTAATCTCTCTCGGGGTCTCCTTCCCTCGGGTGTCCCCGCTGCCTCGTCCTGCCCCTCCGCATGTGAGTGTCTTCCCCGCAGCGTGCATCTTCTGTCTCTACAGGGCAGTGCCCGGGCCGCACAGACGTTCTCAAGTGAGCGTGTGCTGTAGCCCGTGTTCCTTGGTGAGACACCTCCACGTCGCCTACAAATTCAGTGGGTGCTGGGCAGCCTGTGTAACATAGGAACTTCTCCAGCAGCGTTACGGGTTCTGTTTTTTTCTCTCATTTTTCTCGATAGCCTGTCCTGTTACTTGAGTTGTCGAGTTTTATTTTATTATTTATTTATTTATTTATTTTTAAAGATTTTCTTTATTTATTTGACAGAAAGAGATCACAAGTAGACAGAGAGGCAGGCAGAGAGAGAGAGAGGGAAGCAGGCTCCCTGCTAAGCAGAGAGCCCGATGCGGGACTCGATCCCAGGACCCTGGGATCATGATCTGAGCCGAAGGCAGTGGCTTAACCCACTGAGCCGCCCAGGCGCCCCGAGTTGTCGAGTTTTAGACAAGGGCTTTTTACTGAGTCAGTGAGGACCTACTCCCTTGCCACGTCACGTGACTCTGCACTCTTGTCCTCACCACGCAGCTGTGGCGCGGTTCTTACTCAGACCTAAGTGCGGCGACACGGCTGCCCACATACGCGCCCTCCTTGCAGTTGCCTTACTTTCATCTGCCTGGTTTCTGTGTTTCTCCCAAACCCATCCCCGTGCTCCACCCTCCATGTGACCGTCCTCTCCTGTGGCCAGACACGGCGCGGCATCTCTCTGCCTTTGCTGTCGCTCTCGTCTCTTCCCTGGGGCGTCCCCTGCGGCCGGGTGGCTGTGATGCCCCGCTCGTTGGGGACTGCCCTGCACGTGTTCTTGCCGCGTCCTGTAGTTAGCATGTGGAGTGCGGTGCGGTCGGGGAGTGGGAGTGGAGCGTGGGAGTGGGGTGCTGGCGTGTCTGGCCTTCCCTTCCCCCACGGGTGCTGTCCTCCAGGACACCATCTGTGTAGCGCTTGTGTCCTGGCTTTGGATTTTCCCGCTAGGCGGTGCTCTGATCCCATGGGGACGGTCCCTTTAACCTAAAGGTGGGGTTCTGCTGCCCCAGGGTTTCTCATCCAGGTGACTCACTGAAGGTGGTTTGACATGTGTCTGCCCTGGCTCCTTCCTCTCGCATCACCTGGCCCTGGTACCCTCCTGTGCATCGGCCCTTCTGCCTCGAGGGTCCCGTGCGGAGCTTCGCAGCTGCCTCTGCTAGAGGCCCCCCACCCCGTCAGACCTCCTGTGCCAGAGACGGTGCTTTCTCCCGCGTGGTGTTCTCTCTCACAGCTCTGTTAGGCGCACAAATGGCGGGCAGAACAGGTGTCTGAAGCTCGTCGTGAAGAAAGCTTGTCTCTGCTCCCGCTGTGGCTGCCATGAGTGGGGTTGCCTGAGGGTCTGTGGGCCTCTGGCCGGGCTCACCGTCCTCCGCGTGAGCCGCGGGCTGTTGACTCTCTGGCAGGGGACGGCGTCGCTGCAGCCCGCCGTCTGCCGGGGGCACCCCAGCATGCCTCCAGTCCGGCCCCCACTCAGTGGCACTGTCCCTGTGGTAAGGTCAGTGCTCAGGTGTCACTTTATTCTGCCTGCGTGAACCCTGCTGACGGCTGGCTGGCACTGCGGCCGTGAGGAGTCATCGAGCACCCACTGTGTGCCAGGTGCCTGGCCGAGCACCTGGCCCGCGTTCCCGCACACACCTCACGGGGCCCTTGAGGGAAGGGGTGTCCGTGCTCCCTGTGCTCCTGGGAAGGTGCTCAAGGGCACACACACATCAGGGTGCAAGATGACACTGGTCCTACCAGGTGCCCTTGACACCAGGAGCGTTAGGGTTATTTTAGGCATTGTTTGTGGTTTGCCGTTTGTAGGGAGGTCCATTTCCACGAGCTCTTCCCACGTTTCCCTGTCGTTTACAGTTAATAGTGAAAGCATCTTCTAGCATTTTCCAGCTCCTCAGAAAAGTAGAATTGCAGGGGCTTAGCTGACAGAATCATCCTGAAAGCACTTGCTGAAACTTGCTGTGTGTCCGGTGTGCGCTGTGTGTCTTCCATGTGTGGGTGTGAGGGCCGGCTGCCTTGCATGCCCTGACCCAGGGCAGCTCTGTGTTGGGGTGCCTGGGAGCAGCTGTTGTCATTCTCCCCTGGGGAGCTTGGTGGCAGGCCACGAGGTCCCAGCAGCCAGGCTCCAGCCTCTGCACGCTCCAGCTGCTGTCGCGCTGCCACACTTTGGGGACGAGGGGAGGGCTGCCCTTCGCTCTACTCTGTCATCCCATCCCATAAAGGAGCACCACCTGCAAAGACCTTGGGTGGATTCCCACAACTGGAGAAGGAAACTGTCCACGTTGATCCTGACTCTCCCCGAGCTGGCATGGCCTTATCTTCTCTGTTTCTGGGGTCTCCTGGAACGGGACAGCAGGGAGGGTGGCTTTGGGCCTGACAGGGTGGGCCGTCAGCCATGTCCCTACTATGTTCTGTTTCTGTCTCTTGTCCTGTTTTTCTTTTCATCCCGATGTATTTTTAACTCTAGGTCGCTTCCTTACCTATAAAAGGTGGTAGATTGTAATTTTCTTCTGCGTGTCTTACACTTTGGCAGTGTGATAGTTGATACGCAATTGTGTTTTCATGTTTCTCTAGTGTCCTGTGCATTTATTCATAGCTTAATTAAATGGGAGGATCTGATAGTGAACTATTATAGTTCTTTTAATTTTTAAAGTTACTTTGTGATAAATGTTCATCTGTGATAAATATTGATATGTTTTTATTTTAAACCTTCTTTTGTAATATTTTTATTTTGCAGTAAATTCTATAAAGTTTCATCCATCAGAGCAGTTGGCTCTTACTGGTATGTTGGTTTTTTTTCTTTATTGAACAAAGTTATTGATAACCTTGAAATAGCTGTCGTCATCCTTTTCTCGTCTGTGCCTCATACCAAAGTCAGATGGTCACTGGTAGCCATTTTAGGTAGTACTTGAGGAGTGGGGAAGGAAAAACATGTCTAGTAGAACCTTTTTCACCCATAATGAACTGTTGGTTAGATGAGCTTGACTCTCCCGGGAGATTGCGGGTGACCCCCCGTGAGCTGTGAGGTGGCCGTGCAGAGCACGTGGTGGTTCCAGCCTTTCGCTCTCACACAGGTGTTTCTCCTCAGACTGACCTTGCTGCTCTCCGGCCCTGTCGTTGTTGCCGAGCTCCTCATCCCACGTGCACCTGAAACAGACGGGAAAGTAGTAGCCCCAGGTCATGGCTCTGCCGGGCCAGTGTTTTCAGGCCTTTTTGGGTAGTGCTCCTTGGCCCTGGGAGCATGGGTTTGCTATACTTTTATGTTGGACTGAGGAGTCTTCCTATAAAATTGTCCAGCACCTGTAGACTGCTGTGATTTTGGGGGACCCTGACAGTAATCTTGAAGGATAGATGTTTAGCAAGTGGAGGTCAGTGAGCTTTTTTTTGGGTAAAGGACCAGACGTCCATGCTCTCACGGTCCGTGGATGTGGGCAGTAAGCCTTTTTGTCACAGTGGGTTGCTGCTTGGCTTTGGCCCGTGGGCCAGATTTCGCTGACCCTGAGATAGAGGAGGAAAGTGAGCAGGAAAGTCCGTTCGAGAGCCCTCTGTGTGGACCGATGGGCTACCGCAGCAGCCCGCTGATGCCTGAGTAAACAACGGGAAGGACTTGCTCCCTTCTGCAGTGCTTCGGTGTGTGACTGGGAAGAGGGCGGCTGGAGGGAGACCAGTGGCAAGCGGAGTGGGGTGCGCAGGAGACGAAGGCATTCTCAGCAGGGCTGACGGAAGCTGAAGCAGGGCACGTAGTGCATTGGAGAGCGGCACGTGGGGCGACGCTAGGGGGCTCGCGGCTCCGGCAGTGAGCTTGTTCGGTCCGGCGAGAAATGTGCCACCGTCCACACGTGGCCGCTTTGGGGGACCTGCAGCCACAGAGAGAAGTGGGATTCAGGCAGGCGCTCTGTGAGGGTGAGTGCAGACACCATCTGGCACGTCTGTGGGCCTGTGTGTGCCCTTCACTGTTCTCTCTCGGGGCCCCAGTCCGAGTGGCACTTCTCCCGCTTGGCTGGTGAGAGTGAGGGCTGAGCACTCCCGGGGCCCGGCAGGCCGTGAGCCGGTCAGCGTGGAGTGGAGGGGAGCGCACTTTCTCATGGGACTCGCTTTTCTGAAGCGCCTCGGAGCTGCCGGGGTCGTGAGGGGAAGTGTAGTTGGGTTCCAGTTGACTTAGGTTAGATAAATGGAGAATAAAATCTGGTTGTACATTTTGCCTGAACCTTCACAGCTTTTTACCCTAAAATGAAAGGGGATATTTTTTTTTTCCCATTTTATTTATTTTTTCAGCGTAACAGTATTCATTCTTTTTGCACAACACCCAGTGCTCCATGCGAAACGTGCCCTCCCCATTACCCACCACCTGTTCCCCCAACCTCCCACCGAAAGGGGATATTTTAATCACTGTCTTAATTTGATACTTTTAGTGTCTTGGCAGTGGTATCATGTAGTCTCCGAAGTAGCTTTGGGGTCACTGATCCAGAGCCTAGCAGAAAGCACGTTTCACACCTGCTGTGTGCTTTGG
Organism: Meles meles; assembly: GCF_922984935.1. NCBI lineage: Eukaryota > Metazoa > Chordata > Mammalia > Carnivora > Mustelidae > Meles > Meles meles. The sequence continues at coordinate 149,418,870 of NC_060072.1, read as the reverse complement.
GTAATTGTCCCCTAATTTCTGTCCTCAGCCTCTGGAGACCAGACTGCCCACATCTGGAGTTACGCCGTTCAGCTGCCGACGCCCCAGCCCGCTGCCGACACTACCGTAAGCAGCACCTTTATTTACCCTGAAAGCACGACAGGGTTCTGGACATGTGCAGAGTTTAGGATGAATTTATAACGTCTTACAGACTGGATGTGTGTGATCCCTCCCCTCTCCCTGCATCCCGTAGTTTGAAGCCCTCGTCCCCCAGCCTCTAGGTCCTGAGGCCGGGCCCTGATCCCAGAAGATGTGTCCTTGCGGACGCCACTGAGTTCGTGTGTGTTTCCTCTCCCTGCACGTGCCCAGGAGAGGCAGGGTGAGGGTGAGGAGCAGGGAAGGCCTGGCCAGAAACGGGATTTGCCGCTCCTTGGGCGTGGCTACCTCGGCTTGGTGTCTTGCTCTGCAGGCGGAACAGACAGACAGGGTGGAAAATGACGGGCCTACCTTTGTGTGTTGTTCTCACTGCCCTTTCCCCTGGCCATTAATGTTTAGGACTTGTAGGATTACGACCTGTTTCTAAATATTTCACGTTGTTTGGACAACTCGTCTGTCTTTCACATAAGGTGAACGGTGTGTGCCATCATCCCGTGGGTGGGGTTTTAACGCAGGTAACGAGAGGTCCCACGGAGAGGAGGGATGGGTCGGTTTAAACCACGAAGCCTTCGATGACCTTTGTCCTGTCAGATGCAGCTGTTTCAGCCCAGCACCCTGTGTTTGTCGTCAGGCGGAGGCCACCTCCCTAGTTTCCTCCACAGGGCAGACTCTGCCATTAGGTCTGTGCCCGTCCTTAGCCTGTCCCGGGGGCACGCGTGTGGGTGGAGTCGCACCGGGCAGCCGAGCGCAGCAGAGCCATAGCTGTCGGGGGGATGGTGGACCCCCTGCACTTGGGGTGCTTCCACCATTGAACACTCCTTTCTTACTTTGTTTCTTAAAGATTTCTTTACTGATTTGAGAGCGGGGGAAGGGCTGAGGGAGAGGGAGAAGCAGACTCCCTGCTGAGTGTGGAGCCTGATGTGGGACTCGATCCCAGCACTCTGGGATCATGACTTGAGCCAAAGGCAGAGGCTTAACCCACTGAGCCCCACCACTGCCAGGTGCCCCATGTGTTTTCTCTTTTTAATTTGGACCAGCACGTTTCACTTGGCATCCTCCATACTGATAGAGAAATACTGGGGTGGTGTAGTGGGAACGCTGTGAGATGACCGGTTAGTCGCTGCGCCGCACTGGTGTGTGATGCCCGTTTAACCTGGTGAGTGGCTTCATTCTCCTCCGCGGGGTGGAAATCGAGGCGCGTTACCGAAGTGGCTCTCAGGAGCTGTTCCTGCCCAGAAGCCCTGATTGAGTGAGTGAGTCAGGGACCTCTTGGTTCTGGAGCTGCTGGTGCTCCGGAGATAGCTTCGTGGGCTGCTGACCGTGCTGGCCATCCTGTGCCAAGGCTGCTGGCCGGGAAAGCGGCTCAGTGAGTTGTACGCCATCCCCAAGACATGGCAGAAATCACACAGTTCTCGGCCTCCAGCCCCTGCCTCTGGCCGCATCAGTGTTGACGATCTTACAGTTACTCATGATTAGCGCTTAGCACATTTGCGTTTTGTTTTGTTTTTTAAAGATTTTATTTATTTATTTGACAGAGAGAGATCACAAGTAGGCAGAGAGGCAGGCAGAGAGAGAGGAGGAAGCAGGCTCCCTGCTGAGCAGAGAGCTGGATGCGGGGCTCGATCCCAGGACCCTGGGATCATGACCTGAGCCGAAGGCAGAGGCTTAACCCACTGAGCCCCCCAGGCGCCCCATCACATTTGCATTTTAAAATCTTTTAGTTCCTTGTGTAGTTTGGAAAAATGACTTCTGTCAGGGTTCTGACCATGATCTTTCCAGCATGGATCCTGCTGGCTAGAGCTTTCTGAAGTGGGAGCTCCAGGCCACTCTTCTGAGATCCGCAGTCTCCCCCTGGACTTGTGCTGAGGACATCCATGTGTTCATGCTTACTTTTCGCTTTTCCTTCCTGATACTCGGGGAGTCGCCCAGTGGGTGCACGGCTGCAGGTTGGGTAACTGCACCAAACCGTCGGGACATTTGGGGTTGTCTTTGACGCGTCTCTTCTTCCCTCCCTGTCTTCCTCTTCCATGGTTTCCCTGAGCCTGTGACATCCTAGTGCTTCTGCTTCTCACACGGTTCTTGGATGCACTCCCTCTGCAGGATACCCCTTCCGTAACACTGGCCCGCAGATTGCTCTGGAGCCGTGGCCTACCCAGGACCCCTCTTCTGCACCTGCGCGAGGCACTGCCCAGACCACTCCTGCCTGCTGGGGGCGGGGAGGGTTGGGAAGCTCCTCAGGAGCGGCGTGGGAGCTCAGAAGCCTGAAAGCCCCGAGTTGGGGCGTCCCCATGTGGGATTTGTAGTGACCGTGTTGCTCCTCCTGTCTGGGCGCGGTTGCCAGTCTGGGTCTTTTCACCTTCAGCAGGTTACACTCCTGGGACCTGTCTGCATGCTGAGGGGCGGGTACTCTGAGCCCCCAGCGGTCTTCACCTCTAGTCCCCATCCTGCCTCAGGCCTGGCTGCCCCCGTTGTCTCCTCTCTGCGTGATGTCAGGAGCAGTCTGTCGGGACGGGCCCTTGTCACCTGAATGAGTCCTTTGCCAGGCCCTGGCCTTAGTTTGTTCCTCTGCCTGGCTCCAGCCCTGACTGGATGCTCTGGCTGTGCCTGCCTCTGCACGGTCCGCTCCGCCCTTCTGCAGGGTGCTCTCGGCTCACCCCCACCCCTTCCCTGTGCTGTAGCTCCTGCTCCACTCCCCACCCGCCTGCCTCGGCGCCCTACCCTTTGCTTCGTAGTCTGTGGCGTGCTTTATAATCAGTAACTCCGCGTGATTACATATGTCTGACCTTCCTGCGAGACTGGGGGTCCCTGTCTTCCTGGAGAAATCCCACCTGTGGTTCCACCAGGCTTTTCTCGGTTGCTGCTCCTGACCTGTGAGTGCCTTGAGCAGGGCACCCTGAGCCCGCTGCCCGAGTTGGCCACGGCCATACTCCAGGATTTCCCCCGCCTTGCCTGCCTCTCCTCCAGATCCTTCCAGGCAGTACTCAGACCTGGCGCAGCGGCGAGTCCCCTTAGCTCCTGGTTTTCCTGCACACACCTTGCACCCTTCCTGCTCTTGGCACGTTCCTGTGGGATCAGCGGGGCGTCCCTGCTGCTCGTCGGCATCCCCTCCACGCTGCCCAGCGCAGTCAGTCCTTGGACTCCTTACTCATGTCTGAGAGTCTGACCCTCTGTCAGCCTCTGTGTTTCTCCGACTTGATTTCTCTTGAGTCTTATTGGCTGGGTCACCTCTGCCCCACGTGACCCGTGCGAATGTCTGTAACTCATCTCTCGCACCTCTGCCGCCATGACCTTGTTGTTTGTTGAGTCCCCTGTCTGCTTCCTTGTTACGGCTTTTGCACCTGCTCTTCCCTTGTCTGGGCGTGCTGTTCCCCTAGATGTTTGTGTGTCTTGCTCCCTTGCTTTTCTCATGTCCCAACTCAAATTTCACTTTAGCAGTCCTCTGGTAATTTTGTATGAAATAGCAGCCTTTACGACTGTCCCATCTTCTGCTTTGTTTTCCTTGTTAATGCTTATTTCTGCCTGAACTTGTGTGTGTGTGACGTGTCTTTATACTACATGTGTGTGTGTGTGTGACCTCTGTCCCCCTATTATGTGTGCGTGTGACGTATATCCTTACACTGTGTACGTACACATGATCTGTGTTCCTATATGTGTGCATGGGACGTGTGTCTCTATACTGTGTGTGTACATGGGACATCGTTCCCTATGCTGTGTCTTTCCTGTGGCATTCGTGAGCACACTAGTGTGTGTAACTGCACGGTATCTACTGCCGTACAGTCCAGTACAGGAATGGACTGTAGCTCATTTGATGTCGTAGTGGCCTTAGGTTTTTCTTCTTATACTTGGTTAAGGGTTTTAGCCAAGGAGATAATTGTACAGTTGATAAAGAGTGCGCTCCAGTTACACACCAGGTGTGTGCCGGTCCTGGCCATGATGAGGCCGAGTCTAGAAAGACGAATGACGGCAGTGTAAGTGTGTAGCCGTGTCAGAAGAGACTCAAGATTCCCAGGGACTGGGGCGCCTGGGTGGCTCAGTGGATTGGGCCTCTGCCTTCGGCTCAGGTCATGATCTCAGGGTCCTGGGATCGAGCCCCGCATCGGGCTCTCTGCTCTGCAGGGAGACTGCTTCCTCCTCTCTCTCTGCCTGCCTTTCTGCCTACCTGTGATCTCTCTCTGTCAAATAAATAAATAAAATCTTTAAAAAAAAAAAAAAAAAAAGATTCCCAGGGACTTTCTTCTCTGCTCTCACCATCAGCAGCAGGTCTGTGGCGAAGACGAAGTGGAGTGCTCTGATAAAGACGAGCCAGATGGGGACGCGGACGTGTCCAGCGACTGTCCTCCCATCCGAGTGCCGCTGACGTCTCTTAAGAGCCACCAGGGAGTGGTCATAGCCGCTGACTGGCTGGTCGGGGGGAAGCAGGCGGTGACGGCCTCCTGGGACAGAACGGCGAACCTGTTCGATGTGGAGACGGCGGAGCTCGTTCACGCTCTGACAGGTACTTCCGGCGCCTGCGCTTCCGGCCGCGCGTGTGTGAACGATGTGCCTGTGTTTGGGTCTTACCTTGCGAATGACTTCTTGTCCAGAATGTTTGTAGTTCTCACGGTGCTCAGGTTATGATTTCTCAGGGATCCTTTCTGAATCGCAGAACTGTTTGTTAAGTTTATCTTATCTGTAGGGGATTTAATTGTAGCACGTTATATCTAGATAGTTGAAAAAAAGTTGGTCTGTTAGCTCACTATTGCTTTGTAGTAAATTTCCAGAAAATTTGTGTCTTAAAATAACAGGAACTTATAATTTCATGGTTTTCCTACCTTAGGAGTTCTGGGCATGTGCTCGCTGGCCCTCGTGGGTGAAGTGGTGTTTGTTGCCTGGGGCTGTGATCTCATCTGAGAGTCAGGGTGTGTCCTCTTACTTATTGTTGGTGGAAGGATTCATTTGGGTGTGGCCCATGGCTGAGGTCCCCATATGGCTGAGGTCCTTATTTTCTTGCTACCTGTCAGCTGGGGACTGCTCTTAGCATCCAGGGGGTGCCCTCGGGTCCCTCACTGCCCCCTCCAGAGGTGGTTCCCCACAGAGCTCTTTGCTATCTCTCCAGCTTTCTGGAGAACATCTGTCCTAAAGGGCCTGCCTGATGATGTCAGGCCACCAGGATAGTTTCTTTTTGTGAACGTAAAGCCACCTGGTTTGGAGGTCTAGGTTACATCTGCAAAATCTGTTTTGCCTTTTGATGTACGGAGCTCACCAGAGTGATATCTCGTCACATTTGCAGGTTCTGCCCAAACTCAAGGGAAGGTATCCAGGGTGTGTACACCAGGGATGGGGGTCACCGGGACATCTTAGAATTATGCCCACCTCAGATGTTTTTGCAAATTTGTCAGTAAGTGCATTTCCTCATTGAGTGTTAAAGATTGTATTTCACTAAGGGCTCCCCATATCATATTATTAGAAGTTACTCTGGAAGTGAAGACTTAAGACAGTCTGTTCACGTACTTAGCCTGCTGAGGAGATTTGCCGGACCTTCTGACGGTCAGGATCGGTCAGGATCAGGACGTGGGTTACACTCACACTCCTTTTCCTGATCCCTGTAAATGCATGAATGAGAGGACTTTCAGTGCCTGAGGGAAAGCCAGTCCCACCATGAGCTTACGTGCTGTTTGTAAATGATTTCTTACTTTTTGCTTCCTATATTCACTTTTACAGTGAGCATTAGCAGTAGAGACCATAAAGACTTGTTTGATTCTTATGTTCTTGAGAAAGCATCACTCTAACTGTGCCTGCAGGTGGATGATCTTGCATTTTTGTCATCTTTGGTTGTAGGGCATGACCAGGAGCTAACGCACTGTTGCACACACCCCACCCAGCGGCTTGTGGTGACCTCCTCCCGGGACACGACTTTCCGTCTTTGGGATTTCAGGGACCCTTCAATCCACTCCGTGAATGTCTTCCAGGGCCATACGGAGTGAGTCACAGTCATTTAGAGATCTTTCTTTAACTATTCGTGGAAAAGGTTTTGGGGGTGGTATTAAAACTTAATTCTTATCTTAATTTACAGCTCCACTGTCTTCCAGGGCGGCTGCTCTGTCCCTAAACACTTAGCTCCATTTGTGTATTTGTAAGAACTTAGAACACAGAGTCACTGAAGTTCCCACAAAGAATTGGATGGGGGTAGAATGGGGCGGGGGAGATCGGGAAATACTCACGTCCTCTGCGGGGAGGGCCCGACCAGAGCTGGGGAAGAGACATGCACGCATGTGTACACACACACACAGTCATAGATGCAAATGCACACACTCACACATGCACACACTCACAGGAACACGCACACACCGCACACTAACTCACACCCACATGCACACACGCAAGGCTCTCACATATCTTAGCTCACACAGCACACGTGCACACACACTCACAGTAACCTCACACACACACGCACACACTCTCACATGCACACACGTGCCCCCCCCACATTCACTCCCACACACATGCTCACACGCCGGCCCTCCTCTGGTAGTGCCTCCCCTGCTTGGTGCCTGTTGGGCAGCTCAGGCATAACCGTGTCTTAACAGAGTTCTTCCTTCCAAAAACTCTTCTCCTGGTCTGACCATTCCTGGTAAATTACGTGAACCTTTTTCCAGTTACTCGTGCCTCAGACGTCCCCAGTTCCCCGCTGTGTCCCATCCACTCCACGAGCAGGACTCCTGACTATGTCTTGTCACCTGCGCCCCATGCCACCGCGGGCCCTGCACGCTGTCTCCTGGACCGGACCGTGCCTGTTTCTCTCTGGCTGTGTGTGTCCGGCTGGAGCTTCTGCATGTCCGGAAAAGCTCCCGCATGCTCAGTAAAACACTTCTCAGTGAACACTTGCTTATTTGGCTGCTTGAGAACATGGATTCTCTTCGTTCTTTCACATGATGCAGTAAATAAGTCTGTTTTATGTGTTAACATTAGAATACTATGGTTTAGTGTTCAGAATTTAGGAAACGTTCACAAGGAAACTTGGACAGAGATTTTTAAGAAGCTCGAGATTGGCGAAGAAGTGGTGTCTTGCACCCGAGGTGCGCGGCGGTGTCGGCGGGTGGCGCCTCTGTGTTCCGAGAGCTGTACAGTTAGCGGAGTCCGAGTTGTTGCCACCAGTTGGAGTTACCGTGGCCCCGGGACGGAAGGCGGCTGGCTCTCCGTGGTTTATCAAGGTGCTGCTGCCTGGGTGCAGGGCAGCTCTTGCCTTGCCCCTGCTGTCGCGGGTCTTGATCCCGTGGGCCCCGCTCTGGGCCATGGAGGGGACGGCTTCCAGTCAGCCGCGCCGGGATAACATGGGGCAGCCGTGGGATCAGGGGTGCCGGGAGCAGCTGCCCTTCACCCGCATGTAGGATGTGGTTGCTCTGGGCCTGGAGGACAGGAGGAGCCCTGCGCGGGCACTGGTGTGCACGGTGAGCCGGGCCCCCCGCACGCGCAGCCCTGTGCTGAGCCTGGGCTTCTCCCTGGGGCTTTATCTGGAAGAGTTTCAAGCGTAAGTGAAACTGAAGGGAGCAGGGCAGCAGGTGTCATGCTTGGCGTGTCCGTGTGATTCGGGTGTAGTTTTGCAGCTGGTGGGTCTGTGAAGTAGTGGCTGTTTTTGGAGAGGGGTACTTGTGAGGAACGTAGTTGGTTATGAAGTCTTGTTCTTCTCACGGGATCAGGGGTGGACCTGTTTCTGTCCCTTGGCCTCGTACCCGTGTCCCCCAAGATAGGAGTTGATGCTTCCATTCCATGTAGCTGAGGACATGTGGGCTGTCGGGCAAACTGAGAAGATGGATGCGAGCACCGCGCTCACTCCTATCCGAGTCAGCACGAACGAGCACCTTCGTTGACTTGCAGTTACAGAGCTAAGACAACGTTCTCCCTTTGGTGATTTCCTATGGTAAGGGTCAGAGAAGGGGAGGTTTTACCTCCTCTTAAGCCTTTGGGAATCATAAGGGCTTGTCCTGGGGGGCTCATTTGCTGTGCCTGCGGCCCGAGTCTCTGCTCTGTCCCTCGGTGGTGAGCACGTGCAGGCGGGGGCCTCTGCTCCTGTGGGTGGAGAGACCCCTGCCTGGTGAGGCCCCACACTGTGAGGTCAGCAGGCGGGGCTACAGCCCGTGTGAGCCCAGCTGGACGTCTTCCTGTGTTCAATACCCGCCGCGTCTGCAGATCGTTGCAGCTGGGAAAGCAGGAGGTGAGACGTGGACGGGGTTTCTAGGCGAGCCTCCTCTCAGTACCTGCTGCTTTCTTGTCTCTGGTGTGGGTTCTCTTGGTTTGAGACCATAGGACAAATCTATGGAATACGGTACCGGTGCAAGGGATACCAGCGTGTGCCCACACAGGGGCGTGTTCCACCTGAACACGGGACCCCGAGTCCCGACTACGCGCACAGGAGTGGCTGATCTTGACTGTGTGTTCAGTGTAGCCGCTCGCCTGGGGTGTTCTGAGTACAGCTTCTCGAACACACTGGGTCTCCTGCCTCCCCTCAAACCTTTGGTCCCTCTGACGGATGTCCCCACTGCACCTGTTCCTTCCCACTGGCCACGGCTGCTGTCACAGACCCAAGGCCGCCTTCCTGGCATCCGGCAGCGCCCACCACCGTAGGAAATAGTCACACTGTTGTCTCCGGAGCGGTCTCCTGGTCGGGGAGGTAACTCTTGGTTTTCCAGGGTGCTTTTCTTGAGTTGTTTTGGTCTGTTTCTTTCCTGAATATGAGAAGCATGGCTCCGATGAGGGCGTTTCTGCTCCTTACCTGGTGTCACCTGAAGAGTTGTAGGCTCAGTGGTCCTTTCGTGGATCATGGCTGTAGCAGAGGCAGCGTTTCCTAAAACTACATGACCACGTATTTCTTTGGTTTTGATGTGATGTGGGACACACTATACAAAAGTTACTATCTTAGGGCATGTTTTGGTCTATAGGAACTCATCACATATTCTTAAGTAAAGTTCCATTAGAATCTGTTGTTTTATAATGTGAGTAACTCACTTAGTTGTCCAGTTTTGAATTTCTGTATGTTGGGTTTTCTTTTTTTTAAAGATTATTTGAAAGAAGAGAGCGTAGGAGAGGGGAGGGGCAGAGGGAGAAGCCGACTCTCCGCTGAGCAGGGAGGCGGATGCAGGGCTCCGTTCCGGGACGCTGGCATCCTGACCCGAGCCGAGGGCAGATGCTCCACCGGCTGAGCCAGCCAGATGCCCCGTATGTTGGGTTTTCTTAAGGGAGGATGTAACTGTTACCGGTCTGGGAGAGAGAGACTTTTCCCCGTTCATGTTGTCTGTTACCCTCATGCTGCTCTGTGGATTCTGTGCCTTTTAGCAAGAGAAAAGTTTGAGATGTGGCGCCTCAGTGTGGGGTAGACTCTATAGCCACGTGGGGCCCCTTGAAGTTTGTGCTGCGGTGATTTCCGCTTGACATAAGCGCTGTTTAAAGTTCTCATTGGAAACATTCAGGAGGACGAATGATGGTTTTTCCCTTCTTGATGTGTGCCGGTAGTGTTCACTCTGTGTTGTGAAAGCTCTTCGTTACAGTGGGAAGCTTACCAGGATGGGATCTGCTTGGGGCAGCTGTGTGGCTGGGACTCGGGGCCTCGCTGCCGGAGGGGTGCTCCGGGTCCCGTGACGGTGGATTTTGATGCTTTTTATGTCACAGGCGGTCTTCCTAATAGCAGGAACGAGAAATTGTTGTGTGCACTGCTCTTGGAAAGAATAGCAATGGTTAATTGAAGCGTTTTGGAATGTCAGGAATTTTAAGCACTGGCAGTGTGTTTTTATGTATTTCTGTTGCCTTCCTCAGGAGCTGGAACTGAAATCCAGTCCTTTTCATCTGAAATCGGCTCAACCCTTCCATGTTCGTGTGTGTCCCTGACAATACAATTCAGTCTTGTGCAGTGAATGACAGCTGGCCCTTCCCTCCTCGTAGGCTGGTGTGTGCTCTGCGGGGTGGGGCGTCCCGCCGACTCTGGCTGGACTCTGGCCTGTGGGCCGTGAGTGCACAGATGTTCTGCAGAGGCGTGGATGGTGCTAGAACTCACCTGAAGGTTCCCTCGCTGTCCTTTGAAAGGGGCGTGAACGCTGCCTGTTGGGAGCGCCCTCTGACCGGAGGTCCCAGCTTCCTCCCTCCCGGCACCACTGCTTCTTTGTGTGTCTTGTCGGAGGCCCCCCCTTCTTAGTTTTCGTTTTGTTTTGTTCCAATTGCTATAAAAAGGGACTGACAGTTGAGGCAGTCACTGGTCATTAAGCTTCCTCTGTGGGTGGCCAATGACTTCAGTCTGTACCCAGCTGACAGGATCCATCAGTGAGAATAAGCTCTGGCCCTGAAGAAACTTGGAAATTAGCTCAACATGGGTGAAATATCTGAGAACGCGAAGTTGTTTTACTGTTTTGCTTTAATTCTTCCCACATGATTATAACTTTATCTTCCAAACGTGAACCGTAGTGTCTTCTTCTAAAGAAAATGAAATACCATATCTAACAAAACAAAATAAAAAAAAGTCACATGAAAAATGATAATGATTGCTTTAAAGATAAAACATTTTCGTACGCTTTGTTTCCAAATACCGGGGAGGATATTTAGTACCGAGTACCAAATTCTCGGCCATGTATGTGTGAGGCGAAAATAGCTTTGAGTTTTTCGTCATGCAGTTAACAGTTGTCTTCATGCTTTAGAGAAAGCGGTTCGGCAGCCCGACTTTTAACTGCGCGCTTGGCTTGGAAGTGCTGGTTTCTGTGCTCGGTCAGCGACTCAGGTTGTGCGCAGGCCCTCGGTGGGGGTGTCCGCGCTGTCTGCTGGTCGAGCCACCACCCTGGAGGCTGTGTTGATTTATGAGCCTGTTCTTGGGGATGGCCTGGGAGCCCTTGTCGGTGAGGACGAGGAGGAGGTATGTTGTACCGCGCGGTTTCTTTCCGGGTTGGGACAACTCCAGAAGGGTCCCTCGGGTAGGAGTGACTGTTGAGCAAGAAGGGGGACTGTGGCGGCTCACGGCAGCTCGGTGCTCCTCGAGCCTCACCTCCTTTCACGTTTACCCTCCCTGCCAGGTGCCTGAGAGTCTGGAATTGCCTTTTAAATGGGACGGTTTGGAAATGATTTTGAGAAGATGAGCGAGTCCTGTAACTCCTGGTTGGTTGATATAGTAAGGTTACATGAAGCTGAGGTCGGGAGAGACTAAGGACACCCCCAGTACTTGCTGACGCGGTGGCCATGTTCAGTCGTGTTTTCGGACGTGTCCTTTGTGTTTGAGCGCCTGCTCCGTTGTTGCGCGGTGGAAGCGCGAGGAGCGCTGAGCACAGTGGCAGCCGGACTGGCTTGGGGCGGCCCTGCACCTTGCGCTCGCAGCCCAGGCCGTGGTTTTACTGTAACAGCGGCCGTGGCCCGGTCGTCGCGGAGTCTGCGCAGAGATCCCGCCACCGCCCTGGGGCGGCACCTGCCCCTCCTGCCCCTGGGTCTGGGGACTTGGGATTCCACTTACCAGGCCCCTCTTGAGCCATTTGGAAGTTGCTGCTGATTCGGCATACAGTTTTTAAAAGTTAAGAGGGGACTTAATATTTATTCTTTCTTTTTTTTTTTTTTAATATTTTATTTATTTATTTGACAGAGACAGAGGTCACAACTAGGCAGAGAGGCAAGCAGAGAGAGAGGAGGAAGCAGGCTCCCCGCGGAGCAGAGAGCCCGATGCGGGGCTCGATCCCAGGACCCTGAGACCATGACCTGAGCCGAAGGCAGAGGCTTAACCCACTGAGCCACCCAGGCGCCCCAATATTTATTCTTTCAAACTCCCCATTTCAGAGGGCTGACAGGTAACTAAGTACGGACTGTAAGGAGAGGAGCGCACCCGAGTCCTCCACGTGCTTCGCTGGGAGCTCTGGCGGCCTCCCTGCGCACCGAGGGGACCCGAAGAACCGTCCGGCTGTTCACACAGAGCGAACGCCTCCTCCCCGCGCTGGTGCCCGCTCGCTAGGCGGACCGGACACGTGTGTGGACCTGCCTGCCAGGGTCGGCGGAAGGCACTGGTGCGGTGTGCGGCCAGCAATGCGGGGAGGGGGGCAGAGCTTGCTTCGGTAAGAGGCGGTGCTCATGGCCCGTGTGCGGCCCTCTGGCGGCACACGCCGGGCTGGGCGGGCCTCACACCAGCCGCTCAGCGGGCGCTGCTGCCGGAGCGGAGTGACGCTCCATTTGCCGTCTGGCCTCAGAGGCTCCACCGAGGGCTCTCTCCAGAATCCCTCAAGGACCAGAACTTTTTAAAAAGACCATTTTTGGGGCATGTGTGTACCGAGAGGGACTTTGGATGCTCTCAGCAGCCTTGTGTGTGCTCTTGGAGCCCCACACCGAGGCGCGTGCTGGTGCTCAGTCCAGGTACTACGGGGCTGAGTGTCCGTTCTCGTTGCAGAGTCTGTGGAGCTGAGTGCGGGTACTTAACCCAGAGAGTATAGACTCCGAGCTGTTTCCCACCCTGTCTGATGACGCGTCCTGCGTAGAAGGCTGGGGAGCAGCACATGCCAGCTTCTTGGACCAATGGGCATGACCGACACAGGCCACCTGGGGGATGGGTTGCCGTCAGTGTGGCCGGGGTCAGCTGCCCAGGGGCCAGTGCGGAGCACACAGACTTGGATATAAATCGGACACCATCCAGGGCGTTATTGTGATGATCGTCCGTGGAATTCCCCGTGTGGGGACAGGCGGGGCGTGAGACTTGGCGCTGTGGAAATGGTGCCCACGATGGCGATGATCTCCTACCCCTCACCCCTGCCCCCCCCCAACCATTAGTCTCCTGGGCTCCTTGCCTGACACACAGGACAGGGCACTGGGACTTGCGGTCCCGGACAGCTGCTAGCTCTGGCTGTACCCTACAAGGTCTGAACCTTTGCTCAGCAGGGTCTGGTAAGCCAAAGGAACAGACGTGCTTTCCCGTTGCATGTGTGGCAGCCCCCAGCCCCGTGACGGTGACAGCCCACATCCCACAGCGCGTCCCACAGAGAAAGGTGGCTGCGACCCTGGTCTAGGGCAGCGCCTGTCCTGTGGGGCCCGTAGCACGGGGACCCTGGAGAGTCAGTCCTCGGGTGACCAGGTGCTGGAGCTGCCTGCGCATGGGTCTCTCCCACGTGACCAACGAGGTGCAGGGAGTTGGGGGCTTGTGATAGTGGCTGACTCTGGCCTTTCGGCGTGGCCGGGGTTTCCCCTCGCTGTCCGTGCTTGGGTGTGGGAGCCGTGGGTGCTCCCTGGTACCGTGTTTCCTGCCCCTTTCGGCTCCTCCGGTGTGTAAGTCAGAAGTCTGATTAAAGGACACCTGTTTGCCAGAGAGGCTGGGGTAGCAGCCCCTTCTGTGTTGGTGTGAGTGTGTTCTGGCTGTTTCATACACACGTGCACACATGTCCCATGCAGCCGGCATCCCTGAGTGCTGGCACCTCTGTGCACGTCTGTGCGCACAGATCTGCAGGTCCCACATGTCATCCTCCACGTAGCCCGTGCCACTGGCTGGGCGTGCTCACACTCCCAGGTCGGAAGCACACTTGTGTGCAGTCCTTGGGCCACGAGGGCCCTTGGGCACCGGCCGTCCAGTGTGTAGGGGACATTACCCCCATGCCGGTGTGAGGGACATCCCGGCCAATCTCTCCTGTAAAGAAGAGGGGCCTTCCCATGCGTGTGGTTGCCGCAGACCCAGCGTTGGGCTCACTGTGGTCTGGGGTGTCTTTAGGAAAGCACCAGGGATCTTTCTTTGATGTTGTGGTTTTTGGCTAAGGTCATGTGTTTGAGAGTAAAAATCTTATGGCTCCTACTATATTTCCTACTTTAATTTTCCTGATTATTCTGGTGAATAGGGTTTCTCTATATCCTGTTACTTTTAAAGCTAATGCCAAATTTTTCCTTTTGAAAGATTTAAAATAAATGAATCCTTTTAAATTCTTCATTTCCTGGTTTTTATACACAGTCACATGACTGTGATATTGGGAATTGGCTGTGAATTGATTAGCATGTGACCAGTGAAGTTACATCCAGAAACCAAGGGAATGAACAGTTAACCTATTAAAATCTGAGGGAACTCATTCTTTACCTAATTTAAATTTTGCCACAGTTGTTGATATAATTACAAATACTCAAAACTTACTTATGATTGGCTGTTAACACTGTTTAAGAGGAGTGAAAGAGGGGCGCCTGGGTGGCTCAGTCAGTTGGGTGTCCGTCTTCGGCTCAGGTCATGATCTCAGGGTCCTGGGATGGAGTTGTGCATCAGGCTCCTTGCTCAGTGGGGAGCTGCTTCTCCCTCTCCCTCTGCGTCTGCCTGCTGTCCCCTGCTTGTGCTCTCTCTGTCAAATGAATGAACAAAGTCTTTGAGGGAAAGGGAAAAAAAAAAGGAGGAAGAAGGGTGAAACACGAAAGGGAAGTCAGAGCTTTGACCCTTGATACTACGAGCATAAAGATACCCTGTGAATCTTACTAAGTTTAACTTTTCTGTCTCCCTTTTAAATCAGGTCGTGTGGAACTATCCTTTTTGAGTGACCCTCTTAATTCAGTTAATAAGATGCCAAGAACGGTGGAGCCAGGCTAAGGGTTGTTTGACACGTTCCTGAAGCCATCTGGAGCCGTGCCAGGGGCGTGGTGACCTTGGTAATGGCAGAAGCCTCGGCACAGGCTTCCCCGCAGCGCGTTTTAGCAGCCTGTCGCGTGCATGGCTGCCGAGAGCTGCATGTGTGCCGTGAGGGCAACAACCCTCGCCGCCCCGCGGAGACGTCCACCCTGGACCACCTTTGTGGTGGTGTGTGCTCACACGGAGCAGGCTCTGGCCCGTTGTGGGGGACGGGAACCCTCTGTGACTTCTTTGAATGTGTTTTTTTGTTTGTTTGTTTGTTTGTTTTTAAAGATTTTATTTATTTACTTGACAGAGAGAGATCACAAGTAGATAGAGAGGCAGACAGAGAGAGAGAGAGGGAAGTAGGCTCCCTGCTGAGCAGAGAGCCCGACGTGGGACTCGATCCTAGGACCCTGAGATCATGACCTGAGCCGAAGGCAGCGGCTTAACCCACTGAGCCACCCAGGCGCCCCTCTTTGAATGTTTTTATCTCTACTTTGTGAGAGTAGCCATCGAGCAGTATTCAGAAACGTGTTTCATTTGGGGACGTTTTCGTTTTTTCCTCTAGGTGCCCAGGAACTGAAGACGTAGGCTCCCGTGCGCTGTCTGCGCCCTGGGAGGCACACGGGGCAGCAGGGCCGAGGCGCGTGTGCTCTCCGGGACCCTCCGTGTGTGCGGCTGCCTGGAGCCGGGTCTCGTCAGTTACTACTGTAGCTGACGACGCGCACTGGGGAGTGCTGGCCGGAGAGGAGTGGGCCCTGTGACGTTGTACCCCAGTGCAGTCCCCTCCCACGTCCTCCGCACAGGCTTGTCAATGAGCCTGGCCTGCTGGTCCCAGAGCCCCGCTCTGCATGTCGTGCCGGCCAGGGTGGGCCACAGACGTGCTGCACGTGGCCTTCTCTGTGAACATGGCCGTGTACTTGCCGGATCGACGGGCCACACTGACCTCTCCTGGATACGGTCTTCCAAGGGGCTGGGATGTGTGTGCAGCGAGGGGAGGCTGCTGCCCGGCCGACTCTGTCCGGAGTGCTTGCTCCTCCGCTCTGTTCTTCGGGTGTGAACACAGGGCTTGTTCGTGGGAAGCGAAATCTGGAAACTGAGGACTGGGGAGCTCTGTGGGCCGTTTCTGATGCGGGTCCCAGAAAGCGCCCTGCTTGGGCATCTCCCACATCCTGTTTCTTTCTTCTGAGCTGTGAAATTCGGGCAGATTGTTATGCAAAGCAGTTTCATGTCTCTGTGTGACTGGGAAGACAGCTGTTCGTCCTAATGAGGAGGCCAGCATTACCGTCTCTCCGTTGATGGAGGCCCACGGAGGGAGCGGAATGTTCCAGATCGGGCAGTGGTGTGCGACGAGAAGGTGCCGCGCTGTCAGCTGGAAGCACATGCTCGGCTGCGCTCGGCGACAAGATAAATGAGTCGGCCACAGTTGGGCAGAGTCTGAGGCTTTCCGGTGAGCGGCCGTGGCGCAGCCGCGTCCCCGTGAGACCCGAGTCAGGGTGCCTTTGGAGCGATTGCCCCCTCGCCAGCCTCTCCCTTTGATGCTCTACAATACCTGTCAGGATCGTGATTTATTAAAAACCTAATGTCTTTCAGCATTTCATTAACATAAGGTGAGGCGGTCTTTTGTGGAGACTTTTCTCACTAATTCAGCAGAACGTTCACAGCCCCCTGAGGACGCGAGTCCGCGGGGAAGACCCGGGCGTCTGCACGGCCCTGTCTGTAGTTGAAGTCCTCGGGCTTGCGGTGGCCTCTGTGCCCGGCACAGCGCGCCCATCTCCATGCTGGCCCTGATGTTGCTATTGGCCTTTGGAGCTGGGGATTCGGCCGGGGAGGGGGAGGTCGTCACGTCGAAGTTTCCTGGCTTCCCCTCCTCTCGCCATTCTCTGTGCATCACCCATGGGTCCCTCTTGGGTCTCTGTGTCCTTCACATTTGTCCCCGTTGTGATGAACGGCAGGATTTCTTCCTTTTTCGTGGCTGAATAAAATCCCCGTTTATGTATAAGTCACGTCTTCATCTGCGCATCTGCGATCAGCCGCCGGAGTGGTCCTTGGTCTCAGCTCCTGTGAGCAGAGCCACAGTGAACACGGGCGCAGGGAGCCTTCCAGGTGCTGATGTCCCTTCTGTGGGATGTGCGCCCCGTCGTGCGATTGCTGGGCCGTAGGGTGGCTCTGGTTTGAACTTTCTGAGAACGCTCCGTGCTGGCCTCCAGAGGGGCGGCCCCGGCTTGCCCTCCCACCGGCGGTGCGGGAGGTTCCCCTTTCTCCACGGCCTCACAGGTGCTTGTGTTCTCTTCTCTTTTTTAAAGATTGTATTTATTTATCTGATAGCAAGAAGGGGACACAGGCAGAGGGAACGGAAGAAGGAGAAGCACACTTTCTGCCAGGCAGGGAGCCCGGCGCAGGGCTCGATCCCAGGGCTGAGGGGATTCTGACCCAAGCCGAAGGCAGGAGCCCAACGACTGAGCCACCTAGGCGCCCAGGTTCTGGTTTTTTCCTTGGTGACAGGCCTTCTCGTGGGTGTGCGGTGGGATCCAGTGGTTTCGGTTTGCATTTCCTTGTTGATTAGTAACATTGAGTGTCTTTTCATGGGCTTTTTGGGCATCCATAAATATTCTTTGGAGAGAGGTCTGTTTAAGTTCTTCGCACTTTTATTTATCTATTTGTTTATTTTGAGGATTTATTTATTTTATGGGGAGAGAGGGCACGTGTGTAAGTGGGGGAGGAGCAGAGGGAGAGAAAAAATCTCACGCAGAGCATGATGTGGGCCCACAACCCCGAGATCACGACCTGAACTGAGACCAAGAGTCGGACACTCACCCGGCTGAGCCGCCAGGCACCCTCCTGGCACACGTTTAAGCCGGTGGTGGTGGTGGTTGAGTTAAAGGAGTGAGTTCTCTCCAGTGCTCTGGTTAAGTTGGCATGAGTGTGTGTAGACGTCGGGCAGGGTCTGTGGAATCCATGTCTTCTGGGAGCTTCTCTTTGCTCCGTTGCCTGAGAAGGCAGAACAGAACACAGTGGACTAATTTTCTAGTCTGCTGAGAAGTTGGGTGTGCACACGTGCACACTTACAGAGGGCTTTCAGCGGGAGGAGCAGTTAGCAGAGACAACTGTCAGCTTCCGCGTGGGCGGGCTCCTGCCCTCTTGCCTCGCCAGGGTCTCTGGCAGTGGGACCTCGTGCTCATTCCGCAGGTGGAGAGGACTTGCGTCTGTCCTCGGAACTTCCCGATTTTCTGAACCTGTGCTCTTCACTGGCAGCACTGTGACCTCTGCCGTGTTCACCGTGGGAGATAACGTCGTTTCGGGCAGTGATGACCGCACCGTGAAGGTCTGGGATTTAAGGAATATGAGGTCTCCCATTGCGACAATTCGCACAGACTCCGCCATCAACAGGTGAAGAGAGCTGTTTGTCGTGTCTTGAAGGGGTGCATGACAATGTGGCGTCCTGCTCGTGGAAAGTCAGCATTTAGTGGATCTTTGGAAAAGCAGTGTAGGCTTCTGGGAGAGTGAGTTTTAGGGGGTTCATATTTTTATTGATCCTCTATTGCAAATTTAGTTTCTCTTTTTTTGCTGAAGCTTAAGTATAAAATCAGGCTGGTGCAGTGAGCTTCGTGGGTTAAGAATGGGCCACCCGTAGGGCAGAGTTTGAGTCGCTGTGAGCGTGCACACGTTACACGTGAGTAATGTGGTCTCTGCCCTGACGCTGCTGACGGCTGACACCTGCGGTTTGCTCGCGCGTTTTGCTTGGAAATGGGAGTGGTATGGAGGTTCCTACTCCGTGATGCCCGGGAACTCAGACACGCGCGCCGTCACCACTTTGTACATGACGCACTTTTCTCTCTTTGCAGGATCAATGTGTGCGTTGGCCAAAAAATCATTGCCCTCCCACACGACAACCGGCAAGTGAGATTGTTCGACATGTCAGGCGTGAGGCTCGCGCGGCTCCCCCGAAGCAGCCGGCAGGTAACTGTGCTCCTGCTCTGCGGGTAGACGGAGAGCTGTAGGGACAACTTGAAGTCTGCGTCCCAGATCACCACTGACAGGAAGAGGCTGTGAGCTCCACGTCGTTCAGTTGTCTAAAAAAGGAGAAACTCATTTTAATAGTGTATTTAATTTATGTGTGTATGACCGAGATAATACAATTTTAATTATCAGTCTAACAATATTAGAGGTTTTGCATTCTTGTTTTCCTGTTGTCTTTGGATGCTAGGTTTTCTTTGGAAATACTTGGTCTCTGTTTATAGCTCATAAAATTTAAAGTTGAAACCGTTTCCCAAGACCTCAACTGAGAGAGTCAGGTGTTTTACAAACGTCCACAAGGTCGTGCACTCTGCGCCTCACGCTCTGGTTTGCGGAGCTGTTGGCACGTGTGGTAGTGGTTTGCTCGTTGGGGAGCAGACTCGGATCTTGGCAGGTGAAAGTGCGGCCAGGAAGGCGTCAGACGAGGAGTATGGAGTGGCGTCTCCGTGTGCTGAGAACTGGCTGGTGCCCGTAGCCCTGGCTCGCATGCACCTGCTGCTGGGCGGGGGGTCTCTGAGGGCCCCCTGGGCCCCTGTGCGTCCACAGTTCCTGGGCAGTTGGAAGTGAGGGGAGAGGCTGAGAGTCTGTGACGTGGCGGGCTCCTTCCGTGGGGAATGGAGGTCCCCCCCCCCCCCCCCGCTGAGCAGCGTCTTTGCAGGCTTAGGGCTTAAGTGACCCCACCCCCGCCCCCTCTCCTTTCTTCTCTCATGTTTTCTGTGTGTCATCGTGATACACAGCTGTGTGGGCGAGCCAGGACCTTCGTGCCTCCCCTGAGCCTGCAGTCGGCGTGTCTGTCCCCCCCGGCGCCCCCACCCTTGCCGCCCAGCAGCCGCGACTCTGCCGATCTTGGAGCAGATGCATGTCACCTCTCAGCGCAGGGCCTCACGGACGGTTTGTGACCCTCAGACCGGTTATGCGCGGGGTGTGGCTTTGGGAGTGCTTGAGTGACGGTGCTCTCGGGACAACCGTGGGGGTCTCTGCTGTCAGTGGGGCAGCACCTTCTCTCTGAGTGGCGCTAGCTTCTTGGGAGGCCTGTGCCCTGAACGCAGGACCGCTTGGTCTGCTCGCCCCGTTCAGGGCTGAGACGCGGCCTGTTGAAGTGGGTTATGGAACTTGTGAGTGCGCGTGGCGAAAGAGTGCTCAGGGATTACAGGACCTGATGAGACCTTCACACCCGCTCACAAAGGGAGTTCTTCACGCGCGGGGCCTGCCGAGGGTCCCTGGTGCTGCCCACGCAGCGTCACTCACACGGTGGCTTCTCCTGCCGTGCCCGTGTGTTCCCCGACGTCGCTGTGCGGCTGTGCGGGCTGTCCCTGAGGCACAGCACGGCGCTGTGAGCGTGCGACTTCATTCTCTGGCAAGGGCCTCTGCAAGGAAGCAGGAGATCTCGGAGGTGCTCGGGCGCTAATTTCGTGGAGGGGTTTCGGCCTTGTTGCAGCCGTGGAATTGGTTGTGCCTGGATTTATTCCCTTTTAAGGCAGTGTGTTCAACGGAGCTGGTTTTTAAGATTAGCGAGTGACATTTCCTGTCACTCCGAGCTGCGCAGGCCTCCTCGGATACACGAATCCGGTTTCCCAGCGGAGAGCCCGGGCTCGCGCTCCCGGCCGCCGTCAGCTGAGGGATTTTACGAAGAGGAAACAGCGGCCCTTACTGGGACCTGGTAGCGAGAGGGAAGGCGACCGGTGGCGTAGACTTGTCTTACATCGGGCAGAGTGTGTGGGGCGTTTCGCGCAAGTGCGGTTCTGGCGAGGCGAGCGCGGAAGTGCTGGGCGGCCCGAGCCAGGGCTCCGCGTGCGGCGTGCGGGGCTCACGGCGAGGACACGGCGTCCCGGGATGGGCGTGCAGCGCTGAACTGTGACACCGGGCAGGCGCGGGGCGTTTCCAGAACACACGTGCCCACAGACCCTCTGGGGACGCATGCCCCACGCCTGTCCGTGTGTGCTCAGGCCTCCCGCGGGGGACGGGAGGCCGGACTCTAAACCCAAGTTGGCGTCCGACCCCATCGTGGGCGAGCGGCTCGTGCAGACCGTCGTTCTGGGCGCCACGGGGTCTCATCCCCGCCCCCTTGCTAAGCACCTGCTCTCAGGCTTTCTGCGCCAGTGCCTCGAGGTGACGAGCGTCTTCCGCCGGGTCCTGTGCGGGCTCTGGGCTTATGCCACTTCACGGGTGCGTGCGCTTCTCCTTCAGCTCGTAATGGAGACGGGGTTGGAGGTCGCCTCGAAGCCCTTTGTCGTGCACGCTTGTGCCTGTGGTGCCTTTACTCTGGGCTGTCGTGTGTCTAGTGTGTGTGGATAGCGCTGTTCACACGTGAAGGTTTCGCGGAGGGAACTTTGTGTCGTTGTGTGTTTTATTGGTACCACGTGTGTCTTCTGGGTCCTTCATACCTGCGGCAGCTGTTTGTTAAAATGGTCTTTGAGGTCTTTAAATGAGTTTCCTTTAATGCGCTCCCAGATTTCATCCTGCCCCGTTAAGAAACTTCAGATGCATCGTTTATCCTTTGTTCTCCTGAGCGGAGTCTTTGTCATCTAAGGAATCCCAGCTGTAGGTCTGAGTCTCACTGACTCCGTTGTCAGCATGAGACGGAACGAGCCAAAAACTGCGCATGTGCCATCTGACGTCACTCCCCCGTCCCCGTTCCCCGATGGCACATGTGCAGTTTTTGGCTCGTTCCGTCTCATGCTGCCTGCTAAGTGTTTTCTTCCAGTTCAGTCACACCGAGTGGTGTGGTGGTTAATTTGGCTGAGGGTTTATAGCATGTATGCCTCGGGAGTAATGCACTAATTCTGGTTTGTGTGATTGGAAATAGGGCCACAGAAGAATGGTGTGCTGCTCGGCGTGGAGCGAGGACCACCCCATGTGCAATCTGTTCACCTGCGGGTTTGACAGGCAAGCCATTGGCTGGAACATCAACATCCCTGCGTTGTTACAAGAGAAATAAGGTCACCGGCGTCCTTAGCTGCGTTGTTCACCATGGACCTGTGGACTGGTGCCGCTTTTCTCATACTCGTCAAGCCCTTTTTGTGAGAGTTGCACCCCGGAAAGGGTGGTTTGTATGTTCTTTTCTCATTGTACCGAGCTTGCATGAAATGTACAGCAAAATGTATGGTCACATGTCTTATTTTCGTCTTGTGTGTGTGTTGGCCCCTCTGGTCAGTGGACATGAAGCCGCCTTCCCCGTAGCACGTCGTGTGTTGTGAGTTCCTGGGTTTGACAGATGACAGGAGGGCATTACGTCTGCGTGAGTTCAGTGTGAGCCTGTGTGCTGACTGCGGGCGTGAGCAGTCTGCGGCGATGCTGGCGCCATCATACATGTCTGCCTTGTCCTGGGAAGGTCACGGAGCGACATCTGTGCTGGCTGGCGCTCAGCGGGCGTGAAGGGAGACGTCATGTTTTCTTCTGTCTGAGGGTCTGGCGCGTGCTGTGCCGTAACTCGGTTCCACTCTGTACTCTGGTATAGTTGCGTAAGATTTACCTGGAGTTGAGAACGTAACAAAAGTAGAATGCCGATTTTTAACATTTGGAAAGTTTTTTTGAAAACAAAAAGTTTCTGCTCTTTTTATAGAAAATCATTTCAATCTCCTGAGGTCTCATATTAGCAAATTCAAAAATAGGATGATTCTAATCACTGATTTCAGATATTAAGCAAAATTTGAAGCACTTTAGTTTATAGCTGTGGTTATAAACAGTTTTTAGAAGTTTCAAATGACTTATCCAGTGAATGTGACTTGAGCTTTTAAAGAAGGCCCTGCCTGCTACCTGAAAACAAAACCTTATTTATTTTCTACACTTTGGTTTGCGTATTTCTAAATGGGTTCACTTCCTCAGTGGTGTTTGAGAGCCAACAATGCAAATAAATGAGTACTACCTCAAAATCAGTGTATTTGGAAAATGTGGGAGTCTCACTGTTGCCTAGCTAGAGCACTTTTCACTTACAGCTGGAATGCCGAATTCAGTTCAGAGGGCCAGAAAGACAATCATAGCAAACGTATCCTGAGGACGAAAGCTCTCCCATTAGCTGACAAGGTGGTAGCGGAAGCCATGCTTCGCAGGGTACAAGATGCTCCTGTTTCGGCAGCCGGGACCCCTCTCAGCGCCAGTCCTCCCACTGCCTGGGCGAGCCTGTCACTCTTGCCTTCTTAGGAGTTACTGTTGTCTGGTGTTTGTGAGTTCATGTTTCCTGCTCAGTTACAGTGTTGATCAAGAGCCATCTCCGTGTACTGCCCTCCTCTTTTTAATACTTGGAATGTGTCCACTTGGAGAGGCACAGAGGGTAACGATGACCGTGATCACGGGTGTCCCCTGCCTCCCAGTGGTGACCGCGGTGGAGTGCCGTTTGGCGAGGGGTGGTGTCAGCAGAGCGTGCGGGCCGCCCTCGGTCCCGCGTGAACACGCCTCTCTTGAGGCTCCTTTGGCTCAGGTCCCATGTGCGGTGGCTCATCGTAGGAGCTTCAGCCCTGAATTACCTGGAACGATTCTGAAATGACTTACGTCTGGAAGGGAAGAAGGGCCAGGGGAAACCCATCAGGACATAGTTAGAGCTGAGGCTGCCGACTACAGGACACATGACCGGTGCTTCAGGATGGCTTTCTTCCCAGAGCCTGGCACCTCCCCGCACCACACCGGAGATCTTGGGCCGGAGTGTCTGCATCCAGCCCCTGCCGACCTGAGCACGCCACGCCCCCGGTGGCAGAGCACTGTTGACCTTGGGACGCTAAGCTGCACGTCCACACTCTTGGGCTCCTGTTGTATTTTTTTTTTTTTTCTCCTGTTGTATTTTAATTTGAATGTCTGGGTGTTTTAGAATCGTTGTTAGGAACATTGAAAAATGTATACAGACACAGCGAAATCAAACTTAAGAACCAGATCTCTGCCAGACTAAAAAGTTTGGAGCTTTTAATTAACATATCTGGTGGCTATTTAGTTCTCCGCGGACTAGTGCCCTCCACGTCTGGCAGCTGCTCACCTTCTCGCTAGCAGGAGGGGCCGGCCGCCTCCCCCTCACCAGGCTCCGCAAGGGCACGGGCCCCCTGCTGTTGGCGTGAGCTCTCAGGAGTAGGACACCCTCCCGCCAACTGCCGTGTTGTCCTCGGACGTGGTTCCCTTCAGCTGCTGCTGGGGACTCAGGGGTGGTGTTTTCAGGAGTCACGGAGATTTTGGGATAGGGAGTGTTCGTGTGTGCGTGAATGTATGTGCGTGGGTGTGAACATGTGTGAGTCTGTGCATGTACGCACCTGCGTGGCTGAACTAAGTCATGTGGTCAGCCACACGTGATCTCATCTGCACTGCAATGTGTTTGGAAATGAGAGTGGTTTTGTCCTGTGTGCTCACATGTCCAGGATTTCATTTAGTAATGGAAGGAAAATGTGTGGTTATTGGAACGTGTGTATCGATAGAGAATCCCATAGAACTACACTGTCGGACAAACAGCTCTCTTTCTCAACCGCTGCACATCATTTCTGGAGAGACAAAACTCTGTACATATTTTGGAATTTGAAGAATCCGATGTACATCACTTACTGCTTAAATCTGTGAAAACCGATTTTCTTTGGGGGGAAAGTATGCATTTATAAGTGTTGTGTAGAAGCAAGAGTTTTTATTGTGTCGATGTAATTGTTTTTATGTGTTGACTGTCTTCATTGCCAGTATGAAATTCATTAAAAATCCACGTTCCGTAATCACTATTGTAAAAGTTTTATTTTATTAGGACTCTCTTTTCTTTATTATTTTACTTACTTTTTAAAATGTTTTGCTTTGATGGAATAACGTTAACGGCTGCTAAACACCATAGGAATGTAGAAATCGTATCATAGTACTGCCCACTTAAAAAACTTTTTTTTTTACTTTGGACTTAACAGATTGGTTGTGTTCTGTTAGGCTGACGTGAGGCAACATGTAATTATGCTTCTCCGTTGCAGCATTACCACCCCGACGATTTCTGGAGGGAGTTAGCAATTTGATAGAATGCAGGTCCTCGTCCAAGTTCCTCCGAGTTTCCTAAGATGTGTGTCCTGTCCTCACCACAGTTGAGCTTGTTTGAACGTTTTAAAAAATTACAGTTGCAGGAAGTAGCCCCTTCATCCCTGTGGGAGAATCTGGATTGTCGGTGGCTGCTTGCTCACTGGTTCTCACCCGGGGAGGGTGGGAGCGGAGCACTGTGGCGGGCGCCGGGGACCTCAGGAGGTGTTCTTACATGGCTTGCCAGAGCGCCCGCTTCAGACTGGTAGGGCTTTATTCAGTCTCCAGAAGGCAGACGTTCACTGATACTATCTTTCTTACCTTGGTCTTCAGAAACGTGATTATTGTCCAAATTTCACAATGACCTTTTCAGTTACATTTAAAAGTTCATCTGTTAGTATAAAGAATCATGAAGGCAGGGCTCCTGGCTGGCTCCGTTGGAAGAGCGCGCAGCTTTTGGTCTCAAGGTCATGAGTTCGAGCCCATGTTGGATGTAGAGATTTCTTAAGTAAATATTAAAAAAAAAGGCACAAAGGCAAAACTTTGGTATAATTTCATCAGAACGCCACCAAAATGTGTCTCGCTTACTGTGGCATAGATTTTCTGGTTTCCCTTAATCAGTCAGTAGTTGGATCGCTTCAGCAGTTGGGAACACCTCCACGGTCACATGCACCATGTGATGTGTGGTCCTCGTGATGGTGGGAAGAAGCTGGGAACGAAATCCCGTGGAAGTGTTGAATATTTAAAACATTCTATGAAAACATTTTTAAGCAGCCTTTGGTCTAAATGAACCCAAGATTAGGCAGCTCTCAAGCTCTGAGCGCCCTGTGAGGCCCAGGTGATGCCTGCGGGCTTTGTGGGCCCAGGAGGCACCCTCTGAAGGGGGAGGCTTAACCAGGCCGGAAGGCTGACGGAGGGGTCAGGAAACAAAGAGAGCGCCTCTCCAACACCTGGCACCGCATCCCTGCACGGCCAGTGGTCTTTTTTTGCTCCACCAAACCCTCCCTTGAAAGTTCTGGAACCAGAACCAAAAGTTTGTGTCTCTCTAGTCACTTTGCTGAGCTCGAGTGCCGAGAGGAAGAAGCCAGAGTGACGAGCTCTATTGATGAGGATGATAAGCGAGGATGGTTTTCACCAGTATTCCTCTAACGCACCTTCCTGAGATGCTGCAGGAAGAAAAAGCCAGAGGAATGCTTTCAAAATGGGCACAATACCAGCATATAGCAGAATACCAGTATAGCAACGTCTGGAGTAGTGGTTTAAATTTATATTTTCGTTTGGCTGGGAATTGCGATGTTAACTTTTGGTCTTTATTAAATATAGTAAAATTTCAAGGGTGACCACAAAGGAAAAAAAAACTTAGAAAAAGTGATTAAAAGTGGTTACTGTAAGGGAGTTGGGAAGTCTGGTAACTGGAGCAGAGGTAATTTTTTAGTGTTTTGTTTGGTAGGTTTAAAATCTTAGAACCATCCAATTGGGTCACCCAGTATTTGAAAAATTCCCACTTTATGCTAACCACAGAAACAAAAGGCACGTAGTGGGGAAAATCTGACGAAAATAAAGGGACTTGAAATCATCCATGGAAATACTTAAAACTTGAACAAAGGCATTAAAAAAGACAAAATGAGAGACCATCATGCATTAATAGGAAGAGGCAATATTGTAAGAATGTCATTTTCCCCCATATTGAAGTAGATTTGATGCTATTCCAGTGCAAATCACCCCAGAGTTTTTTTGTGGAATTGGACATCTGATTCTTAAATTTATTTGAGGCAAAGCCCAGGGTTGATGAGATACTGAGAAAACAGGAGGAGGGAAGGGAGAAGAAAGCAGGGTTTCCCTTAAGTCCTGTAGGACTGTAGCTGGTAGAATGTGGGATTGGCACCGGGATGGAGGAATTGACCTGTGAGGTTAGAGATCAGGTTGATTCAAGCATCTGTAGAAACGTGAAGTATTTCAGCTCACGGAGCCCTGAGTCTGGGAAGAAAGTGGCGTGTGTAATTAATGGTTCCAGTGTTACTGGTTACTCACATGGAACAAGACTACGAATCTGGTCCCTACCTCACACCAAAGACAATTCAGCCTCATATATGAAAGGACAAACGGTAACTCTTAAAAATTAAAACATTTATATTATTTTCTGTTTATTAGACAATTCTCCGAAAATGCATTAACCGTACTAGAAAAGATTGGTACATTCAACCAGGTTAAAGATGCAGCTTTGTAGCCGTGTGGGACGGCTCGGAAGAGACGAGGTGGCGGAGCACAGGTGACAGACTGTTGCCGCCCGCACAGCCCACCGCGCACTGACGTCCAGGAGAGCAGAAGCCACGTCCACGTTGCCAAAGGAGAGCCGGAAATTGGCAGCAGACACGAGTAGGTGTGCCACAAAAGGGAAAACTTGAATAGTCAATGAAGAGGTAAATGTAGGAATTAAAAAAAAAAGCCAAAATGAAATACCCTTTCACAACTGTTAGATTTGGGAAGCTCTGTCAAGCGCTTACTGTTGGAACTCACATGTGCTGTTGGTGTGAATGTGAAATAACACAGCACATGGGAGAGTGCGACCTTGTTCCAGCGATCATGAGCGCTCTGTGTGGAACATGTTTTCTAAGTGCGATGTGAGGAGACCGCGCATGTCTGTTGCAGAGAAGACTCCGGCTGCTGACTGAGGGTCGGGGTGGGACACACGAGTCTGCATTTGGAGCAGCCCATGTGTGGTTCTGCTGCCCAGTTTGAGAGCTGCAGGGCGTCAGGACGTGTCCTGGGGCACAGAGAAACCACTGAGCACCACCAGTAGGCTGCGGCCTAAATCGTGGTACACCTGTCCCGTGAAATACAGCCAATGAGTGGACCAGACAGGACTGTGTGCGAGTGTGGATCTTGGGAACGTAGTGTTGAGTGAAACACCATTTGTACAGAGCACGAGCAAGCATCCCTGTACAGGGTTAGGTCATGTATTTTGGACCTTGGGAGTGAAGGCTCCCAACTCTGCCTGGTGTTCTCTGGGCCAGGCGTGGAGCACGGGGTGGGAGGTGAGGGCAGGGCCGGGACGAGCGCAGGCCGAGTGCCGGCCGGCTCCCGACGGCCGCAGTCGGTGCCGGTCCGTTGGAGCGTCCACACTTCAGAACTGCGGCGGCTTTACAGCGGTTTCGTCAGTGTGCCTTGTCCGGGTGAAGTGATAATAAAGGAGCACTCGGAGAAGGTGCGCGTGTTGCAAAGGTGGACGATAGCGTGGTGATGGAGGAGGACTTCAGTATTTTTGCCCGTGTCAAGGTCAGGCTTCTGACTCTTCAGATATTAGCTCTCTTTCCCTTGCAAGCATGTAGTTTTATTACTCTACAGTGACCGGGTTTTCAGTGGGTATGTGCCATGGGAGGAAAGACAAAGCCAATTTTGTTCCAAGATAATGTTCTTGAAAAAAATAACTCGCTAAGGAAATTGTAAAAAGGCTGTGTTACACTGTGTCAAAATTGTGTTGTTTCCAAATACATCTTGGAAATCCTAGCTTTAAAGTGGGAAATGTAAAAGGGTTTCATTTACCAGGTGTGATCATCAAACAATAAAAGCTTTCTTGTGTTGCTCAGAAACGGGGACTGAAGTAATTTCAGACCCAGGAGACGGTCCAAAAATTGTGCTGTGGCACGGCCACATACCAGAGTGAGGACGTTTACTCCCGCAGTCTGTTTTGCGGAAAGCATTTATTTGCTGGATCAGTTTTGGTATATTTGTTTAAAAATATGATCATCTTTAACAGTGGGTATGCATTACAGACGTCGTCCAGCTCTGAATTAGTTCTCAGTAAATATTAACATCGGGACAGCTGCGTGGCTCCGTCGAGTGAGCACCGGCTCTTGGTTTCAGCTCAGGCCGTGGTCTTGGGGTTGTGAGATGGAGCCCCGTGTCAGGCTCCCCGCTCAGCTCAGGCTCCCAACCGCCTACACAAGTAAATAAATGATTTAAAAAACAATTAACTATCCCGCGGTAAACTTCATTTTTCTTGCAGTGACAGAAGTAGCTGTGTATATTCTGTGATCAGTCCCCAAATGTCACATGAAACTAGAGGCAGCTTTCTGATGCTCTGACACAGTCTACCCCAAACATGTATTGTGAGAAGGGAGGTAAGTCGACGCATTTGTCCAGGAAGTCATCACCACAGTCAGGATAATGCGCTGGTCACCCGTTGGCCCAGGCCTCTCTGCAGCTCGTCCCTGATGACCGCCAGGCTGCTTTCTGTCACTAAGGTTAATGTGCGTTTCCTACAATCTTACATAAACTCACTTCGGTAGTAGGTGCTGATTTTGGTCTTCCCCAAAAGCTGTTTGAGGTTGAGTCGTGTTCTTACGTGTCTTAGTCCTTTTTATGGCGAGTGTCTCAGCGTATGGATGTGTCTACATTTATCCGCGTCCCTGCTGGGGGAGACTTGGCTTGTTCTCAGTTTCTGGCTATCACGAATGAGGCTGGTGTGGACATCGGCGTGCCAGTCCTGTCTTCACGGACTCTGTTGTTTGCATCGGGCAGGCGTCTAGGAGTGGGCTTACTTGGCCGCGTGGAGGGAATGTTTTTGTTTCTTTCTTTTTTAAAGGATTTATTTATTTATTTATTTGACAGAGAGAGAGATCACAAGTAGGCAGAGAGGCAGGCAGAGAGAGAGGGGGAAGCAGGATCCCTGCTGAGCAGAGAGCCCGATGTGGGGCATGATCCCAGGACCCTGGGATCATGACCTGAGCTGAAGGCAGAGGCTTATCCCACTGAGCCACCCAGGCGCCCCAATGTTTTTCTTTATAAGAGACTGCGGTGCAGTTCCCGCGGGGGGCCTACTGGCGACTCCCGGCTTTTGCTCTGACACTCGGAAGTTCTCTCTTCTTCTTCACACTGAGAACAAAGGTGGACAGATTGACGTCAGTGACTCTTCTTAGATGCACTAGAGAGAGAGGGGAGGGCCAGAGACTCAGGCAGAGGCGAACAGTCACCCAGCATGAGAGGCAGAAGTGTGTGGAGCGGGAGCCGGTCGGGGCCTGAGGATGGGCGTGCAGGAGGGCTGAAGCCCCCGGAGCGCAGGCCATGGGCCCTCCCGGATTCCTCTGGCGGGGATGGACGAGATCCCCTCATGTCCGTTCTGGGAGGCGGGGAGGACAGCTGCCACCTGCGGTCTGACACCACAGACACTTCCTCACCAAGGGAAAGGCCTCGCCAGAGCCATGCCCTGTCTCTAGCATGGGGAAGGGGCCTGAGAAGTCCTCGGAGGGCGCAGATCCCTGAACATGGACAGGCCTCTGGAAGTCACAGCAGACCAGGCTGTGCAGGAGGCAGGAGGCAGCTGTGGGTCACATGCCAGAGGCGCTGCGGGAAGGGCGAACGCCATGGAGGGACAGATGGGAAACAGGTGCAGAGCGTCTAGAGAAATCCTGGAGGAAAACGCTCACAGTGTGAATGGCTTCGACAGACCTGACCTGGCTGGGGAACGAAACCCTCGAGACCTCTTTCGGGTACGTCGGTAGAAACGTCCCGAGCAGAAAAGCGCGGGGAAGTGAGAGAGAAAGCAGCAGAGCACAGCGCCCTGGCGTGGGGCTCGGCAGAACGGGGCGTTCCCTCCAAGCCTCTGCTGTGATGCTGGTCACGTGTCAGTGTGACCGTTCAGTGTGGCGGACTCTAAGATCCGCCAGGAACAGCAGCGTAGGCCTGCCCGCCAGGAAACGCTGGGTGGGAAGGGGGCAGGTGGGGAGCGGAGCACCGTGAAGCCGGGCACGCCCAGTGCTGTGCCCCCTCTGCACCCCGCCCTGTGCCACGGATGTTTTGGGGGCCGTGTTTCTGCCTGTGCGAGCGGCTCTCCGTTTCAGGTCGGTCCTTAAAGAGTCTCCTCTCCACGACCACAGTTGGGCCACGATTAAACTCAGTGTTTTAAAGTAGCAGTGTGGTTCTGAGCTGCCCCAAGTGCACAGCCTGCGGATGTCTGCCTGGCTTCCCCCAAGTTTCTGTTTTACAGTCTCTCATTTTCCACGATTCTCTGGAAATGTGTTTACCAGCCTGTATTGGCTCTTTTCCTCTACGAATGAGACAGACGCTGTTTGTCAAACATGAGCCAGTCACTGTGTGGGTCTCCATTTCCTTATCTGTAAAGTGAGATTTTTGGATTTCCTGCCAGTTCGTTATGGCCATCAGAGTCCCAAGATGTGCTGTTTGTTCTAAGGGAACTTGCAGTACGGGGACGGGTGGGGAGGTAAGAAATCTCTCCAGATGTCGGAATCCCGAAGTACGGGGTTTCAGGGAACTGCGGTGGCTGTGGTAATCCGGAATTTACCTGAAAGCGTA
This sequence comes from Meles meles, assembly GCF_922984935.1. NCBI lineage: Eukaryota > Metazoa > Chordata > Mammalia > Carnivora > Mustelidae > Meles > Meles meles. The sequence continues at coordinate 149,387,897 of NC_060072.1, read as the reverse complement.
GTCTGTTGAAGGAGCCCCCTCGTGGGAGGTGCCTCGGCACGGGCCGGCGCAGCGGGGTCCTGGGAGGCCATGTGGAGCGCGGTGGTGGCAGGTGCCGTCCATGGTACGTTCAGCCACGTGGCAGGGACAGAGCGGCTACGGGTCATTGACAGTTTTGTGGTTTTCTGAGTCTTGCTGGGGCCTTGTGTCAGTGACCCGGTCTCACCTGGTCCTGGGTGGCGTTTGGGTGCAGATAGCCTGCCGGCGGCGGGAGACAGCCCAGTGAGAAGCCAACAGCTCCCCGCGTGTAGCGGGACATCTACAAATAAGCAGAATGCTGCTGAGCGTTGGCAGCCCGCCTGCCTGTCTGGGTTTATGGCCCGATGACTGTTCTCTCGTTTCGGTTTCTTTCTGATTTGCTGTCTGAGGTTGAATGAATCCCTTGGAAACTCCCTGGTTCAACGGGCACATTCGCCCAAGCGACTGTGCCTTGCCCTCGAGACTGCACCCCGTCCCTTCTCCGCTTGTCCCGCACGTTCTGAGCTGCTTGTGCCTTAGCTCTGGGCCCCTGAGGAGCGCCGAGCCGCGAGAGGGGGTCCCGTGTGGGATGTTTGCGCCTGGAGGCGTAACAGGGACCATGACTGGCCTGTCAGGGCAGGACTGCTGTTGGCTTTGAATTACGCCCATCGCCAGCCTTAGAAGGGCCGGGAGTGAGCCCCCAGGCTGTCCTGGGCCCGGGTCTCCAGCCTTGCCCCTGTACTCAGAGCACGGCACGGACTCATCGCGGCAGCTATGGTTTTCTTCAGTCGGCCTGACGGCATTTTCACGACGTGATGTGTGCTGTGCGGCTGCCCCCGGCAGGGTCGTGGGGAAGGGGTGTCCTTCCACGGGCGCACCCGTGTCCTTGCCGATTGCTGTGTGTGGGCGTGCCTTCTGTCCCGCGAGGGGCAGAGCGCCGTGACTGGCCACCCGTGTGCGATGCCTTCCGGGGAAGCCGCCCCTTCTGCTGTCCGTCAGTGTGCGTGTCGGAGCCGGCCACACTGCGCCGACAGCGGAGACCCCGGGCGCCGTCCTTGCGTTGACCCGTTTCCCCTCTTCGGACTTTCCCCGTAAAGATGGGAGCACAGGTGAGTCCCGAAGGGAAGGTGGGGAAGGGCAGCCGTGTTTTCACGATCCCCGCCCCACGGGTGTTCTCCACGGGAAGAGATCGGCCTTGCGCTCACCTGGAGTTTGAGGCCCAGGGGTGTGTTCAAGGGAAATGTGTGTGTGAGAGGTGAGACAGACAGGATGGGAGACAGACAGAGACGGACGCGCGGGGAAGGGCATCTGAACCTGGTGGCTGGGGCAGCAGGCGCTGGGGGACAGGCTGGGGCTTGGGGAGCGGCCTGCTGCTGCGGGCACAGGACGGACCGGAAGCGACGCTCTAGGAGAGGACATGTACTTGGCACTCGGTGGTTGGCTTCTGCTTAATCGCCTCAGCTCCTGGCACAGTCCTTTGGAGGATTGTTGTTGGTTTAGCATTTAGTAGGTGCACAGTCGGATTTTCCCAGTGGAGACTTTGTGCAGATGACTGCAGGGAGGAACTGAGAGCCACGAGAACCAGGTGCAGCTCTAGGATGCCCCAGGCTCTTGAAAGGAGGACACTGTGTGGTGATTCGGGGGGGGGGGGTCACATCACTCATCGGGGGTACAGGGCAGGAGGTCTTGTGGCCCAGAGCCTTGGCAGAGGCTCCGAACGCCATCCAGGAGTTGGGACGACCGGCGGGGGTCAAGCCGGACCCAGGGGAGGCAGGATGATGCCAGGACTCTGAGAATAGACACCCACGAGAAGAGGGGAACAGCAGTGCGTGGGGGAGGGTGGTGTGCCATTCCCACGCCCTAGACCTCAGGCGTGGGGGATGATGCCTCTGGCGCTGGGCTCCCTGCCCCGTGTGCTGCATAGCTCAGAAGATGTCCCAAAGTAGAAGCTGCCCCCGCACACCTGTGGACTCCCCGGAGCTCCCGTGCGGGCGTTCCCCCAGGAAGGAGGGGCTCGGAGTCGCGGCCCCCAATCGTGGAAAGAAACATTTCAGTCATGATCTATCAAAAAAATAGAGTGACATACAGATTGAAACAGTCCAAGTCGAGGATGTTTACCAGTAAAAGAATTTTATAAAAAGTCAGCCTATGCCAGCATAAACTCGGGGAGAAAAATCCCTGTTCTCCGTACCGGCCAGCACATGCCCAGAACGTCTTTTGTTGGGCTCAGAACACACACTCACAACTTGAGAGACACCGGCCTGCTCACGGCTGAGCAGCTGCACCCATGGGGGACACTGGGACTCCAGCCTTCCCGAACCTGCGTGACTGGTGCCTCCTGCAGCCGGGCCTCTGAGCCTCCACGCCTGATTCCCCAAGGAGGCCGAGTTTCTGCATGCGAGCTGCCTGCACGGGGGCGGCTGCTGGACTGCCCTCCGTCCGTCAGGGAGGCTGGGCACCCGCGGGCGTGGCTCTCATCTGTGCGCTCTGGTGACATCGGACATCGGCACACCCTGGGAACCGTGATCCTTGGGAGGACAGTTCCCAGAAGTCGCTCCCGCCTGCTCTGACACGCCCTCAGTGTGTGGTCAGGGCGCCTGCAGCTCCCCCTGAATCCCGTCCCATTTCTGCTTCTGTCCTGGCCCTCCCCCGCGCCCGGCTGTTTTCTCCTCTGCACGGGTCTTTCATAAATCCTTTGCACCTGAGTGCTGGGATCCGCGTCTGTGTCCGGAGCTGGGATGGCCAAGGCAGACCGTGGGCACAGCCCATGTCCGTGCGTCAGCACAGAAAGGGACCACCCCCTAGGAGGCCGCCTCTCCACAGGGCCTTGTCTGTCTGGCCCCCTGCTTCTGGAGCTGTTGAATCGGCGGGTGACAGGGCCTTCCAACCGTAGGCCTCACCTTCCAAGGCGGAGTCTGACGTTCTGCCGGCGAGAGCTGCTGGAGTTCAGGCGGTGTGCCCTTGGAGCTGCTCAGATGGAAGCAGTTGGTTGTTTAGTTGCTTGGCGTGTTACCAAAAAAAGAAAAAAGAAAGAGTATCTGGGGGCTTCGGAGCTTGCTTTCAGTTTGCGGCTTGGAAAACTGAAGGTTCTCATGCACGGAAATGTCTCCGTGTGATTTCGTGCTTGGCGCGCTGGGCAGAGTGGCGGGAGCAGACGCGGGGGCAGGAGATGTGCTCCCCCGGCCGCAGGTGACCGACGTCACTCCCAGGAGGCCGGGCGCAAGCAGGATGAGCCTCACGGTCGGGGATCCGCATGGGACGCACCAGGCTTTGAGTGGGTCAGAACTCATGCTTTCTGGTACTTTTCTAAGTCCTGATGGGGAGGAAAGGGTAGGATGCAGGAAGTCTTGGGCTTGCTTCCTGGGCGCGTGTCCTGTCCGCGTGCCGCGTCTGCCGACGAGGTCTTATTCCAGCGCGGTTCTCCTGACTTTTCTGGAAGGTCCTGACCTCACGGCTCTGTGGCTGCCGTGTCCTCATGCTGCCCCTGGAGGCTTGCGGTGCTGTCATCGTCCCTGGTTCTGCAACACACTGGCTCCCGCCTGACGAGCCCGCAAGCACCTGACAGATGCCGCGCTGCTCTCGCTGGGAACCGGCGCCAGTGGAGGGGCCCCGGTGGCTGAGGGAGAAGGGTGACTTGTGAGCCCGTTACGGGTCTTGCTTGACACCGTACAGTTCTGGAGCCGTGTTCCTTCTTCCACACACTGCGATCTCTAGATGGGAGCCGCAGGAGTTCATCCTACAGGGGCCGCGCCGGCGGGCATCGGGGCTCCTGGGTCGCCCCAGCTCGGGGGATGAAAGCGCTGATGTGTGTCTGACACGAGGAGCCCACGCGGCATCGTGTGGTGGAGACACTTTGCTCGGGGTGTTTCCTGTGTTCGGCTCCGGGCTGAGTTTCAGGACCGAGTGTGGTAGGTCGGGATTAACTTGCCTGCCCGCCTCCCTTCTCGCTGAGCTGGGGGAGGGGTGCTCTGTGGAGATCTCCTGGCTTCGGTGGTGAGAGATGGTCCCACCACGCCCTCGACGACTAGGGGAAGGTGGTCTCCAGGGAGATCGGCGGCTCAGGAGCGGGGCTGGGTACGTTCCAGTGACTGCCCAGTAACCTGGGGAACGTGTACCCTTGCAAGGGCTGTTGTGTGTTGTGGTAAGAGCTGACGCTTTGTCCCCTAGTCACCAGCAGAGGACGGCCACACGCGTGTGAGTCTGGCTGCTGGGCCGCACGTGTTTTCGGTTCATGACCTGGTTCACACAGCGTCGCCATAGTCTAATATATTGACTTGTTGGTCGGGTTCCGCGGCCTCTCCTGTACCCCTGATGAAGTCACACATATGCGTGGTTTCTTCTGAGATCGTCCTAGGAGTGGCGTGATGGTGCCGGTGGACGTGGAGTTCCAGAAATAACTCTTTTGGGGACTCGGGTCATTGCTGACTGTGCATCTCCAAGGTGACGGGTCTTGCGAGAATCCTGTGCTCCTTACATTAAGTTCTGTGTCCCTGTCCGTGTGTGTGATATGTTCCTGGTGCGCCACTCTTCAGTCCCCCCAGGGGACTCCCTGGCCTACTACACCGAGTGGCTCGCCCGGGCCGGTGGCTGCCGTGGTCTGCCAGCACACAGCAGTAACGGTATCTCGCACGCGCTTGATTCCTTGGTGTTAACCAGAGGCCCCCAGTAGCGTCTCTTTCTTTGCCTTTAGATCTTGGGCTCCCAGGAACTGCAAAGCTCTGGTTATAATACCTTTGGGTCCAAGAAATTTCTCAGGTCCCTGTGTGGGCGAACCCTGGGCTCTCCCTGGGTCAGGAAGAGCATCGTGTGTGTGAGCTCAGGGCGGGGGGCAGCCGGGGGATGCGTGGGTGCAGGGAGGAGCCCAGACTCCGGGGCTGGCACATCTCGGCAGGGGGAGGCCTCTGGGTGCCGGAGTCCTCATTTTCGGGTGAGGACACGCCCACCAGCCTCTCCAGCCGTGCAGTTCAGGAGGCACACGTGGGTGGCCCACCGCGGTGGAGCAGTCGGCCGTGCAGGATTTAAGGTCAGTGTCACTGAAGCAGGACTCCATTTCCATTCCTGCTGACAACAGAGTCCCGGAAACTGTTCTCGCAGGAAGCCCTGGGTTGGGTTGGCCATGGTGTCCATCGGTCCTTGCGTTTCATCGTTTCCGGGGACCCGGCTCCCCCTCCCCCTTCCTGGTGCTTCCAAGCGGACACCCTCACGCTTGCCGGGCGTGCCATCTGTCCCGACGGAGGCCTTCCCTCCTCCTGGGGACGCGGCCTGTGGCTTCCTCCCGTCTTTGCCCTTCTGTCAGTAGCCTCGCGCCCTCACTCCCCGCATTTCTCCGAGGACTTTGTTTCTCTTGCTTCTCCAGCACAGGGATGGATCACGTGCAAATTTGATGCAGTTCTTTTTTTTTAAGATTTTATTTATTTATTTGACAGACAGAGATCACAAGTAGGCAGAGAGGCAGGCAGAGAGAGAGGGAGAAGCAGGCTCCCCGCTGAGCAGAGAGCCCGATGTGGGGCTCCATCCCAGGACCCTGAGATCATGACCTGAGCCGAAGGCAGAGGCTTAACCCACTGAGCCACCCGGGCGCCCCAGTGTTTTTCTTTATAAGAGACTGCCGTGCAGTTCCCACGGGGGCCTACTGCGACAGAGTTGGATTCGTTCCCAGTGCACACATGGGCACACACATCTAACCACACTGCACACATCAGGGCACACGTGCACACACAACTACTCACCGTCCAGGGCACACACCAGTGCACACGCGCGCACACACAGGCACACATGCCGTGCTCACATCCCCTGTGCACACTCACACACGTGCACCACATACTGACCTGAGACAGTGAGGAGCAGCAGAAGTCAGGATGGGGCTTCCTAGGGGACCCAAAAGAGGCTGACGGCAACCTTGTAGTTGAGGAGACGGAGAAGCCCTGATCCCCGAGCCCTGCTCCTGGGCATATGCGCTGCGACCCCCACCTGAGTTGTCAGCCTATCCTGCCCCCCGGGGGCCCTCTCAGTACTCTCCTGGCCCTTCCTTCTCTGACAGAGGGCCCTGGAGCTGTACCCCCCACTCCTTGAGACCCGCCGTCTTCTCCTGGGTCACGGTAAATACTTAATTGTCTCTTGCACGGGCAGCGGTATTGACCGTTTTCTCTTTTCTTCTTCCTAAACTGCTTGTTGTGGGCCCGCCCTAGCATGCACAATAGCAAAGAGAGCAATGAGCCCCTGTCCCCACAGCCGGTTCTGGTGCCATCTCGTGGCCCGTGTCCTGTGACCTCTGTCCCTCTCTGCTTGTCTTGTTGCAATTTTGTGTGCTGTGCCCTATTTGGTTTGTAAAATACAAGTCTCAAGGAGACAGGGTTTGTGGCCTCCAAATCTACCCAGGGATTCTGTGCCATTGAGTAATCAATCCCGTTTTTAAAAAGCTGTGATATTTAGAAGTGAGACAGTTAAACTGGGGTCTGGTATAGGCGGACACATGTCTTCACGAAGATTCTTAAGGATTGGAAGAGCCAGTGTTGTGAGAATGTCTGTCCCGCTCAAAGTGGTGTACAGGTTCCATGCAATCCCTACCAGAGTTCCCGTGGCATTTGCTCCCAGAACTAGAACAAACCCTAAACATTGTGTGGGACCACAAGAGACCCTGGAAATTGAAAGTCGTCTTGAGAAAGAACAAAGCTGGAGGCTTCACGCTCCCTGAGTTTCAACCATATTATAGAGTCAGAGTCGTCAGAACAGTACGGTACTGGCACAGAAACAGACACGTAGATCAGTGGAACAGAACAGAGAGCCCAGAAATGGACCCTCAACTCTATGGTCAACTAATCTTCGAAGCAGGAAAGAATGTCCAACGAAAAAAAGACAGTCTCTTCAACAGATGGTGCTGGTAAAATTGGACAGCCACACGCAGAAGAATGAAACTGGACCATTTCCTGACACCACACAAATAGACTCCAAATGGATGAAAGACCTGAAACCACAAACTCCCGGAAGAAAACAGGCAGTGAACTCCTTGACGTCAGTCTTGGCAGTGGTATTTTGCATTTGACACCAAAAGCAAAGACAACAAAAACAGCAATAAGCACGTGGGACATCAAACTAGAAAGCTTCTGCACAACGAAGGAAACCAGCAGCAGAGCGAAAGGCAGCCTGCAGAAGGGAGAGGGTATTTGCACATCGCGTGTCTGATACGAGGCTAATTTGAAAAGTGTACAAGGAACTCATGCAGTGCAACACAAAAAGACAATCTGATTAAAACATGGGCAGAGGATGTGAAGAGACGTCTTTCCAGAGAAGACAAACCAGTGCCAACAGACACATGAGAAGACGCTCAACATCACTGACTGTCAGGGAGACGCAAACGGAAACCACAACGAGATCCCACCTCACACCTGTTGGGACGGCTGGAATCAGCCCCACAAGCAACGACAGGTGCTGGCGAGGACGCGGAGAAAGGAGACCCTCGACTGCTGGTGGGAATGCAAGCCGGGGCAGCTGCTCTGGAGGACAGTGTGGAGGGTCCTCAAAAAGCTAAAAATAGAATTATCTAGTAATCCAGGTTTTAGGTATCTACCAAAGAGCATGAAACACTAAATCAAAAAGACCTCTGCCCCCTTTGCTCCCAGCAGCTACGATGGGGAAGCAGCCCATGTGTCCATTGAGTGGTGACTGGATGCAGAACTTGGGGACATGTATATAACGGAGTATTTGTCTTATGTATACCGTATGCTATAGAGGATTTATAATGGGATTACATATATGCTCAGATGTAACGGAGTATTCGTGTTACGTATACTGTATGTTATAGAGGATTTATAATGGGATTACATATATACACATATACAATGGAATATTACTCAGCCATAAAAAAGTGCAAACTCTTACCATTTGTGACGACATGGATGGGTTTCTCGGGACTTCTCCTAATGAAATAGGTCAGATGAAGACAGATACTGTATGGTCTTACTTTAGTGTGGACTCCAAGACCAAAAACCCCCAGAACAAACTTAGAGTTGCAGAACAGAGGGGGGTGTGGGGAGAAATGGGTACGAGGGGACATTTTTTACAAAATTTGGACATACAGGAAGCATTCCACATTTTTGGCAAGGAGGCTCCATACCCAAAAGCCATCAATGCCTCTAAAGTCAGCACGTAAGTTTAATGTGATCCCAGTAGAGATCTCGACAGGGTTCTAGACGAATTAATCGGTAGTGAGCAGTGAGTGAGAGCAGTCGGAACAGTTAGGACGGGGAGCACGAGAAGGTAAAACTCGGTAGTAGTTGAAGCTGTGTGGACACGGGGAGGTCCAAGATGCGGGGACAGAGTCCACAGATGGGTTATGGAACATGCAGGAATGACTTTTTTACAAGGTTAACATTAAAAGATCCGTGAACTGCAGGACACTTGGGTCTCACCAGGTGAAGTTCTCAGTTACTCTGTGAAGTCCTGGGTCTCGTGCCACTGGTGGGTGCGAGCACGATGAGCCCCGCCCCAGGCCCCGGGACGTGGGGTTTGCCTGAGCTGACCGCTGGGTGACGGCCCTCAGAGCCCCCCTCCCTTCTTGAGGCACACAGAGCCCCGGCTGGAGGAGCTGCCTGGCAGGCCCAGGGTAGAGATCTCACCGCTCCGGGCAGTGGGCAGCCTGTCATCCTGACTCCCCAGTGAGCTGTGTGATTTCTCCCAGGGCACGTGCTGCCTGAGGACGCACCGACCTCTGTCTGTCCCCGAAGCAGCCGGCACAGGCGCTGGGAGGAGGTGGGTGCTTTAGGAACTCAGTGGGACACCTTCCAGCATGCACCACATGCCCGGTCGTCAGCTCTGTGACCCCGGAGGTAAAGAGCGAGTGACCTGTGGCACGGCACGCTGTGTCGGTCGAGAGAGGAGTGTGAGCTCCCAGGGGCTGTCTGTGTGTAATGGCTCCCTTCCGAGAGTTCTGACGCTGTGCACACCTCCCGCCCCTGCGGGAGCCCCGGGGTCTGTTTTGGCGAGGCCTGGCATGGACTTTCTGAAACCCAGCATGGCCCCTGGCTTTGTGTGGAGAACTGGCACAGCGCGGCGGTGGTTCCGTGTGCGGTGCTCCAGAGGGCAAGGCGGCGGTTGCAAGAAGCCGTGCTGGGACCACGGTGTCCCCGGGCCCTGAAGGAGGGGCAGGACCACGGAGAGCAGCTCACGGCTCTGGACTGGTTCTGGGGGCAGGAGCCGTGGTTCCCACATGCCGGCATCCTGGAGGATGCGGGGCTGTGCCCAAGGACAGGTCAGGTGCTCCGAAGACAACACGTGTGTCGAGTGGACCAAATGGCACGCGCGCCACCGCTTCCTGGCTGAGTACAGATGTCTGGGGCCCTTCCCGCGCCTCTGTGAGTAGTGGCGTCCCGCATTCGCTCACGGCAGAGACACTGGTGCGCGGACGGGAGAAGGACTCCCGAGCCCTCCAGTCAGGTCCCGGAGCTCAGGCAGACTCGGGTCCCGGGCCGGCCACTGCCACAGGATGCACTGCACATGGGACCCCCTGTTATTTTCCATCTGTTAATAAGATAATTTCAAAGGGACACAAAGCCCCTAGAAGTGGCATTTCTCTACGAAATCCTTGCTTTTAAGCCGAAATAGAGCACATCTTCAAAATAGTGCCTTCGGCGTCTGCCTGTGTTTGGAGGACGTGAGGACAGAGCACGTCGAAGGGAAGAGCTCCTTGACCTGGAGTGGACGCAGAACATGGCCAGTAACCTGCAGACCGTCCGTCCTGTCTCATCTCCTTCCTCGTGAAGGCGGCCACTGTCTCGACTTCTGTGACAGTTCTCTGTGGCTTTCCTGTAAATACACTCCTTGCGTCACGACTGCGTAGATATGCCTATGTTTGAACCTTGTGTGAACGGCTCATGCCGCACGTGTCCGTCCTCCCCATTATGCCCACATGCTCGCTCTCCCTGACACGGGCCGTTCTGGCCATGCGCGACGGGCCGGATGACAGGCTGTCTTCCTTGCTCAGGGGTCACGTCCCAGGGCCGTGTCCACCTGTTCGGAGGGTCCCGGCTTGGCTGGGCCTGCTCACTGGCTGTCCCATGCAGTGTCTGTCCCCTGTGGGGCTGATGACAGGGTGCCTGCGTCATCGCCACTGAGGGTCTGGCTGTTGGGCAGAGCTCACCTGCGCTGTGGACATGATTGTCCACGAGCTCTTGGCCTGACCCCTCCACCCTCGCTGGTGGAGTGATCTGGGAGACTCGGAGGAAGTGACCAGTTCTGTAGGCCCTGACCTGGTATTCACAGGCCCGGCCTGGTCACGGGGAGGGGACAGCCTGAGAGGGGACACCCACCTGCAGCGCGGCTCGTCAGGCCGCTGTGAGCGTTCCTGTCTCTGGTGGGCAGGCACGGCATTTCTTGGGGTATTCCCGGAGGCTGACCTGCTGGCTTGTCCGACATCACTTGTCCTAACAAGCAGAGCTGGCTTCATGGGGGGGCATCCCACGGGCCCCACAGAGCTGGTTTCATGGGGGGGGCAGGCCCAAGGGGCCACACAGAGCTGGCTGTGAATACAGAGTACAGTGCCCCACCCTTAGCAAGCCTCAGTAACAGGGCAAATGTGCTGACCGGAAAGCTTGGAAGGCTGGGGACATGGACTGTGCACAATCCTGTGCCCAGGGAAGTCCAGAGTTGGTCCCGATCATCCCCCCTGGCTGACCCTGAGGCTCGGCCCAGGTGGAAGGTGATGGCGGAGGCGGAGCCCCGCAGAGCCCGGCGGGACGTCAGAGACCTGCCGCGCTTGCTTGCAGAGCCCCTCTGTCTCTCCGGGTGCTGCGATCTCATTTGCTCAAGGCATTTTCTGTTTTCAAAGATTGATTTATTGTTTTAGAGTGTGCGAGTGAGCAGGGGTGGGGCAGAGCGAGAGAGAGAATCTCAAGCAGACGCTCCAGTCCAGAGCCAAACATGGGGCCCAATCCCGGGACCCTGAGATCATGACCTGAGCCGAAATCCAGAGTTGGACATTTAACTGGCTGAGCCCCAGGTGCCCCATGGCTTTAATTTTCAAGGGAGATGACTCGTCTGTTCATACAGCAGGATTGTAGGGAATGTCCGTAAGTCCTAGTGTGTCTCTTGCATCTGCGTGGATATCTTTATGACCCACCTTGATCCTCGGTTCTTTTTTTTTTTTTTTTTTTACCTTTTTTAAGGATTTAATTTATTTTTAATTTATTTATTTAAATTTTTAAAAGATTTTATTTATTTATTTGACAGAGATCCACAAGTAGGCAGAGAGGCAGGCAGGCAGAGAGAGAGAGAGAAGCAGGCTCCCCGCTGAGCAGAGAGCCCGATGCGGGGCTCGATCCCAGGACCCTGAGATCATGACCTGAGCCGAAGGCAGAGGCTTAACCCACTGAGCCACCCAGGCTCCCCGATCCTCTGATTCTTTTGTAAGAGGCCTTGTGACTGTGTTGGGGCAGATTCAGATAACCCAGCATAGTCTCTCCATCCCAAGATCCTCCATTTAATCACACATGCAGAGTCTCTTAGCTCTTTAAAGTAGCATAGTTCCTGGGATTAGGATGTGGACATCTTTGGGAAGAAGAAGGCATTATCCTTCTCCTTCTTCTTCTCAAAGGACTTAACCCGCACAAAGTGCTTAACAGGTTTGAATTGGCAGAATAGAAAAACACTGAATTTGAAGATAGGTCAACTGAGATGATCCCATCTGAGGAGCAGAAGAAGTGAGAGTGAAGTGAAGTAGAGCTTCGTTCGGAGACCATCAAGTGGCCACACAGCTACAATGGGCGTCCACAGGGCAGGAGAAAGACGGGCAGAGAGAATATTCGAAAAAATAATGACCAAACATGCCAAATTTCATGAAAAATGTGTCTCAATGAACTCTAAGTAGGAAAAACCTAAACAGATCTGCACCTAGACACCTTGATTAAATTGTTGAAAAAACAAAGACAAAGAATCTTGAGCAGAGCAAGAGAAAAACGCCTCATCCCATCCTCAGTAGTAGTTATAGCCGACTTCTGATTGGAAAGTGCGCAGGTCAGAAGGCGTCAGGGTGACATGCTCAGAGTGCTGGGAGAGGAAGGAGCTCAGCCAAGAAGTCAGACACATAAGGCCTATCGCCCTTCAGGAATGAAGGAGAACATTAGATAGTCCCAGATAAGCAAAGACTGAGGGTTTGTCACCAGCAGACCTGCCTTGCAAGAAACACGTTGGTCCTTCAGGCCGAAATGAAAGGACACTAGACAGTGACTCAGATGGCGTGCTCTGTTGGTGCAGGGACAACGCTGGGCAAAGTCCAGCACTCTTTCCTGATAAAGACACTCAGCAAACTAGAAGTGGAAAGCAACTCTTTCAACCCAATGAGGGGCACCTTGAACAACTTGCAGCTAACCTCACACTCCATGGTGAAGACTGAAATCTTTCTTCCTGAAATTTAAAATAAGACAAAATGTGGGGCACCTGAGTGGCTCAGTGGGTTAAAGCCTCTACCTTCAGCTCAGGTCATGATCTCAGGGTCCTGGGATCGAGTCCCGCATCGGGCTCTCTTCCTGGTGGGGAGCCTGCTTCCCCCCTCTCTGCCTGCCTCTGCCTACCTGTGATCTCTGTCAACCTGTGATCTCTCTCAAATAAATAAAAAATAAATAAAATCTTAAAATAAGACAAAATGTCTCTTCTCACCACACTTTCCAACATCTTACTGAAGTTTCTAGCCAAGAAATTAAACAAGAAAAGTTATGTGGACGACATAAATCTTGAAAACGAAGAGATAAGATGCTCTCTGTATACAGATGTGATCTTACATGTAGAAAGTCCTGAGGAATCCACAAGAGAACTGCAGGAACCCGTAAACAATTCCGCTCATTAATGCTCAGCTGGTTTTTGGAAGGGCGCCAAGACTGCTCATGAGGACGCACTCTTCGGGAAGTGATCGGCCGTCTGGATTCCCACATGCCACGGAGCGAAGCTGCACCCCTGCCTCACTCCATGTGTAAAAATTAGCCCAAAGCAGACCAGTCACTTAAATGTAAGAGCTTAGACTTAGACTGTACTATATGGGTTTAGATCTTGCTGGCTTTGGGCTAGACAGGAATCTCACTTACTTAGACGGAAAGCAATAGTGTAAGCAACAAAAGAGAAAAAACAGATAAATTGGATTTCATCGCAGTTAAACGCTTGTGCTTCAAAGGGTATCAGGAAAGTGGAACAAAAGGGGCGCTGGGGTGGCTCAGTCATTAAGAGTCTGCGTTCGGCTCAGGTCATGATCCTGGGGTCCTGGGATGGAGCCCCGCATCGGGAAGCCTGCTTCTCCCTACCCCACTTCCCCTGCTTGTGTTCTCTCTCTCGCTGTGTCTCTCTCTGTCAAATAAATAAAATCTTTAAAAAAAAGTGAAACAACAGTGTACAGAGTGGGGGGAGAAAAAAACCTTTAAATCATTTTTAAATTTTTGTTTTGGTAGTTTATCTGAGAAGGGACTAGTATCCAGAATATATAAAGAAAGTGTGTAACTCAACAATAAAAAGGCAAATAACCCACATTCCGAGTGGGCAGGGGATCGGATGGATATTTTTCAGAGGGACGCTGACCGGTGACCAGTCAGCATCAGAAGCTGATGAGGGAAATCCGCGGTTCTTGACCGTGCAGTGAGATGCCACTGACACCTGCTAGCGGGTGTGAATAGCAAAGACAGATCCCCGCCCTTCCACGTAACACCGCAGCGTGACGGTGGTGAGGAGATTGGGATGTGCCTGCCTTGCTGTGGGTGTAAAGAGCGGCAGCCACTTTGGGAGACAGCTTAGAGGTTCTCGAAATGTGAACTAGGGCATTATTGGCTGCCCTCGAAGTTCCGCCGCTGCTGCATCCCCAAGGGAACTTAAAACTCTGTCTGGAGGGACGCCTGGACAGGAGCCGTTACAGCCGCAGTAGTCACGATGGGAAGAATGTGGAAACAGCTCGGTGTCCATCGCTGACGGGGGTAACAGAATGTCCGTCCAGGGGAATATTGCTGAAAAACAAGTGAGCCTTGATGGTATGCTCGGTGGGGGAGGGCAGACCCGAAGGGCCACACAGCGTGTGAGTGTGTCACACTCTGGGCTGCGGTGGGCAGAGGGCTAGCCAGGGTCCCCCAGGAGCCGGCGCGAGCCAGTGGGGGGTGACGGCTGATGCCACAGCACGTCCTCCGGGGGGACCAGGGGTCCGGACTGAGACGCAGGGACAGCCGGCGTGCTGGCACGGAGCACGAGTTTCGCAGTGTGGGGGATGTAACTTAGGGACGACGGACTGTCGACCTGGCATCGGGAGGGAGAACGGAGCGGCTGCTTCGTTTCCCTGAGCTGACTGCGTCTCCCGGAGGTAGGGACTGTCTTTCCTGGAACCCAGGTCCTGCGCTCCTTGCGTGTGCGGAGACCTTGTCTCTTGCATCTCCGGAAGCACCTAGACGGGATCCTGGGGATTCTACAGCCCTCGTTTTGGACGTAACTGCCGTGAGCATGAGAAGTGCTGCGTTTCCTGCCCAGGCTGCAGCCGTGACTGTTGAACACTGAGGGCCCCGGGCCGGCGGGGAGCCTCCGTCTGCTTGGCCCCCTGGCCCCGCTCCGTGCTCCAGAGCTCACCACAGGTGCCCCCACGGCAGCGAAGGGGGTCGCTGGGCCCTCCTCATGGGTGCCCTCCGCCCGCCGCCTGGCCCACGGGAGAGGGGCGGCCGCTGGCGGGGGCTGGCTTAGCAGGTGCAGGACAGCGCTCGGGACGGGCTCTGTTCTGGCAGATTCTCTGGCTTTGATGTTGTCGTAACTCGGACCTTTATGATGTGCTGTTTCCCCGATGAATTGTCACCTCCTTGGGACCGGAGAGCCACGTTTTTTACTGTGTCTCAGGACTGAGCGTGGTGGCTGACCGGCCTGCAGCAGGGCTCCAGACATACTGTTTCCTGGAGAACCTGGGAGGTGGGGGGTCCCTGCGTTGGCTCCTTTGACTGCCTGTCTCAGTGCCCAGCGGAGCCCAGTTGTCGGGAAGAGGGCGACTCCAGGTCAGGTGGCAAAAGGGAGCCATGCGTGCCTGCCTCTGATGCTGACTGCTTGCCGGGTCCTCTCCTCCCTCTCGGCCCCGTCAGTCCCCCCAGCAGCCGCTCCATTTAGGCTCAGTGGGTCTCCTGCAGACAGATGAAGGGTTGGGGCCCGCAGGCAGGCATTGGTCACCTGCCCGGGGCCACGCAGTGACGCGGGTGTGTGTGGCAGCATCCCGCGCTCCCGGGGAGAAAGCCACCTCCTTCCCACGGCTGGGGCCGGCGGGCATCTGCCCGGGGCCCGGAGCAGAACAGGGCACAGACCCGGCTCTCATCTGGGGGGCGCTCCTCCCTTCGTGGGGTGCGTGGTGGCGGGGAGCAGGCGGTAGGCCAGCCCCCCAACAGCACAGCCTTGTTCTCCCCGTGAGCTTCGGTGTGGCGAGGACTTGGAGCTGCAGGCACGGTCCTTCCGGAGCAGAGCTGAGCAGACTCCCGTCTCCGGCGATCCTGTGAAGCAGCTCGGAGGCCGGTGGGATGAGGGCAGGCCCAGGCCAGCAACGGGGGAGCCTTCTGAATCCGCGTGGGGAGAAGGAGGCATGAACAGCACATTCTAGTCACAGCGAAGGTGGGGGGTCGCCTCGCCCGGGGCTGGGCTGCAGTCTCCTTGATGATGACACACTGTATTCTGCCCCCGACTTGGAGCCGTGGCCTCTTCCCGTGTTCCACAGCAGGGAGGGGGCTCCTCGGTGTGTCAGACGGACGCTCACCATTCCCACCGCCCATCTGTGGCGGGGTGGGCAAGCTCGTCAGGGGCCACTGTGCCACCCTGAGCCCGCGACCGTCCCACCGACAGGCCTAGGGCCGCCACTCCCATGTACGTTCACCCGGCTCAGGCACGGCTTCTCACGGACGCGCTGGTCACAGCTGCTGGGGTTTGGAAGGGGACCGCGCATGTGGCTGCTGCTGGCTGTGATGGCCAGTACTCATGGCTTCTGTCTGCCCTCGTCACTGTAGCATCTCCCTCCCCCTTGGCCAGCTCTGTCTGCCCACGGATGGAGACCCACTGTGGACACCAGGAGGACTTGCCTGGTGGAGTGACCCGGAGCTCATCTCTCGGGGATCCGAGTCCCTGCTCACCGTGCTCTCATGAAGCTTCAGTCGCTGGGCATGTCTGTTATGGCTGCATGAGGCATGGTGTCACCGAGAGAGGCCCAAAGGACCCCCCGGGGCCACAGGTACTCCGTCCTCTGCCTGTCGCAGCCCTCGTGACCACCAGGGTCCTTCCCCTCCCCAGTGCGATCCCTCCATTTCGAGAAGCCTGGAAGGAGAAGGGTCGGAAGCTCCAGGCTGAGACAGACAGGTCCAGGAGAAGGACAAGTGGGTGGGCTTATGGGGTGGAGCCGAAGTGACTCTGTGACCAGTGCCTGCCAGAGACGGCCACTGCAGGCAGACGACCCAGCCGCGGCTTCCCCCACCCGGTGCTTCCCCAACCCGCGGCCGCCAGCTCCTCAGGGCCCATGCAGTGGGCTCCTGGGAAAAGCCGCCACGGTGGTGGAGGTGGGGCTGAGGTGGCCACCGCTAGGAGCACCGGCCAGCTCTGTCAGCAGGAGCCCAGGGCACCACCGCAGCACAGCCCAGCACAGACCCGCCAGCGCGACCGCCGCGTGGGCCACGTGACAAGCCCACGTCCCGGGAAAGCGCAGCCGTCCGTCCCGGGGGAACTAATCCATGGTCTGGATGTGGGTTTGCCTTTCCCACCTGCGGCACCTTAGCCAAACCTGTCCGGGCACGCGGAGCGACCTCACGGGATGGGCCACTCAGGCCGAGGGCCCCCTCTGCCGCCATCCCACCACAGACAGACAGCTGGTCAGACAGGGTGGCAAGAGGGACTCTCGCTGACGCAGCTGAGGCACAGGGCGGGCGCCATCCTCCAGGAGCTGGTGGACCCCTGAAGCCAGCGGCCACTGCATGGGGGTGTCCCCGCCCGGCAGAAGACATGCTTCTGGACCCAAGCGGGGCAGGGGTGTGCCTGCTCCCGCAGTCCCGCTGGGATCTCCGAGATTTGTGCTTCTCAACCTGCAACTCGGGAGGACATCCGGCAAGGGGGACGCGGGTCTCACAGTGGCTGTGGCTGCCTGGTCTGCCTGTGGGCCAGCAGGAAAGGGAGCGATCGTACTGGGGAGGGAAAGGACCCTGACGGTCCTGAGGGCTGTGACGGGCAGAGGACGGAGTACCTGTGGGCCCGGGGTTGGCGGGGGGGAGTCCTCTGGGCCTCTCTCGGTGACACCATGCCTCGTGGAGCCATAACGGACGTGCACAGTGACCGAAGCCTCATGAGAGCACGGTGAGCAGGGGCTCGGACCCCTCAGGAGCAAGGGTGGGCAGTCCTGTCCTCTGGCTTGAAGGAGTCTCTACTCCCATCTGGTCCCTGTCCTCCCAGAGTCCAAAGAGCCGATTCCTGCGTGCTGCAAGGCGAGTGCACTCTGTGGGCTCGAGACGCTCTGGTGCACAGCTGTGTCTGAGCCCGTGGAGGCCCGACGGCCCCGGGCAGGATGGCGGCCCCCGGCTCTTGCAGCCATTTCCAAATCCGAGAGGCTAGTGGCTGGGGCAGTCATCAAGTCCCCTCCTGCTCTCCTGAGTCCCATTCACCGTCCCTCTTTGTGGATGACACTCCCTTGGGAGAGTGCGTTTCTGTCACCAGTCAGTCCTGCTGAAGGAGGCTGCGTGAGTCGCTGTGGCGCGGACCCCGGTGTGAAGGGTCATGGTTCTCACCCTTCCCTTTGCTCCTCAAACGTTATGCATCCCGTCACATTTTAAGAATCAGAATAGCCTTTGGTTGCTTTCCTCAGGAAACATACACGTAGTGTTTCCTGAGAAACACTAAATATGCCGTAAAGTCCATGTTTTATAAAAGAAATTCCTACCAAGAAAGAGAAGTGGCCACAGCAGAGAGCCGCCGTCAGGCTGGGCCAGGTGGGAGTTGGCCGGCTTGGAGAATGATCTGGGTGGACACATGGGATCCTCAGGTTTGAGGAGGTCACTGAGAACTGGACAGTTCATTTCCGAGGCGAGTGGCCCTTCTCTGGCAGGAGCGAGCATGTGTGTTGGGAACCAGCGGAGCGTCCCTTTTGGGGCACACCGAGACCAGCACATGGTCCCTGCCAGCAAATATCCAGGCTCCCAAACTCGGACCACGTGGGACACGTTACTCTCTGATGCATTTGTGGCTTGTTTGAACCTTATGCTTAGGGAACCTTGTTAGGCCTTACGCTCAGTCCTGCTATCTTCCTTCCTGGTAATGGTGGCCTCCACTCATCTCTGTTGGGGGTAACTTTCTGCAGGACTCCCCAGCCCCGACCTGAGGGACGGACTGTGTCAGCGCTGCCCTGGGGGGTCCGCAGACCTGAGGCCTGCTGTGCCCTCCCCGGATCGGGCCCTCCCTGCGGTTCGTGGGAAGTGCGGGCAGAGCGAACACCACGTCGGAAGCGCCCTCCCCGCCGCCCTCCCGCCCGAGGGCAGGTGTGGTAGGATTTCAGGCCCCAGTGCACGAGAGGAACACTTTCAAACAAGCAGTGTCGTCTGGGGTCCCGACTAGCCCGCGGGCCCTGGGCCCAGCCCACTGGCCGTTCTGCTCACGCCCGGAGGGGCAGTGGAATGTGCAGCCCCTGGAGAGAGACCGAGTGCCCGGATGGACCCTGCGCTGCCCAGCCCGTGCAGAGCCCTGCATGCCCGAGGCCGGACACGGCCCGTGATGGGCCCATGTTTCACATGCTAGTGCAAATGTGGGTGGGGGGCTCAGAACGTCTTCAGTATTTGCTTTAACCTTCCACAACACTGGGACCCTCTGAGTCCGCGGAATCCGCCAGCGGCTGCAGAGGCTGGGCTGACCGTTGTCCCCACCCTCGCCAGTCCGGTTGTCGGTTGATGTGGGAGCCATAAGGGCAGCTCCTCACCCCGCTGAGCTCGCTGGGGCACGTAATGGAGCAGGACGGAGGTCGTGGAGTGGATGTGCGGCTTCTCCGCAGCGGGCCAGCCCTCTGGGAACTCTCCCTCCGTGGAGTGGATGTGTGGCTTCTCCGCAGCGGGCCAGCCCTCTGGGAACTCTCCCTCCATGGAGTGGCTGTACGGCTTCTCCGCAGTGGGCCGGCCCTCTGGGAACTCTCCCTCCGCCCTCACGGCACCCAGAGAGCACCCCGCGGAGCCCTGCCGATGAAGGACGCCAGCGAGCCAGGGAAGCACAATTGTACTCCATGTTTTTATTCACGTAATGGAAACATTCACTTATCAGGTATCACTGAAGGGCAATATACAGAATTTGGAGGCAAGTTAACATGTAAATTAATACTTTAAGGTTTTGGATTTTTTTTTTTTTACAAATATTACAAATGTACATCCAGTATTGCCTTTCATTCATGCTTTTTATGTACATACTTTTGCTTAAGAATTACTATGTATTAAGTTCATTTGCTTAAAAAAATGCTGAAAATTAGCTGAAAACTACCTGGGCACTGCTGGGAAGGTGTGTTTTTTGTTTTTTTATGGACACACTACTGCAGAGCAGTAGAAACCCAATGCCGGCATGAAACGAGGCCGTAGAATCCCGATCATTGTATCTTTATCATTCCTGCAAGTCTGAATGTGCAATGATGAGCTGGGAAAATAAGGTATTTCTTTCTTCGGGGGCTGACACGGCTGTGGTCCCCTGCGGGAATGCTGCTCTTTAACTTTGTGGAGACCTCCCCCTCAGTGTCCCTGTGGTGGGAGCTCAGACTAATGGACATGCTCCAGGAGTCCAGGAAAGGACTCCACTAAGTCCCCCTGGGCTGAAGTCCCAGGAACCTGTGAGGCCATCGCGGCTGTGCTCAGAGATGCCCAGGCCTGAGACTGATTCTCGGCTATGCCGGGCAATCAAGAGTGTAGGGTGGGGAGGAACAGGCACTGAAACGGGAGAGGGAAGGGAGGGAGGAAGAGGAAGTGAGGGAGAACCCCAGAGGCAGCCCTGCGGGAGGTACGCAGTGGTGGTGATGGGCGGCGCGTCTCCTCGCTCCAGGAGCTGGATTGCCGCTCTTCTGCGGGCCGCCTCTCCAACACCCTGCGTGTTTGCATCTGTCTCTGCTTCTCCACCCCCCACCCTCTCGCAATCCTTTATCTGATTCAGAATTTGTGGGAGACGTTTGACAGGAACAAGCAAGGTCCCGGAGCAAGGTCCCCGCGAGGCCAGCACAGCCCTTTGAGCAGGACCACGGACAGCGGCACACTTGCCCTGGCTCTGGCCTGGGAGGACCCCAGCGCAACCCCAGACAGGCAGGTCCATCCCAGCCCAGTGCAGCCGGGTGGTGGTATGGCCTTTCCTGAGACACAAGCTTTAAATCCTTCCCTCTGTCTGTGAGCTCCACGCGAGCCTGAAGCTTGGGCAGCCTTTCCAAGCAGCGGCCCTTCTTGAGCCCGGCTGTCTTCTGGCTCCACAGGCCCCCACCGGGAGAGGGGGTGGCGAGCCGGAACAGGGGCACTGGTTTGCCGAGGGCCCGCTGACAGTTCTGTCAACAGAGGCCGCAGTCCTCACTTCCCTTTGGTCTTCGTTAGGAAGGAGCATTGGTTGTGTTTGGGGTCAGTTAGATGATTCCATTAGAATGGCTTCTCAAAAAAAGGTCGTAGACGTTTCCCTAAATTAAAAATGTCTAAGTTTCAAATATCCTCTTAAATTTTTTAAAACAAGATACTATAGACAAATCTTTCAATGTATAATCTAAAAATAGCATTTCATCAAAATACTCTATTCTATTCTGGGCATCGATATACCATGTATTTACTGTTTATGGCTCTCCGGACGTGGTAAACACTACACCAAAAAAAAATCCTCAAAACAACCGTTTAACTGTATCGATAAGAACGGCTTCCGGTGAAAAGGAACCTATATGAGAAATTACGTGGGAAAAACTCAACCTGACGTTTCCGAGGAACAAGACGACTCACGAAATCAGTAGTGACGTGTAGGTATGTACAGACTTACAGAGACCCACAGGAGGGACAGGAGTTAGAGACCTGCAGATCCTCTCGTGGGCAGAAACCCAAACCAAAGACCCTCGGTCCAGTCCCTGCGGTGAGACCGCGAGTGAGAACGGGCAGGCAGAGCCGCACGCTGGTGGCTTGCCCCTCGGGCTGCGGGCTGCGGAAGGTGCTGACTGTGTGGCCAGAGCCAGGCGGGAAGCTTCGGTGGCGACTCCCCACTGGGAGTTTGTGCCTCGAGGCAGATGCCAGTGGAGCCAGCCTGATCGGGGCTTGAGTAGCAGGGCTGGGCGGACACGCAGATGCGGCACAGGGCGTGGGAAACGAAGCACTCAGAGCCACCAGGTGTGAGGCAGCTTAGACGGGCAGCGGTCAGGACGGCCCAGACACCAGCAGGCTCCTGCCTCTGCCCTGTGGGTCTTGCCTTTGCTGCCTTAGGGTGCCAGGAGGTGGCCCCAAGGTCATAGGCCCAAGCTTTGCTCTGCTGGGGAAGCCTCCGGCGCCAAGGTGTCTGTGGGTGCCTCTGACTGCCCCTGGAAATGCAGGGTTGGCCTGGCCTCCAGCCGCGTTAGGTGTTCCTTTGGGCTGTGAAGCAGAGACCCTCAGGCTCCCCGACGGCCTTGTTTCTGGGCTGGCGCCCCCGTCCCTCCAGCCACAACACGTGCCCCAGCAGAGCCCTGCAACCTCGCCTTCTGTGGGTGACCCGGCCCTGCAGTCCTGCCTTCCCTGCCCCCTGTGCCTCTCCGTCCTCGCTCCTGGACACGTGACGCCTGGCCAAGCTCAGCCTCTCAACGGCGCTTCCCGCTGGCTTGGGAACTGTGCAGGGCCTTCCCCTCTCCTCCCAGGTGTCCCTGCCGACCTAACAGATAAGTCCCCACGCTGGCGCCGGTGGTTGTGGCTTTCCCCGGAAGGAGATAGTTCGGTGGAGTGTAGGTTTTTCTGGAGGGCCAGAGCCTTGGACGAGGTGAACGGTGACCCAGCAGCCGCAACTGAGGTGTCATGGCGTGTCTGGTGTTGGGCAGGTGGTACTGTCCGCTCCCCTGGGGTCGGGTCATCTGGGTGGTCCCCGTGGTGCCGTGGGTGGATGGGCCCATCTGCCTCTGTCATGCACGGTGCTGCTGGCCTTCTCCTCGCTCCGGAAGGGGCATGGTTTGGCGCTCAGGGGTAGAAGCGAGGCCTTCGAATGGGAGCCGTTGAAGGTCCCGGCGGCAGTCCTCGTGTGTCCGTTCTCTCAGGGGCGGGCTCCAGAGCAGGGCGAGGCCAAGTCTCAGCCAGCGGTTTAATCCACGTTTCATCCCAGTGACATGTCCGACGGCCAGAAGCTGATGTAAACCGGCCATGTGATTTCAGCTTTCGTCCGCACTAACGATTAATATGCATCCTCTGTTTGCACAGACATTTTCCATCTTTTGTAACTTTGGGGAAACTGCCTGCTGTGTGCCCATTTTCTCTCCCAAGAGCAGGCGAGTGAGACGGCTGAGCCGTGTGACGGCCCGGAGGACCTGGTCCCGAAGCGGCACCCCTGCTTGTCCACAGTGCATGTCCGCGACTCCGGGGGCCGTCTGCCGGCCCCCTTGTCGCATCCACGGTCTCGCCGTGATGGGCGGTGCACTGCTCCGCTCCTGGGCTGGGGGCTGAGGGACGGTCCTGCGCTCTGGCCAGGGTGTGCGCGTGGGGCTGGCCGGCTGGAAGCCCCTCCAGGAAGCCCCTGCCCCAGGACGGGATGCTCCGGAGCCGGGCTACGTGTGGCTCTTCTGCGGGGGAGGTGAGAGGCCTGTCAGTCATGACAGATGACAGAGACAAGTTCGTGGGGGTCCGCGTGGACAGTTCGGGTACCCGGACGGATGGATGGCGTGGGAGAGGACCCTGTCTCTGGCATGTGCGGCCCCCCTGGTGCTCCTAGAGAGGGTGCCGTGGTCGGGGTGTCCGATGCCTGCTTGAAGGGGACAGAACCTGCCTCTTGCGGCTCAGCAGCTGCTGTGGTGCGTTTCGGCCCTGCCGGGCGGTGATCAGTAGCCTGAAGCGTGAAGAGCTCGCAGCTGCTGGAGCCCCGGGAAGGGCTGCTGGGGACACACCTCGGGCTCGCTCTCTCCTACACTCGAGGTGTTGGGGCGTGGTCTGCGACGTGGTTCCCTGGTTGCCTGCTGAGGGGATGCCAGTGGTCCCTAACCCGGATGCGGCTGCCACAAACGTGGTCAGCGTCCGTGGACATGTGCCGCGGAGCCTGCGCTGGGCCCGAGATGGGTGTGGTGTCTGCGGGGTCTGCAGCGCTTGGTCCTGGAGCCCAGGTCCCGCCTGCGTCTCAGCTCACTGGGCACTGCTGGGAGGGTCTTCGTGGCTCGGGTCCTGGTTTAGGTTCTTCAATGCTGTGCGTCTCAAATCCGCTTTGAAGGGACGTGGGGTAAACACTCATGGGAATGATGAGGATGGTCGAGCGTCCTGTTGGCTTCTTTGGGGAGAGCCCATGGCTTTTCTCTTCGTTGTGGCTTATCCTGAAGTATCGTGCCAGCTTGTGCTGCTAAGAACCAGACGCGGTGCTGGGGTGCGGGGCAGTGGGGGCAGACGCGGTGCCGGGGGCACGGGGAGGAGGGGACCAGACAGGGTGCTGGGCGCGGGGCAGGGAGACAGACGGGGGGCAGATGTGGTGCCGGGGGCGTGGGGCCGGGGGGCACAGAAGACACCAGAGGCGTGGGGGGCGGAGAGGGGCGTGGGGAGCGGCACCCCAGGCACCGCGGGACCAGCTGCACCGACGACCCTTCAGCCTGACGGAAACTTTCCCGTGGACACACCAGGAGGAGAGGTTGGGCCGTGCCCGGGGCCTTCAGGTCTGGGGGAGTGAGGGTCCTGGTGGCGTGGGGGCAGCCACGTGAGAAGCAGCTCCCACGTCGAGTCTAGTTGCCCACGGAGCACTGAGTACCGCGCGTGCTTCCGGAGCACCCAGGGCGAGAGCGCGGGGAGCCGGTGAGCACAGCTTGCTGCCCCCGCCGCACGGGCTCTGCTCGGGCAGTGTGGCGTCTGCGGCTCAGAGAGTCAGTTGGAACTGGTCCTGCTCGGGCGGCTTCCTGACCCAGGTGCCCAGCCCGGCCTTCTGGAACGCCTTGAACAGCTGCTGTTTGACCGACTGGTAGGTGCACGCCCCCCGCTTGGCCTCACAGTACATGGACGGCGTGTCCCCGGGGCTCGGGATCCGCGTGCTCAGCTGGGGGCAGGAAAAGACAGCAGGTCAGCCCACTGGACAGAAGTGCGGGGCCTCCGTGCAGACACGCTGCCGGCCGCCTGCCCTCGGCGCTTGCCGTGAACGGAGAAGCCACACAGTGGAGAGGAACAGGCGTGCGGCGTGCCCCAAAGGAGCTCCCTTAACCGCCGACCGTGACTGTTCCGGGCGCACAGGCGGGCTGGCTCATGGTGGTCCCTTCCCAGCACACGCACATCAGGACGGCACGTGACCCACCCTGAGTCTGTCCAGTGTCAGTTACAGTCCGTCTGACCCCAGTAAAGGGGTGACTGCTCCAGCGGGCGCTGCCATCCGGCGGCCCCGACGCGTCATGGACGCACCCGGGCTGCTCGGCAGGGGTGTGAGGAGCGGCAGCAACAGACGTGTAACTTGCCGCTGTCGAACGGGTACGCCGTGTGGTTTTCTTTTGCGAGAGGGTCTGGGACTGCTGTTGGAGTGGGGCTGGGGGGTCGGGACGTCTGTGGGCACTAGGGCAGAATTGTGCAGGCGGGAGATGGGGCGTTCGAGCTCTCCTGCCAGCCGGTTAGGAAACCGGTGCAACAGGCCGTCTCCTCTGTCGGGTTCCTGGGCCAGGACCAGGCCAGGCTCTGAGGCCAGTGTAGGCAGGGACCCCGCGTGGAGAGGCCAGCGGTGCAGGGAGCAGGGCCGGGAGGCCTGGGTTCCCCCCGCGGGTTCAGCCCGTGTCCTGGAACAGGTGCAGGGGCCCCTTTGTTTAGGAAGACAGAATCAGTGGTGTTCTCTGACATGGGTCCCTGCAGTATGCGGACGAGGGAAGCGTGGACGGTGCCCGGAGTGGGCAGACAGGCAGCCGAGGCCCTGCGCTCAGGACAGAGCCGGGTGGCTCGTGGCAGGCACAGAGTCGTGCAGGTGAAGGGCCAAACGCACAACATCCAGGGTCCCCTGAACTGCAAGCAATGCTTATCTTAAGGGTGGGTGTGTCTGTCCCGTGCTGCCGGTTGACAGATGCGCCCCACACCCGTTTCTGTTGGCAGCAGTTGCTGGATAAGGACGGACAGTGGCACGGCTACCTCTTGGGTTTATGTGCTCCTGACGCCTGTTCGTGTCTGTCTGGTTCTGCCACAGTCTGCTGTGTTTTGGAAACGTGGACATCTAGATCGCAGCTTAAACGCTGGAGATGTAGTAACTGTCCCCATTTAATGAGGAGGAAACTTAGGACTGTCGTAGAAATGCATGGCCTATGGGGTCAGGAGAAGGGTTGTGACCTGCGGCCTGGCATTTGCTCTTGGTGTCATTCGGGGGAAACCACTCACCTTCCCTGTGTCTCAGCTGGGAGTCATACCACGTCAGGAGCTTTCTCTGAACTTCCCTTACGGTGCCCTACGTGCAGCCGCCCGTGCCCTGTCTACAAGGCGTCTAGGGCCACAGCCAGGTCCCTGGCTGCTGGCCGGGAGCTCCCAGGACAGCGGCTGCGTCGCAAGTCACCAGGGTGAGGGAAATAGCGGGAGTGGCTGGGGGCCATGGGTGCCCCTTACTCGGACCAGTGTTGGCTTCCTGGAGTCCCCTCCCTGTGCCCGGTGGGAGCCAAGGGTGGCGGGGCCAGCCCCCCCCAGAGCGGAGCCCTACCTTTCCGTACAGCCTCGCCCAGCGCGCGGAGAACACGTGCTTGCAGAGCCGCGATGAGCCCCCGCAGCTCCTCCTCCCCGTGGTGCCGTCCACGACCTCCACGTCCGTGTGGCCCATCACCCAGTTCACGCTGAAGTGCGGAGACTTCCCCGGCTGGCGCACGGCGGTGTGGCTCACTCCTGCCGAGAGAGAAGCGGCCGCAGCCGGAGTCAGGATTCTGGCCCCGGCAGGGCCCCCGCCATGGGCCGGTGGGAGACCACGCCTGGCTGCTGTGCTGCTGGGAGGCGCCCACACCCCGCTGCCTGTTTTCACACGGGCTTGTGGCTTCTGGAAGGTGTTCACTGTGCCAGACGGGCCCCGGGGGGTTGTAATTTCCGTGAATGCGTGTGGAAAAGCTGAGGCGAGCTGGACCGAGAGCTGAGAGCGTGGGCTAAGAACCAAGCGCTGACGAAACGCAGACACGAGGCCCGGTGCTCAGGGCTTATGGAGGGTTTCAGGACGACAGAGGAGCTTTAAGTCGATGGCGGGTCTGAGTTTGGTCGCTGGGACGGCGCTGGACGCTGGACATCACAGCCCCGGGAGACCCAGGTTCCTAGCGCAGATGAGAGAAGGGGACAGTTGGCGTCCCTACTCTGGGGCAGCAGTGTCTGACCTCCGTGTGGCCTCCGTCCCGCCCGTGGCCTGTGATGCCACGTCCGCTGGGGGCCCTTGCTGGCTTTCCGCTGGGCTGTCCTGCAGCGGACCTCGGGGCTGGTGGGCAGGGGCACGGGTGTGGGGGGAAGAAAGGCCCCACCGTGCCATCGAGCCCCAGACGTCCTGGTGCAGCTCTGTGCCCAGCCTCCGGGCAGAGGAGGGACACGGGCTCTTGTCCTCGGTGACGGTGATGCCGTGGGATAGTTCACAGCCCTGGACCTCTGCCAGCACCGCCGCTCCTCCCACAGCCCCTCCCTGAGCCGGTGTGTCTGGGGCACCCCTCCTCCTGCCGCTCCTCCCCACAGACACCCCCACGTGCCCTTGGCAGGAGGGTGCCGAGGGTCCTCACCGGCGGCCCCCATGTCGGGAGGGGGCGGCTTTAGTGTGTTGTGCCTGTGCCCCCGCTGGGCTGTGGGTGTCGCCGGGGGTGCTGTGGTGTTGCAGAGGGCGTGGCTGGCCCTCGGGGGCCTGTAGCAGATGTGAGGGAGTGACCCCGTGTCCAGGGGCAGCCCGGCACCCAGGCCCTCGTGAGGGCAGCCGTCCCATCAGCATCCAAGGGCAGAGCTACAGACCCAGGGCTTCCTGCTGTCTGCAACCCACCGTCCAGCTCTGCCACCCGCTCCTGCCACAGCCTGACTCCTGACCGGAACCACCCGGCGACCTTCTCCCGGTCACGCACAGGCAGTGCCAGGCGTCCTGGGCTGATTCCAGCCAGACAGCTTGTTCCCGTTCCTCGAAGCAATTCCCTGCGGCAGCTGCCCATGCAGAGAGGTGGGCAGGGGGACAGTCTGGCACATTGGCCGTGAGACGGCCCTGCTGGGCAAAGGGGAGAGTGGCCAAGGTCAGGAGTGACCAGTCACCAAAAGAGGCGGGGCCCGCTCCAGAGCAGCAGGCAGCCAGGGCCTTTCTCCTGCCCTGCTCCCTCCCCACCCGGCCCCTCTCTCCCACAGGGGAGGGTCTCCGAGGTCCACGTCACACCTCCCTGGCCCCCTGCATGTCCTCTCTGCTGTGCCAAGTGCCCACTTGGCCCGGCTCTCGGTGCACGGATGCCTGCTTGGAGAGGCTCGGCTGCAGCCCTGACAGGATGTCCACAAGCGGGTTCTCGGCTCCGCACGTGCACGCAGGCAGAGGGAAGACGCACTCATTGGCTGGCGGACAGCCCCCGACCGTGGTGGGCAGCTGCCGCCCCCCAGCCCCTGACCCACCTTCTCCGGAGCTCGGGTCCCAGATGGCCCGTGGGTGTTGAAGCAGAGAAGTGTGCACGGAGGGAAGTGGTTTATGCTGTAAATCACGGTATGAGAGTTGTTGATTTCCCAGTGTCAGGGCCCCATCAGTGACCAGGTGCGACGTGAAATGAGATTTCGGTCCAGCAACAATCTTCATGTCACCGAGCCCCGGTGACCGGTGGGAAAGCTGGGGTGCGCGCCTCGTTGACTCGGGAACCAGAAGCGGCCCCCGCCCTGCCTGGGCGCCCGGTTTGCTGTTCCGCCCCCGTTCCTTCCTGGGCTCTCAGTAGCAACGCAGCGTCGTGTGGGAGGCCTGCCTTTGCCACAGGGAGGGATGAGGACTAGCACGGGTGTGCAGAGCCCCCCGTCTTGGGAATCGCGGCGCCCCACTTAGATTGCACGGCCCTCTCCCGGGTTCATACTAAGCGGGCGGCCCGCGCCCCTCCTGCTGTCCTGGGCATGCAGGAAGCAGCCCACGCATGGGGGCTGGGGTCCCTTCTGTGTGGAGCAGAGCTGGCGTCGTGCGTGTGTGTCTGTGGGGTCATCTTTTGTCCTTGGGGCTCCAGGGTTAAGGGGTCCCCCCCTTAGTCTTTTCCTTGGGCGAAAATTCCCAAAGCAACCGCAGGAACAACGGTTTTCCTCTTCCCTCCCTCCTTGCTCGCTCTCTGCTTCTGTCCCTGAGTTGAGCTAGTGAGGCCGCGCCTTCCTGTTTACAGAATCATGCGGGCGGTGATGAGTGACTGCCGCGTTCACACGCAGGGTCGCTGACCTGACCGTGCAGAGTGGTCAGCGCGCAAGGCAAGGAGGTCATCTCGCAGGACGTCCCCATCGGCCTAACCCCGCAAGCCAGACAGTGCAGGCAGCCAGTGTGGGCTCGGTCACTGCCATCACGGCGCCGAGCAAGGGGAGCTCCCTCATGATTCACATGCCCACGGGCCAGTCCCACGGCCTGTTCCCGGAGGGAGAGACGGGCAGGCCTGGGCGCACGGGAGGCGGTGGGCTGCATTTGCCGCTGCTGCTGCTCGTGTCCGCTTCCTCGCACCTCGGGGTGGCGCTCCCCGCTCTGTCCCTGTCCTGCCCCACATGCCGGGTCGGCCCCCGTGTTGGAATGCTTCGCTAAGTTCCTTCCAGGCCTGTCAGTCTGTCTTCTGCTCCCTCAGTTTGGCCCGGGGGAGACACTTGTTTCTGTGGAGCCGCACGCACGTGTCTGAGGAAGCTCGTTTGTAGTTGAGATCGGCTGCGCAGGAGCCAGGCCGGGCCTAGTGGCCGGGTGAGGGGCTCGTGCGTCTCCCGCTCCGGGTTGAGGACAAGGTGCTTGGGACTCTGGGGATGCGTTGCCTTCTCCCAGGAAGCCACCTCTGGCCTGCATCGACTTCTCCGTCGGCGGATGCTGTCCACGGAAGGGAGGCATCGGTTCCTGGGTCGTCCTTCTGGAAGCAGATGTGGAAACCGAGCCTCACGTTCAGGTTCCAGGCACAGCCTACTTAGAGTCCGAGGCGTCACCTGCTTTCCTCGTCCTTGAGACGGCAGCACGCCGGCTCGTGCCACAGACCCACCCAGAAGCACAGTGCTACCTTCTTGCCCCGAGTCTGCAGCCTCAGACGCCTCCAGGGGCCGACCCGAAATCTCCGTCCAGAGGAAGATGGGAACACGTCACAGTCCGCCCCGTCCTCGTCACGGTTCCGGAAGAGCTGCACGTTCTGAACGCTGAAAGCACAGACCTGTGTCTGCTGGGCCCCAGGAGGCGAGGAAGGTCTTCTTAAGAAATAAACCCTGGGAAGACTCAGCCCGTGTGCCAGCGACCTTGGTTCAAGGTCACAGGGTCTGTTGGCGGCAGACGTCAGACTCATTGTAATTCTCACCGCGGAGCACCTGAGCCCGAGTCTGCAAACCTGCACCTTGACATCAGGGACAGAACGCGTCACAGTCACGCCAGCCGGCCTGGGTCCTGGGACGCCCGCCCTCGCTGGGTGGTGACGGAGGCCCAGGGTTGCACTTTTCCGAGCGGTTCCTGCCTGTGCGGACGTCGTGCTGTGACGCGGGAGCCTGGTATCCGTCTCCCGGGGCTGCGATGGAGCGTGACACCGTCGCCGGTTTACAGAAAGTCACCGAGACGGACTTGCTGCTCTCTCCGAAGGCCCGCAGGTGTCGGCGGGGCTCGTCCCCCTCCGTTCTGCAGCTCCCCATGGCCCCACTGCCCCCTCCGTCCCCCTCCGTCCTGCAGCTCCCCGTGGCCCCGCTGCCCCCTCCGTCCCCCTCCGTCCTGCAGCTCCCCGTGGCCCCGCTGCCCCCTCCGTCCCCCTCCGTCCTGCAGCTCCCCGTGGCCCCGCTGCCCCCTCCGTCCCCCTCCGTCCTGCAGCTCCCTGTGGCCCCGCTGCCCCTGGCGTGGAGATGCGTCACTTCCACCTCTGCCCGTTTTCACACGGCTTCTGCGCCCCCACGTCTGTCTGTCTGTCTCTTTCCCTCCATCAGCCTCTCTCTTCCACAGATGCGTGTGGTGGGGTGTGGGACCCACAGACATAGTTCAGGACACCCTCTTTGTTTCAATATCCTTAACTCAGTCACATTGACAGGACCCTTTTTCTAAATACAGTAATTTGCATGTTTCAGGGATTAAGATTTGGTGTCTTGGGGCGGCCAGTGGTCTGCCTACACCAGCATTATTAGTCGTGCATTTGGAGCTGGCCTCTGAAGCCCGCGTGCTGACCTCTGGTGGCACCGTTGGTGGGTGGGGGGTTCCCACCGGCCACAGCTGCATACGTGGCCGCATTCTCGGCCCCTGGCTGGGGAGGGAAGCCTAGCATGGCTCTGTTTGGAGGATGGTGTGGTTGGCCTCTGTCGGGGAAGATCTCGGTTTGGAAACTTGTTGACAAAGCCCAGGACGGGAGAAGAGAAAAGGTGTCCCTGAACGGTGGTGTGGCCAGGCTAGGACCAGACCCATGGCCGCTCTCACTTAGTGATACCGTAGTACTTATTCCCACCACCTGGAAGGAAGCCCGATCTCCCCAAACCCCTTCCCCATCGGACCCATCGCTGATGAGACCGATGGGCCACAGCCCACGCGGTCATTCGTCCTCTCTGCAGCGTTCTAGACACGGCTGGCATCTCAGAGCGGGCGTGTGGGAGACCGAGGTCTTCACCAGCACTGACACACGTGCTCTGCCGTCCTGACACAAGGAGTGTCTCCGTGAAGATCGTCCGACGTTTGTTTAGTGACAGCGATGGACACGACTGTGTGAATTCGGTGAACCTGAGGCAGGTTCTTCTTCACTTGGGTGAGTTGGTGCAGCTGCTGACTAGGACTGCCACTGCCTCCCCCGGGCCAGTACTGCCACGGCCGCCGCCACGGCCACCGCCGCCGCCACGACCGTTGGCCCACTCCCACCCGCGGTGCTTCTGTGCCAGACTGTGGCCACGTTCGCGCGGCTCCCGTCACCGCGAGTCCCACCGCCACCACGACCGGCAGGACTGCCATGACTGAGAGCAGCAGGAGCGAATCCGCTATTCGCCTGTGACAGGGAGTTCCAGAACGGCTTCTCCAGCTGTGAAAATGGGCCTCGTTTGGCAAAAACCCGCGTGCACCTCTTTCTCAAAAGCAGTGTCTAAGACCTTGTAACGCTTCTTTAGATCGCTGCTGGGCCTGAAGTATTTAAAATTTAATTCCGTTTCTCCAAATTACGGCTACACAGGACATTCAGGAACGTGATTTTTATAGGGAGTGAGGCAAGTTTGTATCCCAGGGCAACCGTGCATTCAATGTTGAGAAACGGACGACTCAATACCGAGTCGTATGGCGGCAGGCGGGTGGAGATGAGGCCGCTGTGTGTTGTGTGTGTGCCAGACCCCCCCTTGGGTTGTCCCTCACACGCACACGGACACCACACATGTACATACATCGCACACGCACACACACAACACAAGCACGCACAACACATGCACACACACCACACAAGCACGCATGTGCACGCACCACACATCACACATGGGCACGCACACACCACACACATGCAGACACACACCACACACCCCGCAGGCACACACGTGCACACCACACACGTACATCACACGCGCGCACACGTCACACGTGTACACAACACACGCGTACACGTGAACGCCGCCCGCCCACACGTGCACACACATCGCACACACATCACACACAGTTCTGCTGGAAGCGGAGCGAGGGCTACTGTACCACGGACTTGCAGATCTGGAGTGACTAACGTCATTTGCCTGTATTAATGTCATCCTACTCATTTTCATTAGCACAAACATCATTATAATCGACAGTAATTTTGTAGCTATTGTCTTAATAGAGCACACTTCAGGGTGGCCGTGTGCTGCAGTCTGGAGATGTGCGTGAGGACGGGCTTAGCTCCTGCCGTGAGACGCTTGTTGGGGGTTCTGTGGGTTCCTGCAAGCTGGGGACACACTGTGGGGAAGACTGGGCTGGGGCAGCCCCCACCTCTTCTGCCGGTTGGCGGGGTGTTGGCTGCCGTGTCAGAGAGCTGGTGTTGAGGGCGTGGGTGCCGTGTGAGGGAAGGTGCCGGGTCACCCGCTTGGGGGCTGGAGTCACCTTCTGTGAAGACAGTTTTCCCTACTGATTTTCAGGGACTTCCTCCCTGGAGTCAGTAGGAACGCGGCCTTATCTGTGAATGTAAGTCCAGCAGTTTAAAATGCACGGGCTCACGGGACAATGCTGGAAGCGGCGAAATTCCTCTGTGGCAGGGAAAAATTTGAATATTTCATTTTATAACCGGATACTGAAATGGTTCTTGGTCCCTGTAAAGCTTGTCGTTACTTGGAAAGACATGGGACAGGGGGACTTCGGCAGAATGTGGCCCTCGCGCATTAGTTGCTCTGTCCACTTGGGGCTTATGCCCAAGACACCGTTAATGTGTCCATCGGTGCGTGTCCGCTGGGCCGGCACTAGCTCCGCTTCTCTCTGCCTGGACTGTTGTCTTGCCCTCATTTTAATTGGTTAATTTTTATTCATTTTTTAAAAACGTGTATCTATTCACGATTTTAGAGAGAGTGTGTGCACGCGCACGGGAGGGGGAGAGGTGGGGAGGGAGAGGGAGTCCTCAGCAGGCTCTGCACCCAGTGTGGAGCCCAACACCGGGCCCGATCCCTCGACCCTGAGAGCACGACCTGAGCCGGAATCAAGAGTTGCACGCTGAGCCGCCCCGGCGCCCCCTGCCCTGCTTGTAAAGGGTGCGACTCC
Organism: Meles meles; assembly: GCF_922984935.1. Lineage (NCBI taxonomy): Eukaryota > Metazoa > Chordata > Mammalia > Carnivora > Mustelidae > Meles > Meles meles. The sequence continues at coordinate 149,354,966 of NC_060072.1, read as the reverse complement.
TGGTTTGCGGACTTCAGGTTGAGATGAGCCCGCAGCCGGCATCTCAGAGACACGGCTTTATTGTTTTCTGTCATCCGAGGGTCGCTGGCGAGTCTGATTCGGACCCTCGGGAACTGCCCTGTTAGTTCCTGACGCTTTCTAGGGTTTCTTTTGTCTTCTTGTCTGGTGACCGTTTTCTTGCTGGGAGGACGATTCAAGAACATACTTCTTGGGCCACACGGTGCCCCTCAGAGGTGACGACTAGTAACTCTGGTACCTCCTTCCCCACCGCGCCCGCGGTGCTCCTTCTCCCTGCTTCCGGGGCACGTCATAGCTTGCATCTGTCCGACATTCTCGCTGCGTCTCTGACCGCCCCGTGGGATGCTGACTTTCACGTATCCTCCTGGCTGGTCTGTGGTGCCCAGCTGCTTCGTCACACGTGAGCCGGACGTCCCTGGGAGGGCGCCTTCAGGTGTGATGGACGATTCCATCAGTGCGCCTGGAGCGGAGAGGTGACCCTCCACGAGCAGGGGCCTCGTACAGTCAGTTGACGGCTTCAGGAGCTGAGACCGCAGCTGCCAGAGAGGAGGGGGTTCTGCTTCCAGACTCGCCCCAGGCACGGCGGCGGCATCGTCTCCTGCCAGAATTGCCAGCCTGCCGACGTCAGACCGGTCCGCCCCTGCACACGTGCGGGCCAGGTGCTTCAGCCCCATCTCCTTCCTGAGAGGAGAATGACCCTCCCTGCGGGTTCTGTTCGCCGGAGGACCCAGCTGGCCCACCGTCGGTCCACCGTCTTTCTGTTTCCACAGTCTTTCTGTGTTGGTGCTGCGCGCGGGGGTTTCTTCAGGGGCTGTTCCAGTTTACTGATTCTCTGCTCAGCTGGTGTATCTTTAAATTATTTTTTCAAAGATTTTATTTATTTGTTAGAGAGAGAGAGGGCACGCACACACAAGTAGAGGGAGCTGCAGAGGCAGAGGGAGAGCAGGCTCCCCACTGAGCAGGGCGCCCCATGTGGGACTCGATCCCAGTACACTGATCCCGACCTGAGCCGAAGGCGGAGGCTTCACCGCCCGAGCCACCTGGTTCCCCATCTTCAGCTGTGTTGAATGTGCTACTAACCCTGTCCTCTGGGGACGCCTGGGGGGCTCCGTCGGTGAAGCCTCTGCCTGCGGCTCAGGTCATGATTCCTGGGTCCTGGGATGGAGACCCCCGTCGGGCTTCCTGCTCGGTGAGGAGCCTGCTTCTCCCTCTGCCTCTGCCTGCCGCTCTGCCTGTTTGTGCTCTCTCTCTGTCAAATCAATAAAAATAAAAATGAAGTCTTAAAAAAATAAACATATTCTCTGTCACACAAATTGTTTTATTTTCCTCTGCAATTCCTATTTGGCTTCTTTCTTTCTTTCTCTTCTATCTCTCCCCCTGCATTTTCCCTGTTGTTTTTTAAATCTCTGTTTTCCTGGTGAGCATGGTTGTAGTAAAGTCTGTGTCCAGGAGCAGCTCTCTCACGTCATGGGTTTTCTCCACCGTGTGTCTGCTGGGTTCGTTAACGTGGTCTCGTCTCATCCTATGTCTCCTTGGTTTTTGCTGTGTGCCAGGGCTGTGCTTCCAACCCTTCTGTAGCATTATTCCAGTCCGGCTCTTAGTAGGATCGTCTCCATGTGAATATGGGAATGGAGACCGTTGCGGGCTGCTCTGAGAACCCTCAGGGCCTGCTTCTGCAGGGCTCAGACTGGGTCCTAACTTGGTCCCCATGCAGCAGCCGCAGCCCGACTCTGTCCTGAACCCTGGAGGCTCTCCCCACGTTCCGGCCCCCTCCTGGCTCCTGCCCTGCTCCCTGCCCACGATGTCCTTCCCTCTTCCTGCAGGACTTGGCTCTGACTCCACCGCCCCATGGGGTCTGGTCCCCTGACTGACAGCCGAAGGTTGCACGTAGTCCCTTCTGTGCTTTATTTTTCTACAAAGCGTTTTCATTTTGTCTGTCTGTCGGCCTTCCCCATGGGCTTTCAACCATTTTGTTTGCGGCTCTCTTCCCCGTGCACAATGGCCCCAGGCACGTCGTCCGCAATCCACACACGTTTGCTGAGTGATTAAGTAAGTGTCGGGATTGTGTTGGCCGACTTGGTGTTTGGATAAATGAAATGGATCGACAATGAAAGTGTTTTCCCTAAATGGTAAAAATTTCAAGGGCAAATTGATTAAGGCTGGTGTTCAAATACTTTGTCCAACAACAGTTTCTTAAAATCATGGTAGAAATTAAGTGTAACTTAACTAACATACAAGTATTTTTTGAAGAACTCTTTAGAAAACTATAAAAGGTTTTTCTTTAATTTTAAACTTACTATAAGCTATATGTCGTCTAATTTGCATAGGGAAATCAGTGCTCATCTATGGAAATGTCTTATTAAATATTTCTTTCTTGAATCTAGTGTTTTGATCTTCATGCAGAGATAGTAGGATTGTCTTTAGATTATTCCAGCAAGATTTATAAGGATTTTTTTCCTACCAAAAATTCCTTCAAGGGCACAAGAGATTAATTTCTACTTCTAACAACTCCAAGACAAAAGAGCTGCTCAGATGTATTTTTAAGCTCATGTGTTTTATCCTAAACATTTATGAAAAATTTATAGGTTACTCTGTAATAAACCTGTGCTTATTTTATTTTTATTTTTTTTAAAAGATTTTATTTGTTTTTTTGAGAGAGAGATAATGAGAAAGAACATGAGCAGGCAGAGAGTCAGGCAGAGAGAGAGGAGGAAGCAGGCTCCCCGCGGAGCAGAGAGCCCGATGTGGGGCTCGATCCCAGGACCCTGAGATCATGACCTGAGCCGAAGGCAGAGGCTTAATGGACCGAGCCCCAGGCGCCTCCGTGCTTATTTCACTATAGAAATCGTGCTGCAGTAGTTATCGTCTGCATAGAAACAGCCTTTGCTTCCACCGCACTGGGTGGTTTTGCCGGACACCATTCATGATCATCAACCTCGGGAGTTTCTCCGGAGTTCAAGCGGCTCGGCTGTCCGCATCGGGCTCTGTGGCTCACTGTGACAGTACTTGGGAGACTGGACTCACAGCAACGTGGGCACACGTGGTAACAGGCCTCTCCCTCCATCCCACCCACACCACTGCCGGAGGAGAGGGGTCTTGAGTGTAGTCGTGGGGGGGTGTCGGGCGGCGTTTGCGGACCGCTACTGGCGGACATTTCAATGAACCGTTGCTCGAGACGCACGGAGTCTGACGAGGCTCTGACCCCCCAGTGGCCCATTCCTACTCCTTCGGGAAGACGCGTGCGGGGGCGGAGACAGCCAGTGCCTGCTGGTCACCGTCCCGTAGTCCTGTAGTCAGTGTCCCGAGACAGCTCAGGGCCGGGACATCGATTCCCCGGGTCCAGCTCTCGGATTTTATGTTCGTCACCGGACCTTGCCGTGGGCTGTGAGGTTGTGTCTCCGGTGCGGCGACGACTGTTCGACGGAGCGCCCGTGCGTGCCCCGTGCCGCCGGCGGGAACAGAGAGCTTGCGCGTCCCCCCACATCTCTCCTCGTCCTGACGCGGAAACAGGAGACTTACGTCGAGGCCGGACGTGCAGACGAACCACCCCGTGCCCAGCACGACAGCCTCGAAGTCTCTTTCTACTTCACGTAATGCTTCCCGCAAAAGACGAGTATTCCGAGCCTGCATTCTTATGAACTCTCACCGCCACCTTGTCCTCTGTGTCGCATGTGGTATCGAATGTGCCGAGAAAGACCGGAGGCGAGTCCCTTTAGGGGAGCCGCACTCCTCCGGTGACGTGGGGCGCCAAAGGGTCAGGGCACGGCCGCCGCGGTGTGGAGTCCGTGCTCACGGGCTGCCCGGACGGCTTGCAGAGGCTCCGGCGGCCATCAGTGCGCACCGCGGCCCGTGTCAGTGGGGGACCCTTCTCGGCTGGGCCGCTTCCTGTTGCCCGGAGCCGGCAGGGCCCCCGCTCGGTGGTGGGCTGGTTCCACGAGCACGCGGGCTGCACCTTCTCAGGTGGTTTTGCAAATGGGCCTCGGGCGAGTCTCCAGACAGATTTCACGGGCCTGTGTGAATGTGCTCTTCGTTACCATCCGTACACGCGATCGCGCTGTCCCTCTTGTGTTGCAAAGATCCCACCGGTCTCCTTTCTGGACCTGCACGGCTGCTGTCCGACCACCACCGAGGGCCGAGCAGTCGCTGCCACCGAGAGTGTGTGGGGTGGTGGGGGGACGCCGCGGCTTCGGGTCATGTGCATCTGTGCAGCAACGAAAGTGGTGTTGTCAGCGTGGACCGAAACGTCCAGTCAGGTGGTCCTGGCTGTAGGGAGGGTTGAGTGTCCCCTGAGTCGGGGGCGGGGGTTCACACGGGGGTCTGGGGGCTTTGCTTGTAGCCGTGCCGCTCGACGACTTCAGGTGACCTGAATTCTTCTAATGGAGCTTTTTTTTAAACTCACTGCTTCTCACTCATGATTCAGAATCCCTGTTTGTACCTGTGTTCACACGTTCCTGGCTGAGCACACGACTTCAGAACAGCTTCGCTGGAAGGGACGGCCAGGCAGGCGTGCGTGGGGTCCGGAGGCCAGACGTCAGCAGCCCCTCGCGGGACAGGCGCCTCCTCTGAGCACATGGGGTCCCCGCGGGTTTGCTGTGGAGACTGAAGAACATCTCCGAGGTCTATGGGGACGCGAGCTGGGGACATCTGATCTGCACGACCCGGCAGTGCTGGGACGTTGGGGTCCGCTCCAGACTTGCGCTGGCTGCCGAGCCGTGAGAAGGGAGTGTTCTTGGGGCGCCCAGAGGTCAGTCAGTGAAGCGTCTGCCCTCGGCTCAGGTCATGATCTCAGGGTCTTGGGATCGAGCCCGTGTTGGATTCTCTGCTTGGAGGAGAGCCTGCTTCTCCCTCTCCCACTGCCCTGGCTCGTGTTCTCTCTCACTGTCTCTCTCAAATAAATAAAATCTTTTTTAAAAGTAGTATTCTTTGTCATTTTGAGAAAAAAAAAGAAAAATGGAAGAGGTTGAAACTGAGCCAAAGTAATATTTTATCAGAACTCCTAAAATGGCCAACTGTTTAAAAAACAAACGTAACTGTATAGACTTAGAATGTGAGGCGGATGATTGTGCCGCTCCTGACACCTGATGGGCTGGTGAGAGTCGCAGGGCCACGAGCGCCTCCGCTGGGGCGACTCGCCTGTCCCGCCGTCCGGATGCCGCCGCCCTCCGCAGCTGGTGTAGTTCGCGAGGGTGGTTCCCTGGAGTGACGCTGCGGACACCCGGTCAGTGCTGCAGGCCACAGGACGCGGCGCGGCGTCGAGACGGCTTAGCTGCGTCGTCGAGCCGAGTTCCAGGCCCTGCTGCACGCGCTGTTTCCTCTGGACTCGGGCGAGGCTCCTTCTCGGGAGCCGGAGAGGGTCTGTGACGTGGGGAGCAGCGGCCGCTGTCCGCCTTCCCGGCCAGAACGCCGAGTCAGCGTACAGAACGCGATGGGCTACACGGTGCTCGCTGGCTGTGTGACTCGACCCTCACTCCGGCTGTGGGCTCGGCAGCCGGGGCTTGGCCGTCCCCCTCTCGCAGCACGGACACTGAGGCTCCGGAGGTCTGGTGCTGCGGGCACGGGCAGTGCGGGCGGCTAGGAGCAGGCCGGCTTCGTGCCTGTGCGTGTCCGTGCTGCTCCTGACACGTGCCTCCTGGACGCCACGTTCGAGGACGGTGCTGGGGCTGCGAGCCCTGCAACCGCCCGCTTCCAAGCCCCCTGCCGACCGCCAGAGATGCCTCCCGTGAGCGGAGCCGGTCAGGTAAGTCGTCCTGCTGGACACGCGCGCAACGGTGACGCCGTGATGTGGTCGGGGTGTGTCCCATTCTGCTCCCCCCTCCCAGTGCCCGGTCCTCCATTCGGGAGGCACGGCAGCCCCCCACCCCGGCTTGTGTTCCTGTCCTTTTGCTCGCTGCATCCTAAGTAGCCGGTGGCCGGCCCGGCAACAGTGGCCCGAGTTAGGACGCGTGGGGCCGGCTGGCGGGAGGGCACGAGCCTGTGTCTGCGGGGACAGGGTTTTCTTACCGCTGAGGAGGGGCCGGTTGTGCCGGTAGGAGGTGGGCAGCTGGCCGACGTCCTTGGTGCGGTGGCTCATGACCCGGGAGAGGTGGCCCGTGTGGCGCAGGCTGCCCACGATGATGCTGTGCAGGTACACCGGCTCGATGAAGTGGCAGAGCAGCGCGCCCTGCAGGCCCAGCACGTTCCACCTGCAGGGACAGGGAGTCAGCGCGGTGCCCGGGCGGGAGGGCCCCTCCCTCCCCCACCCGCGGGGCTGGCTCAGTGCCGCCCCTCCCCCGCCTGCCCGCCCCTCCCCCCGCCGGCCTGCCCCCCGCCGTCACCTCCCCCATCACTGCCAGCCTGCCCTCTGCATGGCCCTGGCACCCCATCGGGCAGGCTGAGGCCGGAGCTCCTGTGGCCACACCCGACCCAGCGGAGCAGCCTGGGCCGCTCACGGCCATGCATGTGGCGGGGCTCTGACTTTAAAGGACGGCGCCAGTTTTTAGAGGGTGGGGAAGCCCTATGTCCTCTCAGCGACTCCAAACTTAAAAAAAAAACACACTCCGTCCCCAAAGCGAATCTGAATTTTTCGTGAGGTTAGCGGGCGAATATCAGAAATGGAGTTTGTTTATTTCAGTTTTGGGCAAAAGAGCTTCTTCTCGTTTTGTCCTCAGCAGTCAGAAGGAGCTGTTGTGTCGTTCGGTGACATTAATAAACGGCCGTGTTTTGCTCTGAGGAGGATGTTGATTTTCGAAGCCCAGACCGGACACGAAGGACAAGGCCGTCCTTCTCCGAGATAAATGCAGCCCTGCAAGCGCTCTTGCTTCTGCAAGCAAAGATGACAACAGCATTTTGAGATTTTTTCCGTAAACTTGGGTGGTACAAGGTTACACGCATCTGATTGAGGCAGCTTTCGTGGTTTCCGCTGTAAATAACGTGTCTAAAACCCAGCCTGCACCAGCGGCCAACGCTCTGCAGCGAATTTCTGACATCATTGTTCTTTTCATTAATTAACATTTCTCCGCGGTTAGAGCACTTATTGTGGTGCCTCCATGCCGTACACTTCTCTTCTTGATTAATAAGGAGTCATTATATTTCCCTTTCCCGAAGCAGTCAATTAACGCAGAATCCTTCCCATTAATTACCGAACGGTTAAAACCAGCATGCCCTACCTGGAGAGCAATCTGCTCCCGGAACCTGGGACACCAATTGCTTTAAAAAGTTCTCTTTAAATTTTATTCCGAAAACACGAGCAATTTAGCCGGCGATACTAATTTGCCTCCGAAGCACTGTGGTGAATGAGAGCCATGTTTTAATCTCATGCAAGAAAAGGCAGCCATCTGGCGGGCGAGGATCGGGAGAGCGAGTCTCCACTCTCTTCACAAACGCAGGTCATTAAAGTAATGTGTTCATCTACATAAAACTCAAGTGGAATATAAAAGGTAATATTTATATACAAACAATTTAGTCCTACCATTTGAACAGTCATTGGTTTTATGAAACATTTACTTTAGTCTATCAGATTTGCATATCTTCACTTAAAAAATAATTGTGGTCATTTCTGTAAGTCACAACCTTTCTTTCAGAAGGACGGAAATGGCTGTCCACACGCACGCGTGCACGCGACTTCACCAGAGCGGATGTCTGTGAGCTTTGGAGGAGCCGACTTTCCGAAAGCAACACGGGGTCTTTTCGCGGATCGTCGGGACTTGGCGACACGCCTCTGCCCAGACTCCCGCTCTGACAGGCCAACCGGGGTGGTCGGGAGGCTGCCTGTCCCTCACTTCTCATGGATAAAGTTCAGAATTTCAACAAATTCCTGGATAGGAGGTTTTTTTGGTTTGTTTGTTTTTTTGTTTTGTTTTGTTCTGTTTTTGCTGTGTAAGCTTTCCATGGGAGGGACACGGGCGTTTCTGAGCAGTGACTGCGGGAATGGGTTCCTTCCCTTAAATCTGAAATCAGTATTTCCAGGCAGTACCAGCAAAGTGAGGAAAATCCAACAAAGTCACTTCATCTAGTATTTTAGATTCCTCCTTTGTGGCTTTGCAGAAGCGGGAAAGTATGCCAAGAAGAGGAGGAGCAAGGTTAGCAGGAGGTCTCTGTGGCCGAGCGAGGTCTCAGTCTTTACACTTCATTCCCAAGCCCCGCAGAGGCTTTCTTGTGTTTGCACGTGTGGCTGAACACGGGCTCCCGCAGAGAAAGTCGCCAACGCGGTCAGTCTGCAGGCACGATGCTAGGCAACCGGCGCTGGCCGCGGGTTCTGCGGTGCGGGCAGCCCGTGTGTGTCCTAGCTCCGATTACAAGTGAAACGTGAATTCAAAGCAGAGAAATGGACATTTCCCCCATTGATAACAAAGCACTTGCCTGAAGTACGGCAAGTCTTGAGCAGTAAAATGAGTATCTCCGGAGGAGACAGGGCCGGCCTGTAGACCATCGGGTGCTGGCTTTGAGCAGAATGTCTGGAGCCTAATCGGGGTGGCTCTGATTCTGCGGGATTGTCTAAAAACAAGGAACTTCCACATGTGGCTTTGTCCTGATAACCTCGAAAATAAAGAGAAAGCCTGCCTCCTCCTTGCCTTGGTGCGGGAGTTTGAACTCACTGCGCTAACGTGGTTGGTAAAACTGAATGTCTTCCTGGACATAAAGGCACTCTTCAGTGTTCCGGACTGAAGAAAATACCGCTCCTTCTGTTCAAACGGTGGGTGTTTCTGCAGTGTTGACAGAGAAAAAAAATCCCATGTCTGGTTTTCAATATAGATAATCCGCAATAAATGTGTTTCTGTCCGTCTGTCAGTCACGGCAATACCAGAGAATCGCAGAACAGGAAGAGCTGCCGCCCTTTACCTGAGCAACGCGCGCTCCTTGCACAGTTTGGATCTTGGCCTCTAAGACTCAGCGGGGCCAGTCACAGGGATGAGCCCTACCCCAGAGGGTCACTACCCATGCGCCCTGGCCCGTAAGACAGGGGACCGGGGTTCCCGTCACGTGTTTCGGACAGTTGGGGTTCTTGCCTGTTCTTGTACCTCCAGGGTGGCGTAGTGCCCCTAAATTACAGGGACGTCTACGTCTCCAGGTACCATCAGAACAGACGCTTCCTTGGTGTGAGAGCGAAACGTCGATCAACGGGACAGAACAGAGAGCCCGGACTAGTCCACGGCGGAGGGTCTGAGAACACGCCCTGGGCAGAGGCGGTCTCTTCAGCACGTGGTGCTGGGAAAACCAGACGGACACGCGCAGCGGGATGCGGCCGGACCTCTTTCTCCCACCGCACCCAAAAGAAACACGGAATGGACTGAAGACGTGAGTGTAAGAGTGGTAGCTTGGATGAATCTTGAAGGAATTGTCCTCAGGGAATGAGTCAGAGAGAAAGACAGATACTGCACGATCCCACTTCTACGTGAAGTTCAGAAAAGCCGAACTCACAGGAACAGAGTACCGTGGTGGTTAGCAGGGGTTGGAGGGCGTGGGGGAAGGGGGGAGATGCCGGTTAAAGCGCACGAGCTTTCAGGTATAAGATAAATCAGTTTGGGGATCGAATTATAGCATGAGACTGTGTTCGGTAAGACTGTACTATATACTTGAAAATTACAAAGAGTAGATCTCGAAGGTTCTCGCCACAAAAAGGAAGTGGTAACTGGGACGTGCTGGCGTGTCAGCTAAAGCTTCGGTAGCACCTGTGTCCCCGTGTGTGAACGTATCAACGGCACTTTCTACGCCTTAAACTCCCGTAATACCGTGTCAGCCGCATCTCCGTGAAGCGGGGTGGGGTTACGTGCTTGCTTTGGGTTTTTCCTCATCCGTAGGACAGCTTGCCTGTCATCTGAGCGTATAGCCACACCCAGCTGGGAAGAACCCCAGACTTTGCTCCACCCGCGAGGGCCAGGTTGGGGCAGGAGGCATGACGGAGACCCGGCGCTCCCTGTTCCGCCAGAATGCCTGCGGCGTTGCAGACGGGGTGGTTTCCGGCTTTGGTGCATGTTGGGCTCATGCCGGGGGCTCCGAGACTCTCTTGGTGCCAGGTGCCCCCACACTCGGACCTCACGGGGCCGGGGTGCAGACCAGGCATCCGCCTCGCCAGTGCCCAATGCTGCAGTGATTCTGATGCAAGACAGGCCAAGACTCTTCTGTGACCAGGCGGTCGGCACAGTTGTTGGAGTCAAAAGCTCAGGGCCAATCCCAGGCGTGACTTCAGCGAGCTGTGTTCCTGTGACCACCTCGCTTGCTGTGCTGGATGACAGCCTACAAGTCCTCGAAGTGTGGGGTCTGGACTGGCTGTATCTGCATCACTGGGGACTTGAGAGAAATGCACACGCCGGGCTCCACCGCAGACCGACGGACTCAAGCTCAGGGCTGGCAGAGCGAGCTTCAGCGACCCTTCCCGGTGGTTCTCCGGCTGCTGCGCTTAGAATGCTGGGTCCTGTGCCCAGTGTGTGTCATAACGGTAGTGTCTGCTTCTCAGTCATTTCAGAGTGTGCAGGAGGGGACTTACTCTCTTCCCCATCTGGGCGTTGGTCCCTGCCTGCTCCATAGCTTCCCCAGTCCCCAGTCAAAAACTTTCCTCTCCCACCTGTTGACTGAGACGGTAATCATGCAACATTCAGGCACAAATGGCCCATCCCGTTGCCAGTCTGCTGATGAGGACTTTCCAAACAAAAGAGAAGGCCCAGACCATTAACTCTTCCACTCAGGGACGTCAGCGCTGGGGATTCGTCCCGTGGGTGTACTCTCAGTAAAATGGCAGGCCACATGGACGAACACAGTCATGAGAGAATTGTTGGCTATTGCAAAGCAAACAACACAAAACGAAAGGCCTGGAATCATCTAATGGCTTCTTAGTAGGGGCTGTTAAATAATTACAGTCCGTTCCCGGAGGTGCTTGGATATGGCTGCCCACAGCTCACCTGCCGGCCAGGGACACGGTCACTGCCTTCTGTCCACGCTGCTCTCGTGCGGGCAGATTGCCACCAAGTCTTTGGTGCAGGAAGTGTAGCAGGACTGTTGAACCGAGCATCCTGGGGCGGGATGTTTGGGAGGACGTCTTTTAAAAGGACCTGTATCTCCAGAATGGAAAGATGAGCAACACTGTCGCTTGATTTCCGTGGAGCGGGGACATTCCAGCAGAGGACGACCACCAGCAGATCGGGGGCAGGGGGCTGGTGGCCGGGAACTGAGAGGCTGCGGTCAGAAGGAGGAAGTCAGTCTTCACCGTCTAAATCCGAATTTAGAAGTCAGACAGTGCCCTCCTCCCCGGAGAACAGCTATAATTTTTTACAGTTCGTTTTATGGAGAAAGTTTTAATCTGTTCAGTCAAAGACACATTGTGATCAATAATCGAGCTCAGGTACTTAAAATTAGAAACCACATCTAAAAGAACATTAGTTCCAGAAGATTTACGCTTTATGTGCCGCTCAGATTTGAATCTTGCGTGCAGACGCAGAGTGCCCTGCTTTGGTTCCCCTCCTTGCAGGAGGCGGCGTGTGCCATGGGAGCGCGCGTGGGTGGGCGTCCGCAGCGGGGGAAGCAGAGTGTGTGTTTGGGAAGGCGCCCGCGACAGTGCCGTTAGCTGTCCCCCCGACGGTCTCGTGGAGCCGCGACACCTGCGCTCCGGCGTCTCTTGGAAGAGGAGTCGGGTGCTCTCGGGTGCGCGGTTACCCTCCCCTCTGCGCTGCGGAAGGTCGGCTGTCGTGGTTGCGGGGAAGCGGCTTCCTCTCTGTCGTGACGCTGTCCTCACCAGGGGATGGGTGGTTGCGTCGTGGGAGCTGACTTTACTGTGACCTGGTCTCGTTGAGTGATTTTCCAAAGACCACACGAGTTGGGCCAAGCGAGCGCCACCTCTCACCTCCGGGGCTCTGGTCTCCCGGGGTCGTGGCAGCGCACACCACGTCGGGGCTGGAAACGTCAGACACAGATACTCTCTCGGCCCCCGAGGCCCCAGTGTGAGGTCCAGGTGTGGGCCGGGCTCTGGGGAAGCTGGACCAGGCCTTTCTCCGATCCTTGTTGGGGGGGTTCTGCCGGCCGCCCCTGCTGTTCTTTGGCTTGTAGACACGTCACCTCCTTGTCCCCGGGTCCCCTCTTGCAAGGACACACGTGGCTGAATCCAGAGCCAACCAGAATCGTCCCTCGTGCTTGCTGAGTGCCGACACGTGAGGGCACTTCCACACGTTCTGGCTGTGAGGACGTGGACATACCATTTCGGGGGACACAGTTCAGCCTGTGGCATCTGCTGGGGCCCATCGGGAGGTCCCGCCCAGTCTCACCTGCCAGCACCTACCGGTTACCCTGTACCGTGGGTGGGTCTGCGACCCTCGTAGGGAGTGTATCCGGGTGCGAAGTCTTCGTGTGAGGACGTCACGGGCTCCATCATTCCCCGTAGCCATCGGGGGGAGCGTCCCGGATGCCTGGGAACAGGGAGCCCGTGGACCACCCCGAGGCCGGAGCTCCACGGGCCCTGAGGGCGCCGTGCCGCGCCTGTCGAGGGGATGGCCAGTGCGCAGCCCTGACGGCCGAGTTCGGGCGGAGCGGACGCTGGCTGCTGCTGTCTGTCCCCGCCGGGGTGTCGCTACGTTACGCGTCTCTTCTGCTTTTCCCCTTTCCCTAATGTCTCCTCCCTGCGTTTGATGCCGCGACGGCGATCCGCTCTCCGAGCCCTGCTTCGGCCGTCGGGGCGTGACGCTCGTCTCCTGGTCTCGCTCATTGGCCCCTTCATCTGCAGGCGGCAGACCCCCAGCGTCGGGGCGTCGCGGGCGCCCACCGTGGGGAGCTTTGCGGTTGGTTTGGTTTTCCTGCGAGGCCATTTCACCCACGAGGAACTGACTGTCCCCGACTGGAGCCCTGGGACTGGCTTTTATCTTCGAGACAGCATTTCTGCCGTTTGCACAGGACGCACAGAGACCGTTCCACTGTCAAGAGACTCTGACGACCCAAGAGTTTCCCTGGGGATCGACCACTGTGTTCCTAACGAAGGAAACCAGACTTTCTCTTGTGCTCTGTTCGGTGTTAGGATTATTTTTAGGGGGAAGATTTAGGCTGCGTGTCCCCATTCTGAGGCCCTGGGGTGTCTTTCCCCAAGTGCGGGGCAGCAACGAGCTCTCGCGTGACCCAGGATGCCCGGGTCTGCACCGCTCGGCTCTCCAGCTCTGGGGGCCTCTCAGCTCCTGCTGCACAGGACGCCCGGGCGTTACTTTCAAATGGAGCCAAGTGTGACCGTTGGGCAGTCGGGGGCCCGCGTGCTCTGAGCGAAGCCTTCAAGAACGCGGCTTGGTTCGCTGTGCGGACTTGTGCGGCGTGCCCTGGCGCACGGGCTTCTCCAGCCGCAGTCCCACGCCTTTGACAGGAGTTTAATGACAATGACGTCACCTTGCCCGCAGCTGCCCTGTTCACCTTGGACAGTCCCCTCGACTTAGAGAAGCCGGGCCGGCATCTGTGTCTGTGGCCTCTGTCCGTGCCCTCCGCGTCCTGGGGCCGACGCATAGCAGCCGCCCAGACTCTGCGGTTTCCGTCACTCTCCCAGTGTGCCCGGGGCCACTGTGCACTGCCCCAGGCCCCGAGAGCTGCACCCTCCTGACCGTGGGGCCCTCACCATCCGGGTTGGGGGACCCGGCGGGGTGACAGTCCCCAGTCCTCCTCATGGGGGAGGCGAGTTGCCTGTGGATAGAGGGAAGGACCGCAGCCCCCTCTGGTGATGAGAGCATTGCCTTCACCGCAGGATTCCCAGGGAAACAGAAAGGCCTCGTGGACGAGCCCCGTGCCACTGGTGTTGAAGGGATTGACTTCCTCCGCAGTGAGGCTCGCGTCTCCAGTGGAGACCTGGGCGGTCAGGGGATGCGGTCTGTCGCCCCGCTCCCCGCTCCCACGGACGGGCCCCCTGCCGCTGCAGGGGCGCCGGGGACGCCGGAGCCCAGCCTGAGGGCTGAGAAGAGGAAGCGGCAGGACGCGGAGGAAAGGTGAGGCATGACGCGATGGCCGGGGTCCAGAACGCGTGTTCATGGTGTTCCATGGCGCATCATAAACCACGGTGGACTTGAAGCCTTCTGGCACTGTTTTGCTGTAAACCTGTCTTTGCACCATCTCACCACTGACAGGTGACATGATACCCGTTGTGACTCATGAAATCGCGCTCCAAACGTCTGTGTGCTCTAATTCGTGTCGCGTGGGTGTCTCTGATCCAAAATGGGACACCTGTGTGTCACCTTGGGTCTCGGGGAGTAAGCAGCTGTGCTGGTTCAGATCGTTGGGTAGAGCCCGCTCCCTTCGTGATTCGTGGATGGGGGGGTTTGCAAAGACGAGTATAGACTGGTCTCGTGGGTACACTTCTCTGCCTTAATTAAAGATTCAAGTTTATTCACTCGTTTCCCTCCAAATAAACGCACCTGCGTTACGTGGCGAGGTCAGTGCCCCCAGACCCACCTCTGTCCTGGAGAAAGTTCTCTGTCACCACGTGGACGTGATTCGTGGGTCCCGGCAGCACCGGGGCTAAGAGCCTTGGCCGGTCCCCAGGGAAGCGTCTGTCCTGAGAGTTCCCTGCGGTTTGCGGGCGGCACAGACAGCTGCCGGCAGAGTGAAGGCACAGCAGAAGCTGCGTTCCTGCATCTGCTGAGCCATCTCTGGGGCTGGGGGCGGGGGGCAGGCCCTCAGGTTCGGGGTCCCACTGGGCCCCCTGTGCTGTGCCGCCCACTTGGGATGCTGTGGCCACTCCAGGCACAGGAGTTCCAGCCGTGCAGCGTTCCCTGCTCGCCGATGGGACGCACCTGTGCGTGCCGTGTGGGGGCTCAGGACCTGAAGGTGTGGAGCCTCATGAGGGACGTCGGCGCATCCGAGAAGCCCCCATCTTCCTGCTGGTTTCTGCAGTGACTGACGTGAGTTTCTGGATATTTGCGGATAACTGTCCTTGGCAGCTGCTGCTGGCACTGGTCACCTGCTCCCCGTCTCCTTCACAAATGTCCCTGCACAGACGCTGCGGGGTCTCCGTCCCCCTGCCCACCTGTCTGTTTGTCCTGCGAGGACCGCTGTGATGCGGCGCTCCGGCTTTGGGTGGGGGCAGGCAGCCCCATGGGACCCACGAGTGACCTGTCGGATTCCGTGGGGACGAGCTATCCCGAGCAGGGCAGGTGGAAGCCAGGTGCCCTTGGCAGTGGTCGGGGGTGAGCGCCGACAGTGCCCCCTGGAAATCTGGGTTACAGAGCAAGTGAGTAATCACCGGCGGGGGGGAGCTGGGTTTAGGGGTTGGCTCTGTAAGGGGAGAAGGACGAGCGTGTGATGACCCCGTGGCCAGTCTCAGGCCAGTAGCTGCAGGAACAGGAGGGGCTGAAGCTGGAGGCTCAAGGAAGGCGGGAGGCGTGGGTGGGGTCAGATGCTGCCACTGTCTCTGTCGGAAGGGGGTGGGGACGGGGGACATGGCCACGACAGGTAGTGGCCTCCTGCGTGGGATGAGCCTTGTCTGTGCGTCTCCTGCCTTCACACACACGCCTGTTTGGGTTCCTACCTTCGTGTGCTCACTTCGTCCCGAGGGAGGTGACGCGCACGTTACTTCGAGTCTCTGTGACTTGAAACGTACGACTCTGACGGGTGTGGGTAACAGCCAGCGCTCAAAAAAAAGGGCACCGATTTGTAGCCTCTGCCGATTTCCGGGGTGTAAACACTGCTGTGGCCGGTTTCACACGACCGGCGCGAAGCCCTGACCCGGGTTTGGGGCTGAACCCGCGGTGGGCGGGCATCTTACGCACGTCCCTCCTGCAGACACTGGGCGAGCGAAATGACACGTGGGAGTAACATGATTAGGAAGGGTTGAGTTTTGGGTATTTTTTGCCTTTGTTTTTAATGAAACTTTTTTTGGTTGAAAGTTTTTGTTATTTGACTCTTCAGGACAACTGTGTTTGCCAGTCTGCTGTCAAAATTGCCTGCCGGCCGTCAGCTCTCATGGGCTGAGTTGGCTCGAGCAGCCGTGCGCAGATTGGAGCGCTGAGGGGGTCCTCCTGGGAGGAGGGACGTGACTCCCACGTCCTGTGCTCAGAGAGAAGATGGGGATGGGGCAGGAGGACGGTGGGTGAGGGCTGAGAGGGGTGAACGAGGAGGGCCTTGCTACCAGACGTGCGGACCGGAGCTCAGCGCGAGGAGCGAGGCTTCCCGGGGGCTGGAGTCCTCCACCTCCTGGGTCGGTTCAGGGAGAGAGCGCTGTCCTTCTGGCTGCCCAGAGCCATCGCCGTCCCCAGACATGAGCGACTTCCTCAGAGGCGGTCTGGAATCGTTCTCAAGCCAGGAAGTGTCTGAAGCCCTGGAGAGGTGCCAGCTGGCCTTCTGTCCCTCCGGGAGGTTTGATGAGAAAGGGAGGAGCCTGACTTGGGAGCACACCCATCTGCGGCCCGGCGTCGTGCGGGGCTTCTCCTGGGTTTAGCAGGCCGTCGGTCGGCGTGTGGGATCCCACAGACCGTGAAGTCTCAGGGCTGCGGCATTAATTCACTTTTTTCCTAGGGACTCAGAGAGTTAATTTAGAAACCCGGTACGATCTTCGGGCAGCGAGAGAATTTCCGTCAGGTGAAAATTACCCTTTTTTCCTGCTTCATGAATAGACGAGAGTATTAAAAAGGAGGAATACATTTTCTTCTGAAAGATGAGCTGCTTGATGAATCCGGGCCTTTCCCTTTGATGCAGAAATTGGTGGCTTGATTTATTGTCATTAGACTATCTATTGCCTCTGCGGGCCCAGAGCAGCGCTGCAGCCGGGCAGTAAATGGCCCATTCTTCCTGCAGCCATGGGCTGAGTCCCCAGGAGAGCTCGGCTTGTCCCTGCACCCGCAGCATCTGAGGAGGCAGGGACCCCATGTGCGGAGCCTGTGGTGGCCGCCCCTTGCTCTGCCTGGCCTCACCTGCCTGCCCCCGCCAGCTCCGTGCTGGGCCTCCCAGGGAGACAAGCTGCCTCTCACTCGTGCTCCAGGCCTGGGGGCAAAGGTCTTCAGGCCAGCGGAGGTGCGCCCAGCCTCGCGTGAGGCGCCGTTTGCGGTGAACACGCACAGTCCCGCCTCATGGGAGTCTGCGTGCGGCGGAACCACATGTGGGAGGGTCACCTTCCCTGGCCCCTTGGGGACACCCCACCCAGCCTCCAAGTCTGTCCCCAGATGGACTCTGGTCCCTCCTGAGCCTCAGTGTCCTCCCTGCCCCTTAACCTTGGCCTCTTGCCTCCTCAGCTCTGTGGCTCCCAACCCCAAGCCCTCCCAGGCCGAAGGTTGTGGGGGCAGCATGTGGCTGGAAGTCGGGTGGGGTGGGGCTTGCCCCGGAGCACAGTGTCCTAGTTCATGGATCACACATTAGTCCGTGGATCTGAGGTCGCTCTCAGCACGGCTTTCCGCCACCAGCCTGGTGCTCTGGCTGCCCTCGTGGTGGCCGCACCCGGCTCTGTGGGGGCAAAGTCCTGCTCACCAGGGGCCTGGACGGCCTCCAAACCTCGGTGACAGGAACGCCCCCCCCCGTGGGGCTGGCGCGTGTGGGGGAGCACGGGAAGGGGGTGGTGGGGTGGCGAGCAAGGGGGCCCCCTCCCTGGAGAGAAGGTGCCTTTGAGGGGCACCTGTGTGCCCTTTAGCAAACCCCTTGTCCTCCTGCTGGCTCTCCACCAGCTTTTGAGGTTCCTTCTAAGAAGAGATTCTCTACGGCGTGGGGAGGCCTTCCAGCCGGCTGGCGGTGCAGGGGGTGCGTTTCCTGGAAGGTCCGTCAGTCCTTAGGGGACAGGAAGAGGCCGGCCTGACAGGGCGCCCCCGGTCGGAGAGCTGCCCCAGGACGCAGGCGGCCCTGGGGGTGGTGCTCAGCGACGGCAGGCCTGAAAGCACCGTGTGGCTCCGAGGGACCAGTGGGCCAGGATGGAGCAGCGGGACAGCCCAACGTGGACCGAGGCTCTTCCGGACGAGTGTTTGCCGGCGGCGGCAGCTGGGGGCGGCAGGTCGGTGCTCTGTGGCGCACGTAAAGCCGGGAGCGCGGCCTGTGACCTAGGACACCACACCCCCCCTCCCCCGCCCCCAAAGATGCCTTCTCCGTTCTGGCCTCACTCAGCCCCGCCAGGCCCCAGCCCCCTGAGCAGAGGTGAGCAAGAGGAAGAGGCTGTTACCTGGCGATCTTGTCTGTGCAGGACATGGTGACGAGCTGCTCACCCAGCAGGACGCCGTCCCACGTCTGTACCGCGCTGGGGCCCCGCACGGGGACGGTCCCTTCCCCAGACTCGATCTTCGTGCGCAGGTGTCCGCGGAGCTTCCTGACGGTGTGCGTGCTGTTGTTCACTAGGAGATGAGAGGAGGCGTGAGCCTGTTGGTGTGGAGACCGGGAGGCCCTGCTTGGAGCCGTGAGGGGGCGGCGCCGGTCCCCACCCACACCCGCACAGGACAGTTGTCGGGTTGGGGAGGCACAGACGAGTGCCCCGTGGGGGATGGGGGCTGGTGCAGAGCTGTGCTCCAGAGCGCCCCCTCTAGACCGGCCCCGACTTCCCCTAAAGGCCCCGAGGCCCTCAGTGTCAGAGGCTCTGTTCTCCAGAGGCCCAAGCGCTCCGACGGCCCAGTGAGCGAGCGCGGCTGCTCTCTGCACACGGTACTCGGGGTCGCTGAGATGCGAGCGCCCTGCTGTCCGCCTGCTGTGAGATGCTGCTCTCTGCCCCTCTCCCAGCCGTCTAAGGATCGTTCCTGCACCGTCTGGAAAGGCTATGGTGGGATCTGGCCCGAGGCTGTGCTCTGTAGACCCAGGAGAGGTTTTCATCCCGGCTGCATTGTTTTCTAGCTGCGTAACCTCGGAGAGGTTGCTCGTGACCACTGCAACGCAATCCTAAACTTGGGCTAATACTGGTGCCTGCATCCTGGGCCGTGGGGGCGGATGAGCTCGGACAGGCACACTCAGCAGGGCGTCTGCGCTCACCCAGGGTCTGCAGGACAAACGACGAGATGGAGCCTGTGAACAGGTCCCTGTGGGCCCTTCCTGCCCTCATCCCCTGTTCTGCTTTCCTTCCCAGAGCCCCCTAGCATGCGTGTGTACACACACACACACACATACACACACACACACACACACTGCACACCCCACACCCCACAGTTATTTGGAGAAATAGCATGAACAAAGGGAAGATTGTCTTGATTCTCTCTTTCTTTAAAAAGTTCTGCACGTGAAGCCTGGATTATACTGGAATATGGAAGTGATTAAGTGCTTTGCATACAAATGATATTTCATACAGTGATTCCAACATTTACGTGCATATGCTGACGTGGATGGATATTAAAGACACTTTCTTTACAAAGTTTTGATACTAGTTTTGAAGTTGTGGAAATTAGGATTTCTGCCTTATTTATCCTTACTGAGGCATCAAATAATAACATGTGGATTTATGTGTGTACCTTCTTTTATAGATCTCAGAATAATTGACAGGATATTTTCTGTTTCTAGGAACTGAAGTTCTTTCACGAGATTTCCATAGTTTCAAAAGTTTGTGTCTTAGGGAGAAAGATTGCTGTACTCCTTGCAGGAAGTAAACTTTTTAAAGGGTTCAGGTTGCTTTTTGATCCTCACCAATCAGGTGCTTGATGAGACCCAGTTTCGGGTGATCTATGAGTCACCCACAGACGGAGGAACTGAGAGACTGAGCCTGGGTCTGCGCAGCCAGAGATGCTCCGTGACGGCGATGGTGAGAGTGCAGATCTCTGTCCCTTCAAATGGTACTAGGAATCAGACGGTGACGATGACAGTGGTGGTGACGGTGAGGGTGGCCAAGAAGACAGTGGTTACAATGATGATGAAGATGATGGTGAGGATGGTGATGATGATGGTCACGATGGTGACGATGGTGATGGTGGTGACGATGGTGGTGGTAGTGATGGTGATGATGGAGGTGTTGGTGTTGATGGTGGTGATGATGATGATGGTGATGATGGTGATGGTGATGATGGTGATGACGGTGATGTTGGTGATGATGGTGATGATGATGATGGTGATGATGATGTTGGTGATGGTGATGATGATGATGATGATGATGGTGATGATGATGATGATGATGATGGTGATGATGATGATGGTGATGATGATGTTGGTGATGGTGATGATGGTGATGATGATGATGGTGATGATGGTGATGATGATGATGGTGATGATGATGGTGATGATGATGATGATGATGATGGTGATGATGATGTTGGTGATGGTGATGATGGTGATGATGATGGTGATGATGATGTTGGTGATGGTGATGATGGTGATGATGTTGGTGATGGTGATGATGGTGATGATGATGATGGTGATGATGTTGGTGATGGTGATGATGGTGATGATGATGATGGTGATGATGTTGGTGATGGTGATGATGGTGATGATGATGGTGATGGTGATGATGGTGATGATGGTGATGGTGCTGATGGTGATGATTATGATGATGATGATGATGGTGATAGAGATGATGGTGATAATGGTGATGAGGATGATGGTGATCATGGTGATAGAGATGATGGTGATGATGATGGTGATGATGGTGATGATGATGGTGATGATGGTGATGATGATGGTGATGGTGATGGTGATGATGGTGGTGATGATGGTGGTGATGATGGAGGTGTTGGTGATGTTGGTGATGATGATGATGGTGATGATGGCGATGGTGATGATGATGGTGATGATGATGGTGGTGATGATGGTAGTGGTGGTGATGGTGATGATGTTGGTGATGATGATGATGATGGTGATGATGATGATGGTGATGATGATGGTGATGATGGTGGTGATGATGATGGTGGTGATGATGGTGGTGATGATGATGGTGGTGATGATGATGGTGGTGATGATGTTGGTGATGATGGTGATGATGGTGGTGATGGTGATGATGGTGATGATGATGGTGGTGATGATGATGGTGGTGATGATGGTGGTGATGATGATGGTGGTGATGATGTTGGTGATGATGGTGATGATGGTGGTGATGGTGATGATGGTGATGATGATGGTGGTGATGATGATGGTCGTGATGATGGTGGTGATGATGATGGTGGTGATGATGTTGGTGATGATGGTGATGATGGTGGTGATGGTGATGATGATGATGATGGTGATGATGGTGATGGTGATGATGATGGTGATGATGGTGATGATGATGATGGTGATGATGGTGATGGTGATGATGGTGATGAATGTGATGTTGGTGATGATGATGGTGATGATGATGATGGTGATGGTGATGATGGTGGTGATGGTGATGATGATGTTGGTGAAGATGATAAAATGAACATAAAATACTTCTTATGACTCAAAAAGCCTTGAACAAACCTTTGCTTGGACTGGACTCTCTATGTGGTCCAGGTGGGGTCTTCCTGGCCTCATGAACCTCAGCACGGGGCGAGTGGAAGACCTATACACGTCAGTTTCCACAGTTTGCCGCAGTGTCAGGGACTCGCTGTTCTGTGGGCGAGGTATTTTCTCAGGGAGCATGGCACGTCTGCCCTCTCCTGTGTTGATTACGGCAGCCTTGTTCTCCTGCTCCAACCACTGTGCCACTTTCCTGCCCTGAAGTTGCCTGGTGGCTTGTAAGGCTTTCCTCAGTTCTTAGTTCCTACCCGCTACTTCCGCACCACAAGCTTTCCGTGAAGGACACTCCGCACTCAGTGAATGCGCAACAACAGGGAGTCCTGGCTTGCGTCAGTGACTGGTCCGTGGAGGGAACTTGACGTTTCACGTGGATTAGTGTTGCCCGAAGAACCAGCTGCAGGAGGCGCTCCTGAGACCCTTTATTTTTGGGTGTGCGACATCTTGGGCTGCCTTCCCTGATGCTCCCCAACGAGCGTGATCTGTCCCGGCTGCGGGCGCCGTTCTGAGTGCCCTGATCTGGTGGAGCCCATCTCCTCTGCTCTTCTGGTGTGAGAGGTGGGAGGGAGCTCAAGTTGGTCTGGAAGCGCCGCAGACAGCGGTCCAGCCGGACGCCGCAGGCGCTGGGTGTGCACAGGCTTCCACGGGTCTGAGGCGCTGCAGTCTGCAGGGTGCACATCTGTCCTCCCAAATCCACGAGAACGTTCTCGTCTGCTGCTGGTATTCCCAGACTCATCGCTGGCGTGTTAGTCAGTGTGAGAGCTTGGAGGACAGCTGTGAAGGTGCAGAAGGGGGTCCTATGCTTTACAGGGTGGCTCAGGTCAATATTGTATTTTTAGGACAGAATCAAAGGGGATGGACACGAATGGCCATTGCTGGCGTCCATGTAGGGAGCGCGCCTGTGTCTGGAGAGCGACACGGGCTGCTGTGATGCTGGCGGGAAGGAGACCTGCAGGTGGGAGAGAGAGGCCTCGGGAGAGAAGACAGTATGTCTAAGCACCACATAACCTTTTAACTTCCGAACCGTCTTCCGAAGCCGTGTGCATCCCAGAGGGAACCCTGGGACACACTCGGCTGCTTCCTGTAATCACGTCCGCAGCGTCCGTCGCGTGCTTCCTGTGGGCTGCGGTGGTGATGGTGCTCGTGACGGCAGGAGCTCGGAGGCCCTCTGGATGCCTGCTTCCACGGGGCACGGACGTTCTCATCTCCTGCCAGCGTCTGGGATTCGGTCAGTAGACCCGAAGGTGGGGCTTCTGGGACGCTTCAGACTTCCTGGCTTTGCGATTTTGATCTAATCTCTTGCACTTCCCTGACACACAGTGAACGGCGTTGGCATAGAACATGCGAGGCATTTAGCGCGTGCTCATAAGCTATGACGTCATCATGCTCTTTCTCATGGCATGTCAGGGAAGGTAGAGGGGAGAATTCCAAGTACATCCTGACAGCCTGGAGAATGGCCGTAAGAACTGAATTTCCCAGGTTATTTAAAAGACACACCACGAAAGTGGCGTTTGCCTTAAGGATGCTGGTGAGTCGGGAGGAGGACACCGGTGGCTCAGCCCTGCTGACGAGCCCTGGACCTCATCAGGCTCTCTTCCGTGGAGGTTCGCCACTCCGGATGCAGCATCATCCTCGTGGGTCCGCTTCCTAGAACCAACGGAGTCGTGCCTGGCCAGCAAGACCAAGGACCTTATAGCGCAGTCTGGTCCTGGCCAGTAAGAATCTTGTTCACCCGTCCCCACGCCTGCCTGTCCCCTGCAGACGCCTGACCAGACGCTTCCGCACGCAGCCTGCCGTTCTCCAGCTGGGAGACACACACCCAACCTGGGCAGGAGGCCGTTGGGGGGATTCCCAGCTATATCCGGTCACTGGGAACGTGTCAGAGTCTCAGAATCTGGGGAGGTTTGAAGAGTCCCCAGTGCACCCCGTGTGCATCAGAGTCTCAGGCACAGCGGGCAGCCGGGAACAGCATTTGTGGGCATTTCCCGGCTGATGCTCACAGAGGAGTCTGTGAACACAGCCCAGCGGGGCGCTCAGCGGTCAGTGGGCAGCACCCCCCAAATGGCTCAGACCAGTTGTTGTGACGTCATTGTTAAAGACTCTAGGGAGGAAGAACTATGATCTTGCTCCATGAGTACTTTTGTGGGAACAAATAAGTCGAGGGAATTTAGAATTCCTGGAGCGGCAGGCATCCGAGGGAGATTCACAGCACCGCGCTCTGGGCGCTCTCAGACACGGACCGGGCCGTAGGGAGTTTGGGGTCAGGGAAGCCGGGGAACCTTTCGAGCGCGGGGACAGCCGGGGCCGTAGATCCCGGCTGGATGGCCACCGTCTCTCTGTGGTGGGCGGGAGGTCGGGCGTGGCTCCGTGATGGCAGGTGACCCTGCTCTCTGTGAGCTCTCGGGGCGTGTGCTGCGGGATGGTCTAGTCCCGCCTCGGGCTGTCCTCACTCGCTGCACGCGGTCTGCCAGCGGCGTGCGCGGAGTGAGCCGCCTGCCCAGTGTGCGTGTGTGTGAGGCTGAGTGCGGCGTCGCAGCTCACGTGGGCGTGCAGAGCGGGGAGGCTGAGAGCCCGTAAGCGATCATGATGGGCAGCAGGCAGGGGCTGTGCGGGGTGGTGTGCGGGACTTGGGAGGTCGTGGCTCCCACCCCAGGGCTCCTGCTGGGGGTGGACCTCCGTCTGTGGGCCTTTGGGGCTGCGTTCCCGGGGCTCCGGGTGGGAGCCTGGAGCCAGGCTTACAGCAGGGACGTGCGGTTTGTCCAGGCTGACTTGGAGGACGCAGACGCACTGACCTCTGGGAGCAGATGGGCCAACAGCCCTGCGCTTCCTGCGGGGGCAGAGGTCCCAGTCCCCCCCCCCCCCCCATGTGCCATCCTTCCAAAGCAAAGTCCTGTACTGTGGTAGGCTGGACACGCAGAGCCCCCCTCGGTGGCAGCGGCTTCTCTCTAAAGCGGGAGTCATTCCTGAGTGTCCAAGCCCTCCTGGGCCTGCGAGAAACGCCCCGGGTTCTCCGGGAGGCCCTCCGCGCAGAGGGCAGTGGGTGTTCTGTCCTTACTGGGCGCACAAGGGGAGTGATTGAGGGTCCTGGAGGACACTCGCCGACAGCCCCTCCTGGGGGTCCCCAAGAGGAGGCGCCGGGACGCCAGGCCAAGTAACCCAGGAGCAGCAGCCCGTGCTGCCCGCTGTACCCGCGGAAAGGAGGAGGAAATGCTTTGTTTGCTTTCCCCGAGCAGCACCTGCTGCTGCTTGAAAGCACCACGAAGTAGGAGCCATCTGTGTCGGGAAGCGAGCCCCAGGGTGCACGTGAGGAAGTGTTTGCGCACTTTCTAAACCACTGGCTGTGCGCGCTGGAATTGGGAGCCGGGAGGCTGCTGTGGGGGCCGGGTGTGCAGAGGCGCGGGCCCGATGAGCCGGAGCGGTCCCCTGGAGATGCGGCGGGCACAGCCATCCCCACTCAGCCTTCTGGTCCTCAGGAGGAAGCCAGCAAATGAGGTAAATTAGAGCCGGCCCCAAACGTTCTGCCAGACCTTTCCTCCCAGAGCGGAGGCCTCCTGGGCCCGGTCTTCGTGGTGCCAAATCTTCCGAGAGGAAATGGAGAGACCGTTCTAAGCAGCTGTCTAATGGACCACATTTCACAATTTCATATGGGATGTTGGTTCTTGTAGACTCAGCTTGATGAACACGCCAAGAAAAATGAATCTGTTCCACGTTGTTTCTCCTTCCTTCTCTGAGACTACGTGACAGTGAAGCCGTGCCCGCGTGGCCCTTGATGGTGGACGCACCTGCTGTCACCTGCCAGGCCACCCCAGCTCTCTGTCTGTCCTGGGGCAGCTCCCTGAAAGCCCCTGGTAGCTCGTGGGTGCCCTTCCTGTGACTCTCGATTCAATCTGACTCTGCCCCTTCCCTTCCGTAGGGTGTGGCTTTGGACTGAGTGTGTCCCTCAAAAACTCCTGTGTTGAAACCCGAATTCCCCAAGCGGATGGTGTCCCCCATGACGGGATTCGTCCCCTTTTGAAAGAGCCCCAGGGAGCCCCCTTGTCCCTTCCCCCGGTGAGGACAAGATGCCTTCCAAGACCCAGGATGAGGCTGTCACCAGACAGCAGACCTGCCAGCCTCTGGATCATGGATGTGCAGCCCCAGACTGTGGGGAGGCCCTTCCCGCTGTCTGTATCCCCAGCAGCCGCAGAGGAAGCCAGGGAGAAAAACGTTACTTGGGAGAGGGGAGCCGTGGTCTTAGAGCAGACGTGGCAGGAGGGAGAAGGGGTATTTCTGGGCCAGGCCGCCACCCGCGTGAGAAAAATAGATCACGCTAAGTACCTGTAGGTTTCTAAAGGGCTCTTTTCCCTGCCTCTTCCTTATCTCATCACAGCCGCGAGCAGCAGGCTTCACAGTGCTTTTCTTTCCTTCCACCGGTAATTAGAGCACGAGTGCGGCCTTCCATGGGGGGAAATCGGAGGCCAAAAATGAACCTTCCCTATGTGTGTCCCGCTGCGGTGGGTTTCCTGGATGAGTCAGCATCTCCCTCGTATTCGTGCTGTCTCGCTGCCTCCTGTTTGCCTGTGCTGCTTCTGGGGCAGGCGTGTGTATGCGTGTCTGTGCACGTGTGTGCGCATGCGTGGGGTGCACACGTGCGCATGGTACGTGTTGTAGCACGCATGCTTCTGGGGGTCTGTGCGCGCGCATGTGCGTGCGTGTGTGTGTGGTGCTCACGGCGCACGGTATGCGATGTCTGCGCACACTGTACCAGGGGTAGTTTCCCGGCACTCTGGAGCAGCCGAGCGCTTCTTCCTGGAGATGCCGATGTCACTGGACCTGTATGTCCGGCGGATGCTGTCATTCGCACCGGCTCTGATCCAACCCCCGGGAGGGCGGGTCCTGCCCCGCGCTCCACACGGGAGGTGGTCACTCTGGGGCAACGCCTGCCCCTGGCTTTATTGTACATAAATAACCAAGCTCAGCGTTATTCTGCAAAGCTGCAAACAAAGCTGCAAAAAAATAATTTGCTCGTGCTCCATGTAACTCCCGTCGCCTTGTCCTGTCCTCTCTTCCGCAGACTGGGGCGCAGGCTGCTGACCCACTGAAATGAAGGGGAGCGACCCTGCTCTCCGTGATTCACATTACAGCTTCAGGGGGGCCCTCCCGACCACCACAGAGGCCGCCAGGCCCCGAGGGTGAGCGCGGTCAGCACACATGGCCTGGCACGGGGCCTGGCAGAGGAGGGGGCTGTGCCTTACGGTCCGCGGTGATCTCGTAGGGCGAATGGAGCCTGGCGTCTCCGCAGGGGGACGTGCTCACGTAGAGATGGAACAGCACGTTGTCCCGTAGCCGGTAGCCGCCGTCCTTGGACCGCTCGAATATCGAGTGCTCCGAGTCCTCCCGTCGCTTGCTAGGGTCAGAGAGAGGGTCCTGGTCACCTCGTACGAACCAACCAGAGAGGCGCCCACTGGGCCGACACCTTTGCCTGGTTTTGTGTCTTGTTTCCCCATTTTCCCCTTGTTGCCCCCCCGCATGGTGCTTTCTCCCCGCAGGACTGCGTCTGGAGGAGGGGCCGGTGACACAGGCAAGGAGACCCGGCCGGCCCCCGGCACCCTGGAACGTTGCGTCTCAGGCCGCCCTGTACGGAGCCGGCCCCTCGGTGATGCTCACCACCTCTCCGCGTTATAAACCTCCTCCTGGGGCTCGCAGCTCGGGGTACCAAGGAGTCAGCGCAGCTGCTTTGCAAAGTGGAGAGGGCTTGGCCTCCATCCCCTGGAGGGATCCCCTTTCCTTCCGCACTGCCGTGCCCCAGGGCGGTGCCCCTGTCTCCCCAGCCCGTGATGGCCATAGGCCTCTGCCCTCAGAAGCCCCAGCCCCAGGACAGGAGGCTGTGTCTACCGAGCTCTGGCGTTCTGCTGCTCGTGCCGTCCCCCGTTCTGCCCCGTTGGTGATGGAACAGGTCGGCTGGGTCCTGAGATCCCACAGCAGCCGAGCGACGTCCCACCCAGGAAACCCCGAGGCGTGCCATGAGCCTGTCTGCTCCCGCCTCTGCTCCCGGGCTCCAAGGCCAGTGGTTATTGTTGGCGACCCGGTGCCGTGAGTTGGGTGTTTAGGAGGGGAAACCCTTGCCCGTGTTTGGGAGGCCTGTCCCCAGCACCCTCGGCAGGCCCGGAGCTGACCTCCCTGCTCCTGAGCAGTTTCCTTGGCGGGACGGCATCCTGAGCCGCCTCAAGAGAGCCAGGCTCCAGCGCCCCTGCCTGAATTTGCAGTGCCCTGTCGTCCCAGGAAACTCCGCTCTGCAGCGACCTGGCCGGAGGCTGCGTGTGTGCCCCCAAATTCAGATGTGGAAGGATGCGTGAGGAGGCAGGGCCTCCGGGAGATGGTGAGGTGGCCCCCATGAGGGATTGGCGTCCTTATGACAGACCCCAGGAGCTTCCCCTGTCCCTTCCCCACGTGAGGACCCGGGAGACGCCGCCAGGATGGGGCGTGTTCCTACGTGTGGGCACGTGTGTGGGGGTGGCCCGCACTCTGAGGATGCCACGGTCGGGGCCGGGAGGGGCTGCGGGTCCCGGCGTCCGCACGCTGCCGCCCAGGCTGCCCTTACCTCAGGTGCAGCTCCAGCTGCGCGTAGAGGAAATGCAGCAGCGCTCTGCGGGCCACGATCTCCGCGTGGCAGTCGTTCACCACGAGCCCCCGGTCGTTGATGTGCTCCCCGCTGATGCACTTGGTCCCCGAGGACAGCACGATGACCTGCGCCTGCCTCACGTCCAGGCCTGGGGGAGAGACGGGGCGTCAGACCACCTGTGTGGACGTGAGTCTGCGCTCCCCCCTTCTGGCCCCGGAGACCCCAGCCCGCGGCGGACGCCCTCCTGCCCCGGGAGCCTCGACGGTCACCAGTGCCCATGGTGAGAGGTGCGGTCCACCCCCAGACACGGCAGCAGGAGCAGCAGGGCGCCCACCGGGCGGGGAGGAGACCTGGCGGGCTGCTGGATGTCAGGCTGCGGTTCTGAAAGTGGGGAGCAGAGCCCTGCGCCTGGCCGTGCTGTGACACCCAGACGAACCCTGGAAATCCCGCCACCACCTCCCCTCGTCCCGTGGGATGAGAGTCGCATCTTAGAATAATTTGCCCGTGGAAGCATGTTGTGTGCAGGATGGGGATTCCTGTGAGGACACGCCCCGGGCCGGCCCCACACCCGTGCACATTTGCCCCGGAGGTGCTGCTCAGGACTTAAGACACCTGGGATCACGAGTAGGCGCAGAGCCCTCGTCTGGGTCCTCTGAGCAGGCCTGTCTCTATGTCCCCTAGCACGGGGCCCTTTACCCGTTTGCCCCGAAGCTGGAGCACATTCCCAGCTCAGGCAAGGTCAAGGCCCAGGGCCTGCAGGACGTGTAGGTGCCTGGGTCCCAGGCTCAGCAGTCTGGACCTTGAGGCCGGGAGGCCCCGAAGGCAAGCGGGCCAGGCAGCAGGACCACCCTCCCTCACCTGCCCCAGAGCGCACGGCCCCAGGTGTGTCCCTTGGCAGAAGTGCGTTTCAGGGCCCGGGGTAGGGGTGTCTGGTCGGACTGCCCTTTCCCCAGGCGCAGCCCAGAGGTGGGAGCCCCCCGGCTCTGGCCTCGATTCCACCACTGCATTTCAGGAGCAATGTCTGTGCTGCAGACTCTGTTTCCCGAAACTTTAGGCCCATGTGTGAGCATGCACGTCGCAGACAGCCGTGAAAATGGGTGCGTGTCCTGATGCAGCACCACGAGGCTTCCCATTTTCCCTGAAGAGCGACAGCACAGCCAGGAGCCACGTACTAGGTGACTGTGCTCCGTCCCACCCCGCATGGCTCCTCCCGCCTCTCCCGCCAGTGTCCGGGCAGCTGTGTCCCAGGCCCCGTCAGCCCTGGGACAGAAGTTTTCACGGGTCTGAGGGGAGAACTAGGAAGACAGGCTTCTGTTTGCGTATGGCCCTCCCCAGTGACCCGGGAAGAGAGACTCACTGGGCGCCTGAGTCATTGTGATCTTTTAATGCTCTTTGTGTGTGGAAGACCAGAGAGTTTCGAGGTCAGACTAATGGGGTGGTTTTCTGACTCTGCGCCCAGGTTCCTAGCCATTGACAGGGGTGCCTGGACGTGCCCCTCCCCCCTCTGCCAGCCTCCAAGTTCCCGTTTCCCACCGCGGACCCGGTGGGATCCACCAGGAGCTGGTGGGTCCTTCACACAGTGGAGCCCGATTTACGTGTCGCAGGACAGGGCTCATTCTGACCGCGGTGCAGGGAGTGTTGTCAACCAAACATTCTCTGCGAGAAAGGAAGACAGGCGAAAACCTAGAAGCCTTCGGAACGAGCCCCGGACTCATGACTTTGACGCACCGTGTGTTCGTGGTCACCCCGGAGGACCACACTCAGTCTGTTCTTTGTCCCGCGGAGGGGAAGGCGACATCAGCTGCCTCGCAGCGGGAGCCTGAGCCTGGAGGCAAGGACCGCCGCGCGGGATTCTGGTCCCGGCTCTCGCCCGCCGCCCTGCTCTTCCGGGCCCCCTTGTGCAGTGAACCCTCAGAGCAAGCCCGAGGGAAGTTAGTGACCTGCGGCCCGAACACCGTGTGCGTAAGGTCTCGTGCCCTGCTCTGTGCTCCTCGGGTTCCAGCTTGATGGGAGCAGGGCGTGGGGGTGCCGGGAGGTGCCCTTCGTGGGCGTGGTCTTGCAGGTCGCCGTCTTCAGATGCTGGTGCGTGTGCACGGTAACCTAGCAGCGGGGACTGCCCAGGATTGTCGGCATTTCCCCTGGGGGCTGGTCTGACGCTCCTGTCTCGGTTCTGCAGAAATCGCCACTGTAGAAACAGAAACTGCCGCCCCTTCACCCTTCATGAAGCCTCGTCTCCTCCGGGCTCTGCCGGTCCCAGCAAGGTCGCGTGGCCCAGGAGCTGCATTCCTTGCTTACTCGCGTTTTGTGCGTCTCACCTCCTGCGTACCAGCCCCGTGCATGTGACTCATCACGTCCTTCAGGAATTCAGCGTGAGTTTGGGGAGAGGACTCGGACAGAAATGTGTGCAAACCAGGGTATTGTGTGATACATACCACGTAAGTCTGCACACAGTGTCACTGGGACAAGTGTGGGGAGGGAACTGTGTGCATGGCTCCCTACAAGCTGGCCGGAACCGGGGTTCCTGGGTTCACCGAGTTCTCGCAGGCGACGGGGAGATGAGGGAAGAAGTCAGGCACAGAGGAGGTGGCGTGAGTCTTGCCTCGGGCTGATCTGGTAGAACATTCTGGACTATGCGGTGCCACCGTCGCGCGGGCTTGGGGGCAGGTGCTGAGCTGCTGCCCCCAGCAGGGCTGTGGCACCAGCTGCAGTGGCCTTCGTGAGATGCGACCCAGTGTGGGACTCGGTTATGGGGTCTCGTGACGTGGCTGAAGGACAACACGAGCAACGGTGACAGGAAACACGGCCCTACGGGTGTCTACGCAATGAACAGAAGGTGTGATCAGAGACCTCCTCCTGCAGAGCCCCAGGCCTGGTTAGTTTTGTGGGAGAACTGACGTAGCAGCTGATTTTAAGGCTGTTTACGGAGTGTTCTGGAGTGCACGAGGACAGGGAAGCCCGAGTTCCTCTGTCACGAAATGCCTGTTACGGATCTGTCCCCGACTGGGACTGCCCGGAAGGAAAGCAGGGAGCCTCAGTCACGGACATCAAAAATTCTAAATCAAATACTAACCACTAAGCTTTACTACGAGGGGGGTTTATTGTGCAAATGCAAAAATGGGTTCAGTTCAGTTAAAATGCAGTAGAAAAATACGATTATAATTACAGACACTGAGAAGGCATCGGAGAAAACCCGACTACTTTTGATATACACACACGTATAGGAGAGGGTGTGCACACAGACAGGTGTACACACACCCTGCCCCCGCGCACGCGTGTTGGGAGGTGCCGAGGGAGGGCTGCTGTGCTGGGGAACACGCAGGAGCCCCCTCAGTGGCTCCATCACTCAGCACTCGCCGAGGCTGTTGGCCTGCGCAGCGGGGAAGGGACTTGGAGGTGGGGTCGTCGGGACGGGGAGGGACAGCGTGGCGGGAGAGCGCACTGTGATCGGGTACGTGGGAATCCCTGGAGAATCCCGTCTGCATAGTGCGGGAGATGCCAGAGGGGCCGGAAGGCAGTAGGTGCGGGTCAGCACACAGAAGTCGGCAGCGCTCGTGTGCACCCACGGCAGCGGCTGAGAACTCTGAAGGACAAACGGCTCCGTTTGCTGCCGCAAACAAGACGACAGGAATGAGTTTAACAAGAAACGATCAAGACGGAAACTGAACAAAACATCGACTCCCCCCGAAAGACAGCAATGGAATTGGAACGCACGGATGTGGCACCTTCTCGGGCGGGAAGATACGCGTCCGGAACCTTCCCTACGGTGATTGAGACGGTTCATGTGACCCCCGTAGGAAGAGCACGAGGGCTTGTTTTTGACGAAGAAAACCTGGTGGAAAAGTACATGTTGTTCCGTTCTTTATTTTTGAACCACGCAAGCTGAGTTCAGTCGGCAACCCAGGAAGTTCTGGGGGGAGACCAGGAGCAGGACGCAGAGCCCAGGAGACGTCAGCTGGTTACAAGGGCTCGAGGGCAAATGGCCCTGGTTCTGACGCAGGCAGTCCCAGCAGGGGACGAAGCACAGAGTCCAGAAACCGCCCCACGGTGGGCCCCCACGTGGACCATGTCTACTCGGCGATGGATCCTCCTTCCCTGTCCGTGTGAGGGAGGGTGTTGAGTGTGAAAAAGGCCGCCTTCATGCTCCATGGGGTCAGGAGTGAAATACACCGGCGTTTCATGGTTTAGACCTGACTCTTGCAACCCGAGACTGGACGTCCCTGTGCCTCCTGCTCCTCGCTGTGCGGGACGCCAGCCCCCGCGAGTGTCAGTGGGTCTGAACCTCCCCCTCTCCAGGAGGCTCTGCGGCTCGCAGCACCCTCTGGGACCAGCCCTCTGAGGTCCAGGTGACGGCTGCTATCTCCCATCCCCGCGTGAGGCTCTGCCTGTGACCCTTCCCCACCTTCCCCGTGCCCTCCTGAACGTAAATGGAAAGACCCACTTTTATTTTTGTGATCTAAGGCATTGCCAGTCACTCAGGAGAAACCGGGAAAACAGGGTCTGGGGCTCTGTGTGCGTCTCCACAGTCCCCTGCGCAGGCGGGCCCAGCCAGGCCCCTCGTGCCCTCAGAGGAGACGCCCTGGCTGTGGTTCGGCTGTCGCGACTCCTCAGGACCGCCGCACCTGCTGCGGGGCCACGGCCAGCTCCTGACTCCGGCGGCACGTGGCGCAGACAGCGCAGGAGCGGACTTCACCCCGTGTGGTCCTTTAGGTTCAGAGCAAAAAGCTCTAAAACACAGCAGAATGCGTGTCCCATGTCATTACTTGGGACTTTCAGATCTCCCTGTGAGACAGGCGAGCCCACTTTGTCCACAGCGTCTGCCGGCCTGAACGGAGCTCTTCTGGGCTGATGCACCAAGTTCGACTTGGGAGGCTGTTTTCTTCCCCGTCCCGTCTTCAAGAGATGTGCGTTTTTGCTGAGCAGCCGTAAACCCCAGGTGTTTGTGGAGTGCGGAGAGCAGCCCCTCCGCTTAAATCAGAAAGAAGTTTGTCAAAGCCACAGCTTCACAGGCCAGCGGACGGGCTGGAACAGACACGCTGGGAGGTCTTCCTTCCGGTCGTTTACTGAATAAGCTTCGAAGTAAATAATTTTGCCGGCAAAGATCATATATCTCGGCACCACGCCCTGTGCTCGCGTGCAGGGACCCTGGCCGGGGGTTGTGGGGTCCACAGCCCACCTCTTGGCTCTGCCCGCCTTCCGGCGACTCAAGGAGAGGCACCTAGCCCCTTGGTCTCCTTGTCTGATTTCTTAAAAACTGTAATTAAGATTCCTGCCTCTCCCACTTCGCAGGGTTGTAGCAATTAACTTGATTAGTGTATGCAGCATTGCTATCCGCATTATGAATTTGCATATCAAATGAGAATCATCATTATTAGCTCCTTCAGAGTCACTCTTCCATGGAAACGTCAGGCTTTCTCAACAAAGGAGAAGACAGAGCCGTCACTTGACAGCTCGGGTAAACGACGTCCAGTTTCTGGTTGAGGAGGGCGGAGTGAGCGGTACAGGCTCCTCCTCCCCGGGGATCCACAGACCAGAGGGCTCCAGGGAACGTCAGGGACCGGTGGGATCCCGGCCCCGTGTGGAGGAGCCGTCACGAGGGACCAACTGCGTGCAGGGTGGGCTCGGGGAAAGCGGGCGCTGAGCCAGCAGGACCGTCGGCGGGCTCCCCAGGGGACTTTTAATTAAGGGCCGTTGGCTGGTCCCCAACCCACCTGGGTCAAGGAGGTTGGCTTGGAGGAGCCCCTCCTCCCACTGGGGGCAGAGAGGCAGTGTCGGGGGAAACCACAGCCGCACTAGAGAGCAGAGCTGGGGTTTTTCTCACGGATGTGCACATTCAGTGTGGAAGCCACACGCAGGCTGAGAGAGAGACCGACTACGAAGAAACCACAGTCTGAGGGCAGAGGCTCGGGCGTCAGCTGGCGAGGCCCCCAGGGAGCTGTGAGGCGCGTCCCCTCTGTAAAACAAGAGGGAGGAGGCGGCGGAGAAGACAGGGGTCTCGAGTGACACGGATGGCAGAAATTCAGAAGCAGCGGCGTTCCAAGACCTCTCAGAAGTTCCCGAAGTGCCCAAGGACACGGAGGAAACGGGGGGGGGGGGTGGCACCAGGAAAGGGAAGAGACTGAGGTCCATTCGGAGTGCTGAAAATTGGACAAAATGTGTGTAATTATCAAAGAAATGATATGAGAAGACATACAGAAATAAATAGCTTCAATGAATCAGAGCAGGTGCGTAGCTCACACCTACACACACGCTTACAAACTTATAAAACACTCAGGTTACAAAAAGCGCCTTTCCCCTCCGCAGGTAGGCAGGGGCGATCCGGCCCAGACGCCAGCCTGACGTCGCTGGTTAGAAACATGAGCCAAGAGATAGTAGGAAAATCCTCTCCAGAGGCTCAAGGAAGATAGCGCGGAGTTCTCCCCAGGCAGAGCTCTAGTGGCTGGAGAGCGCCGTCGGCCCGCGGCCCGAGAACAAGAACGCCCCGTTTCTAGCCCGCATGTTTGGAGGTGTTTCTTGAAGCTGCACCTGTCAGGCTGGAAGACGGGAGGAGAAAGAGGGGAGGCTGGTGCTGGGGTGCGGTTGGGGCCCGGAGAAGGGCGTGGGCTTGTCTGCGGACACGGGGACCCATCGCTCAGCCCATGTGCCAAAGGCGCTTCCTTCTGTTCCGTGTAAGAAAGGAAAATGGAGCCTCTGGAAGGCGCACGTGAGACTCCGAAGCTCACTGTGGAACAGCAGTGCCTTCAGCCAACCCTAACTGTGCCACGGCTGTGAGCCGGTGGTGGCCTCGTGCTCTCAGGACGCGGTGTGGGGACGGCACAGGAGCCCCGCTCGCCTGCGCTCGGCAGGGGCCCCACCGCGTCCTGACTGCGCAAGGCCGTGTCACAGTTTCCAGCCTTTAGACTCAGGACAAAGGACGGAAGACGGGACTGTGGTGCAGAACGGGCTGCAGGTGCGGGCTGCGGCAGGGGGACGAGGGGCTCGCCGGGCAGGTCCGGGTGCAGTGGTTGTCTCTGCTTGAGAGCGCTAAGAAGAAGAGCGTAAGTGTATTACCTAAAACGATGGGCGTTACTAACACGGCAACGAAAACTCAAAACGCATCCCATTTCGCCAGTGCAGCCAATATCCGGAATTGCAACAGTGGAACTACAGAAGTGCTCGGGCTCATGAAGACCCCGAAAAAGTAATTAGTGGCAGCTTCCCTGCCGAGCTGACGAGAGCACTGGGTCCCTTCCTGAGCTCCCTTCTGCGGAATTTTTACCAGCTCCTGCGTATTTGGGAGAGCGGTAAGAACTCCGCCCTTCGTAAGCCCGTGTCCTTGCTCTCAGGGTTCCCCCAACGGCTCCTAGGGGGAAAGCAGCTGTAGGCACCAGGTGATGCGGACGCACTGGCGTCGCACCTGGCAACGGGAGGCGTCGGGCTCAGGGTTTCCTTCAGGATCCTGGCGCTTTTGTAACCTCGTAGCCGAGATGGGCACGAGGGGGAGCACCCTGCCCTCGGACCGTCCTGCGCGTTTGCTCAAGTACGTGACCTAGAAGTCAGGTCAGCGTCGCGTCGACTTGGGTAAACGGTTCCTACAAACTGTTCTGCCAGGAATTCTGCTCACAGCTTCCTCATCTTCTGTTAATCAGTGTGTTTGTAAACCGTCTCTTTCCAGCCACTTTCAGCAACGTGTCCTCCGTGTTTACAGTCACTAGTCAGTGCGGTGTCCCTCCGACCGCTGCACCGACTACAACACGCTCCGCTCACGCGGGTACATCGCCGGCACCAAACCCAGTGTATTTGCCGTCCGCTTTCCCGTGAGTCTTTGTTAGATGTTACTGTTTTCCAAGGCACGTCTGAGAGTAGCTTTCAAGACTCCCCAGAATCGAGTTTTCCAGAAAAGAAGGAAGATACCGGACCATTAGCTACAGAGCTGGGAAATGCTGGGGAAACGACTTAGCAGATCTAAGAGGTCGGGGGTAGGGAACAGAGCCAGCAAAGGAGAAGCATAGAAGCATGGGTCCCTCCCTCTTGCCCTCTCCTACCGACTCCCTTCCTTCCCTCCGAGTCGCCAAGAGGCTGACCGAAGGTCGCAGGCGGGTGCAGCTGGGATTCAAACCCAGGAAGCTGGTCTTGGCCAGCCCCATGTCTCGCCGGTTCCTGGACTCAGTCCTGACGTGGGGGCTGGGCTGGTGCACTGCCCGGCACGTTCATGCCTCCGGTCAGCGGCTCGGGCTGCTGGAGAAGGCAGTGCCGGTCCAGCGGGAATGATCTTGACTGAGGTGAACTCCTGGTCCTCAGTCTAGAACGTTCCACCTTCTGCACGGCGGCGGGTGTCTGAATGGACGGAAGGGCAGAGCGCACGCCCGGGTGCAGCGTGGTCGCCGACGAAGCAGAGCTGCCTCTGCCTTAGCTCGTCACCGTCATCGTCGAGTTGTCGCTACCGCTCAGCGTTTCTCACGTCTTCTCTGCTCACGCAATTCCGGCAGGGGAGGCGTCGTCCTTCCGTTTCACTAAGATGCGCCCCCTCACCCCCCCGCCAGCCTAAGACAACTGGTCAGTGGCTCGGCCTGACCTCGGGTTCCAGCCGTGCCAACAGCAGCAGCACACGGTTCTGGACCGCGAGGCGGGGAGCTCGACAGGAAAGACACTGGTCGTCCTTCTGTGGCCCTTCTTCGTGGGAGTCGAGGCGCATGCGCAGAGCCGGTCTGAGCCCGTGGCAGCGGTGTTTTGCTGATCAGCCACGATCGTCACAGCTCTCTGGCCCTACTACTGGATTTCTCTTTCACGGCTTCGTGTGGAAGGGAGACCCGCCTGTTGCCCACGGTCGGGCAGACACTAAATCTCCCGTCCTTGCGGATGGGATCCCACAGGGAAAACAAGAGGCATTACCTGTGGTCATGACGATTCCTGCCAGGGCTTTGTGGCGGGCGTGCACGGACGCCAGGCCCACAGTCAGCTCGTGGAACTTCTGCGTGACCAGCTGGGACACGGAGTCTGCGAATTCCTGAAAGACACAAGCACCAGGCCTCGTTGACGGCTGAGCCGGCGGCGTCCTGGCCTCCCTCCTCCTCCAAGCCATGTCCCCACGTGTGGCATCCGGAGGCCACCGTGTGCGCTGTTCCAAGACCCCACGGCCCCATGGGGACTCGTGCAGGCCTTGGTTGCCCGTGCCTGGCCCCTTGCCTGGGCAGAGTCTGCGGGAGGCCACAGCGCTCTCGCCCTCCCCGTCTTGCAGAGGAGCCCGCCCGCGGCTCTCCTTCGGGGACACTCATGAGATAGAACCCTGAGCAGCCTGAGGGCTCACACCCCGGACCCTTGGCTTCCTGTCTTCTCAGCGTGGGAGAACCCAGGTCCAGGTACCCCCTGGTCTTGGGTACACCCGGCCGAGCTGCTCCCCGCCTCACCCCACAGACCCCCCTCGCTTTCTGCACGCGTACAGGCACAGATGTGCTCTCCTGAGGTGCCGGCACCGTGCACACGTGCGTGCAGCCAGAGATAGTGCACACGCACACGTGTGTGCACACAGAGACGCAGGCACACTCATGCTCACACGTGTGCACACACCCAGATGCAGGCACACCACACACGTGCACTACACACGACACACGTGTGCACACACGCGGCCTGCGTTGATGGGCTCCCACTTGTTGAATCTTCCCGCATGCCCTGTGTCCTTTTACAGCAGCTCCTCCGCAATGACAAGGGCGGCCTGGCCCAAGTACGTGGCTTTCGTGTCATCTTCCTCCCTCCCACCCGGCCCCGTGGCAGACCGTCGCCGTCTGCGGGAGGAGGCGGGCCGGGTGGCAGCGTCCCTCACGGGCTTTGGAGACAGATCTGCGGTGAGTCGCGTGGGCCCGTTTTCCTGATTTATAAGGTAATCCGCTGAATTTCCATCGGATGGTGCTCTCGTGAGGATGAAGTGCGTTCGTGCCCCTTCCGTGCTCGGCCCGCTGCCCCGTGCTCCGTCGGGCTCAGTCCGGGTGCCGGCTCTCTCCTCCTCATCACCGCCGTCACCGATCGTCCTTCCCTGGGTGCCGCAGACACGAGCTGCGTCTTCCTGTGGTTGCGCACGGGGCACGGGGTTCACTTCCGGGGTGGAATGGAGCTGCGCCTTTCCTGCCAGGGGCCCCGAGATTGAGCTCCAGATCAGAGCAGGTCTCAGTAAGGACGCGGATTTTGTTTCTAGGAGAACCTGTTCGTATGGAAACAGGCCTGCATCCTGGGGCCTAGAAACCTGCATGAGAACAACACAGGTGTTGGCTCCAGGCTCCCCGGTGCGCAGGGACCGTGCTGCGCCAGCGGCTCCCGAGGCCCGAAGTCTGGGAGCCGTATGGACGTGATGATTCAGGCCTCGCAGGTGGCGAGGAGCCCTCTGCAAGACCTGCTGGGCAGGGGGTCTTCCCCAGCTCGGCCCCCGCAAGAACCCAGACTTCTGGGTGAGGGGCCTCCGCTGGGAGCTGTGCAGTCCGTCCTGGGGCTGGCTTGCAGCTGGAGGCCATCCTGTCCTTTGGGACCTGGGCACGGAGTCCAGAGAGCCGACGTATGTCCCGGGTACACTGTGTGTGTGTGTCCTGGGCAGCTGGAACCAGTGACCACAAGCCAGGTGGCTCAGAGACACAGACTCTGCCCCTCCTGGCTCTGGAGACAGCAGCTTGAGATCAAGGTGTCCAGGGCCGCTCTCCCTCCTGCTGCTCCAGGGATGGTCCTTCCTGCCGCCTCCAGCTTGTGGGGTCCTCCCGTCTGTGCCCCGTCTGTGTCTGTCTGTCTGTCTCTGCATCTTACAAGGATGCCTCTCGCTGGATTCAAGGCCACCCGTTCTCAGATCCTCATGTCGCAGCCACACGGCCTCTGGGGCAGGACACGGGGCTGCCTTTTTGGGGCCATGTGCAGACCACTTCCTCTTCCTCTTCCACACCGTGCCGTGACCCGGAGCGTGACAGTTTTCATGGAAGTGTGAATTTGGGTAATTCCCGTACGTCGTGGATGACCCGACTTCTTCATTTGTGTGGGAAGATTAACTGCGTAATCAGGCTTTGCCAGGCGCCCGGACCATGACCTGAGCAGTCCTCAGTCCCCGTCCCTCAGACAGCAGCGGGTGTGGATACGGGGCTGGTAGTGTTCCTGGTGCCCTTGGCCCCCCACCACCAAGGGCAGGTTTTATCAAGTCCCACCTTCAGATGGATGCTGGTGGGCAGGGGTGCTCTGAGCTCGGACCACAGACGCGCAAGCAGGGAGCAAGCTGGTGGGAACAGGGGTCCCAGGGTCTGGGGGCTCTACGGCACCTCAGTGAGCACGGCTTTCGGAGCAGCAGCCCAACTCCGGTGGTGTTTGTCTTTCTCCGACGTATCTCACTCAGCATCGTACTCTGGCTGCATCCGTGTCACTGCAGGTGGCGCGATCCCATTCTTTTTGACGGCTGCATAGTACTCCACGCACGTACACACCACCTCGTCTTTACCTGCCACCTGTTGACCGGCAGCTTGGCTCTCTCCATGCTTTGGCTGTTGTGGACTTTGCTGCTATAAACCCGGCTGCATATCTTTTGAGTTAAGGTTCTCATCTTCATTGAGTTTACTGGGTCACAGGGTAGCTCTATTTTTAACTTTCTGAGGACCCTCCACACCACTCAGAGCGGCTGCACCAGCCTGCATTCCCCCCAGCAGTGCATGAGGTTCCCCTTTCTCCGCATCCTCGCCAACATGTTTCCTGCTTTCTTAATTTTGGCCATTCTGGCTGCTGTGAGGTGGGATCTCTTCGTGGTTTTGATTTGTGTTTCCCCGATGCCGAGTGATGTTGAGCATCCTGCATGGGTCTGTTGGCCATCTGGACGTCTTTGAAAAAATGTTCGTTCAGGTTCTCTGCCCATTTTGAATTGGATTCTTTGTTTTGTTTGGTTTTTTAGTTTTGTGCTGATTTGTAAAAGTTCTTTACATAGTTTGGATATCAGCCCCTTGTTGAACATGTCATTTGCAAATACCTCCTCCCATTCAGGAGGTTGCTTTGTCATTTTTTTTTTTTTAAAGATTTTATTTATTTATTGGACAGACAGAGATCACAAGTAGGCAGAGAGGCAGGCAGAGAGAGAGAGGGGGAAGCAGGCTCCCTGCCAAGCAGAGAGCCCAATGCGGGGCTCGATCCCAGGACCCTGAGATCATGACCTGAGCCGAAGGCAGAGGCTTTAACCCACGGAGCCACCCAGGCGCCCCCAGCCTTGTCATTTTGTTGACGGCTTCCTTCTCCAGTGCTTTTCAAGGTGCCGGGATCTGGTTCCTACGCCTGGTGCGCTCTGAACAGTTATCCCAATGTACCTTTGATTGTCGGTTTTCCCTCTCCATAAAGTGGTTTCGAATGTCCGGGAAGTGACGAGATTGTCAGCGCAGGAAGCATCTCGTTGCTCTGTGTGCCTGACCGGCCCTGGGAGGCTCCCGGAAGAGGACGTCCCCACCCGCTGGTGACACAGAAAAGCAACTTCGTTTGGAAACTAGAGGCCGCGGTTCTTCACGCAGAGGCGCAGAATGGAGGCCCTGTGTGCCCGCTTATCCCGCTGAGCCCCTACAAAGCTGCTGCTGACACGGTTTCAACAGGGGGACTCGGGGCACACACGTTCCTCTGGGAGACCCATGAGAGGGTGTCGTATGACCTGCATGGGTCTGGCTGTCGAAGGGCGTGGGGCGCCCCTTCTCTCTCTGGCTCTCTTCCTCCCCAACCCCTCCTCTCTTGTCCGGGGCATCCTGGCAGGAGACCCCCAGGGTGGAGCTCCGTGGAGGCTCCCGGGCCACCGAGCTGCCCACCCGGCCTCAGCCCTGTGGTTTCCCTGGCTGTGAGGTCACAGGTTCCAGCAGGAGCGTCGTTCTCCAGTGTGCAGAATGAGAGGAATTTACCATAAAAAGGCAAGTGTGTCCTGACAGATCAGAGAAGAGCCCAGGCCATACCGACTGCCAGGCGGCCTGGCCGACCCGCCGGGCCTCCCCGCCCCGGGCAAATGGGCCTCCGTTTCCTGTCTGGGAGAGTGGAAGGGACTCTGCTTGGGAAAAGGCCCGCGGAGCCTGCCCTGCCTGTAGCCGCACCCCCTGCCCCGCGGGCCCCCTGCCCTGGGGCTGTTTTGGGGGCTCGGAGCTTGATTCAGCGGCGCTCACGACCCCCGCTGTGCTTCCGCTTCCCCAGTTGTCTGCAAGGGGCCTTGGGCCTGATTACGTGGGGGGCTGGAGGCGAGACGGACGCCTGGACTTCACGGAGGGACGCCCACACTTACTGTCTAATTTAACACCAGCCGTTTTTGATGTTTTAATCACTTGGGATTTAATATATACAGTCGCCTCCGGTCACTGCAAACCCGACTAATCAGATGGAGACACAATTCCGTTTGCTTCCCCACCTGGCTCGGACTGTGTCGTCAAGGCAGCTGACGTGCTGTAGAACAGCTCAAGTCACTGATTATTTTCATAAACTCAAATTCCAGCGCGTGCCCCGGGCCACGGGGCGTTCGTGCAGCCCAGGACAGGCGGGGACACGTCATTTAACCCAACGAGTAGCTTTTCAGCGCACGGGTCAAGCTATTTTGTAACATGGCTTTCTAAAGTAATGTAAGACATTTTCCCCGGCAGCGGCGAGCTCACAGACCCCTCACTGTCTCTCCGAGAAGCCCGCGCCCTCGCTGTACCCAGGCCTGTGTGCCGGCCGGCCGGGAGCTGTGGGCTCACTGACCCAGCCCCCGCTCTGTCCACGGGAGCATCACAGACCGTGGCCAGTGGACCTCCTGCTCCCTCTCCACGAAGTCCAAGCTCCTATAGGGGCTTCCACGGCGAGCAGGATTCTCTTCCAGACCCCAGTGGCTCCTAGAAGCTGTGTCCTTTTTGGGTACATTCTGAAAAAGTGGTTTTCTTTCTCCTATGTACGTCATACACACACAGTGTGCGAGCAGACAAGGGGTCCGTGTTCTTATGGACTGGGGGAGTGGGAGCCACCCTGTGGACCAGGAGCTGTGACACGGCCTACGACGCGTGTCCTCTGTGGGGCAGGAGACAAGGTCCAATGGTCTGAGTTGCAAGACTGCCAGGGGGAGAGCAGAGGCCTCACTTCCAGATCCAGGAGCTCCTGCAGAGCCCCCGGAGCACGGCCCCATGTCCCCACTCCACACAGAGCCGCCGGAGCACGGCCCCGTGTCCCCACCTTGCGCGGAGCTCCCGGCGTACAGCCCCATGTTCCTGTACACGGAGCCCCTGGCACACGGTGGTCCCATCCCACGGTTGCAGAGGCAGAAGCTCAGAGAGATCGGGGGCCGGCCACCGTTGTGAAGCAAACAAGAAGCTGGGCGTGATGGATTTGTGTGTGTGTGTGA
Source organism: Meles meles (assembly GCF_922984935.1). Taxonomy (NCBI): domain Eukaryota; kingdom Metazoa; phylum Chordata; class Mammalia; order Carnivora; family Mustelidae; genus Meles; species Meles meles. Next base: position 149,312,751 of record NC_060072.1, on the reverse strand, counting down.
GTGTGAATAAGTGAGTGTGAACAAGTGAGCGTGAGAGTGTGAATAAGTGAGTGAGTGTGATTGTGAGCTTCTTCTTGTGCCGTTCGGCCTGCGCCGCCTGCGGCTGTTCTGGGGCTGGTTCCTGGAACCTCAGAAAACAACTGAAATCCGACCACACGCGGGAAATCCGACCACACGCGGGAAATCCGACCACACGCGGGAAGTCCTCCGAGATTCAAGCTGAGCACATGGGTGGTTGCTGGGGCAGCGCACCGAAGCCCTCTGTGGTCTGTGGTCATGGAGAGAGCCTGCAGCGCTCCGCCGGAATCTCAGGGTGAGCCTCCACCCTGCGGGAGCCAATGGGGATCCCAACAGACTCGCCCGACAAGGGCTCCCCCAGAGCAGGAGCTGTGACCCCTCTGCTCCGAGAGGCAGAGGCTGGCAGAATCTGGGGGCGACTCTGAGCTCCATGTGGGGCGTTCTGTGTGCGAAGATCAGAAGCTGGTGGGCCTTGCAGAGGGGGCAGGTGCGGAGAGATTTGGGGGCTCTGGAGCAGGTGAGCCTGGTGCCCCCCCGGCTCCCCCCCCACCCTGCACCGTCACTCCTCTTGCTTCATCCAGCCCCGAGTGAACATCCCACGCCTGAGATCCCCTGCCTCCCAGCTAGAGGCCCAGGGGAACTGGAGGCAGGAGCAGGTGCCCAGTCCCGGCACCATCGAGGGAGAAGGTATGGGAGGGGCGAGGGCTCTGCAGCGAACCCTCCATGGTCTGCCTAGGCCAGTGTTGGCTGGGAGGGGGAGGGAGGGATGGTCCTGCAGAAAACACCCCACGGTGGTCTGTCTAGTCCAGTCCTTGGGTGGGGTCACAGGGGTGTCCTGGTGGTGAGGAGACAACATAGGGCTGGGGTGTGGCCTTCCGGACACCCCCATCTCCTGCAGAGGACAGGTCAAGGGTCTGATGTGCTGGGGGTGTGCGGAGAGGCTGGCCCCGGGCACGAGTGAGAGGCCAGGTTTGTGGTAGGAAGCCCTGCACAGAGTGGCTTTAAAGACCCACTCCAAAAATCTGGGAACGATAAACCACAGCCATTCGCAAAATAAATTCTCCATTAAATGTGAAAAAGAGAGACACTCAGCTGCACTCATGAACAGCATTTTGGCAATTTGGAGAATGCCTGGGAGGGGGTGAATGTGTCCTTCAGGAGGCCTGCTCAGCCTCCGGGGGCGCAAGGCTGCGCCTCCGGGAAGCCTCACGAAGCCAGGCCAGGGGCTGCTCTGCTCTGAGGGCAGGGGCACGTGTGGGGGCTGGAGCGGAGGCGCAGGGCCCCGAGCCACTGCTGGGAGTGCCAGTGAGCCTGGATCCAAGCTGGGCCGTATCCCTGGAGCAGGCTGGGGGGGCGGGATATGGCTTCCGGCTGAATGCTAGTGATCAGCGGGTGCTTCTGGTCCCAAAGGCTAAGTGGGGGAGCGGCCGCGCATTCATGAGCTGTGCCTGTTGGACGTGCGGCTTCAGCTTCCGCCTGTGGCCGCGCCCTGCCCACTGGCCCCCATTACCATGGCAAACTGCCAGCATTATTCAAACAGGAAAAACAAACTTTAAATAGGAACACCGAAAAACTCAAACTTTGCTCATTTCCAACACTAATGTTTTGAATGCCATAAATAAATAAAATGTGTTCAAATTTGCAATAGCGGTCCTCAGGGTGAAATTGACATTTAGCCAAAGTGGTAAGGATATTAAAATCGATAGATTATGAAAGAGAAAGCCCTCAGTAAATATTTTCCTGTGGAAATCCTGTCTTTGGGTTTATAATGCTGAAATAGCGGAAAGGTTAGATTTGCATATGGGTAGGGCCCGATGGGATCTAGGAGTCAAGGCTTGCGCATCTCTGTCTCCTGTGCTCCCTTCATGGTGCTGGCTGTGTGGGCCCCCACCCCCTGACCATGGTAAATACGGGGGAGTGCCCTGGCGTGTGGGCCCCGGGCGCTCCGGAAGCAGCACCCCCGGGAGGGGCGTGGCTGACCGTGCTCTCCTGCCAGACCCGGCAGCCAAAGGGCCCTCCCAGCGGCACGGAGCTGGCGCGTGCCAGCCTGACTCCTAGAAGTCCCGCTACGCGGGGGATGAACTTCCATGGCTCCCTCTCGGCGTCCCCCGTGTGTCGGTGGACGGGGCGCCTCTAGGTCTCGCAATGATTCCTGTTTGCTGACAGTGGCAGTCAAGCCTCATTAATTTCCAAGTGCAACTGCATAATTCAGATTAGCTGACTGTTCAGTTATTCTCGGCCTCAGATTGTGCAGAGGCCAGGAACACATTTGAAGAAGTCCTGAAAGAGGGAAAAGCCCTTCCTGTGACCCACATGGCCGAGGAAGTGCCCGACCCGGAATGGGAGGACCCAGGCAGGGAGCCTCTCCACGCGCTGCTGGCCTGTGCAAGCGGCGTCTGGACTCACCCTGCTGGCCCCGGTTCCAGTTCTCCGCACAGACCCCTGGCTTGCTGCCTCTGACGTTTCTGGATGACAGGGGCCGGCCCTGGCCCGAGGAGGAAGTGAGGGCTGAGGTGTGGCTCTGGGGCCAGCCCTGCTGTCCACAGTCGGCAGGGAGCTCGGTGACTGCCCCCCGGGCCCGGGGGCGGCAGGCCAGGTGTGCTTTGGGGAGCCTTGAGTGCACCGCAGTTGACAGGTGCCAGCATGAGACTGGCCACAGGTGGCTCCTCAAGGGGCTTGCTGTGGCTGAGTTCCCTGCCCGGGCATTCCAGCAGGACCTGGCCTGGATCCCAAGGCCAGCAGGGACGGTATCTTGGCAGACACTGCATTTTGCAAAGACGTCTGTGCCCACGTCGCCCAGCCAGCCAGCCATCTTACCGTGAACCCATGCAGCGGTTGGCTGTGTGTCCTCTCCTTGGACAGTGTCGCAACAAAGAGCAAGGAGGCGATGCTGGCCTGTGACCTCTGAGCACTCCCTAATGACCTTGGTCCTGGGGTGCTCCCTCTTGGAACCCAGGCAGGAGAAAGCCCATGGAGAGGAGCCCAGGTCCTGGCCAGCAGCCGGGCTGAGCTCCCAGACCACACGTAGCACAGCCTGCAGCCCGAGTGGGCCCTGTGGGGAGGGGGTCCTCAGCCCCCAGCCCAACTGCCCAGCTCCTGCTGTGGGCACCAGAGGGGCAGCGTCCCCTCGGGGCCCTGCCCAAAGGGCAGGTGCGTGAGCAGAGTAGAAGCCCATATTGTTTGGAGCTGCTGGGTTTCAGAGTGGCTTGTCATGCTGCGGAGGAGCGCGCAGACGGAGGTCGGGTGTTACAGACCGTGGCTGGACCATGCGGGCTTGAAGGTCCCTGAAGTCCTTGTGACCCAGAGTCACATCCTGTGGTTGCTGCTTGCCCGCGGCCTGACTCGGAGCAGTACGTAGCCCTGATTTGCTCTTCTCCGAAACAGGCGTCGAGCCCACACCACGGGGCTGTTTCAGGGGATGACAGAGGTGTAAGGTGCCCCAGGGTGTCCAGGACGCTCTCTGCCTGGCTCCCGAGCGCCAGCGGCCGTTATCCGCGCCCAGACTCGTGCAGGCATGGAGCTCCATAGACACGACACGGAAGCACCTGTCACTCCCTCGCTGTCTGGGGTACGTTCCCGCACAGTTTGGCGGGTGTGTGGGCACAGGATGCGTTGAGGCAGAATGTCCTGAAACACTTCCCTGAGTCGAGTGCTTTCCTGGAGTCCCCCCTTGACCCTGGTTAACGCGACTGGGCAGGTGCCGGTCTGGCCCGTGGCTCCCCCAGCGCCGGGTGTACTAAGGGAGCCCGGCTGTTGGCTGGAGAGCCGAACCCGGGAAACTGCCACTTTGATTGGCTCCATGTGGCCGCATGGACGCCGCGTCCTCCGGGACCCAGAGCCGGTCTCAGGGAGAAATCACACACATGTGCCCTGCCTGATGCAGGTCGCTTTTAGTGAAAGCATCAGTCAGCATTGGCCGAGTTAAACTGTTTTCTTGATCTTTCATCGCCTTTAAGGTGTTATTACTTTTCC